>NC_067456.1:26932500-27298187 GCF_025434085.1 Hippocampus zosterae | reverse complement strand
CACAAAACGCCCATTAGTTCACTAGTAAGATCATTTTGAGGCTTATTTGTTGACATGTAAGCCGCAAAACGCCCACTTGTTCACTCTTAAGATCATTTTGACGCTTACTAGTGAACATGTAAGCCACAAAACGCCCACTAGTTCACTAGTAAGGTCATTTTGACACTTACTAGTTAACATGTAAGCCACAAAACGCCCATTAGTTCACTAGTAAGATCATTTTGAGGCTTATTTGTTGACATGTAAGCCGCAAAACGCCCACTTGTTCACTCTTAAGATCATTTTGAGGCTTACTAGTGAACATGTAAGGCCATAAATGTGCCCACTAGTTCACTAGTAAGTTCATTTTGAGGCTTACTAGTGAAGATGTAAGCCACAAAACGCCCACTAGTTCACTAGTAAGATCATTTTGAGGCTTACTAGTTGACATGTAAGCCACAAAACGCCCCTTAGCTCACTCGTAAGATCATTTTGAGGCTTACTAGTGAACATGTAAGCAACAAAACGCTCACTAGTTCACTAGTAAGGTCATTTTGACGCTTACTCGTGAACATGTAAGCCACAAATTGTCACTAGTTCACTAGTAAGGTCATTTTGACGCTTACTAGTTAACATGTAAGCCACAAAACGCCCACTAGTTCACTCGTAAGATCATTTTGAGGCTTTCTAGTTGACATGTAAGCCAGAAAACGCCCACTTGTTCACTACTAAGATCATTTTGAGGCTTACTAGTGAACACGTAAGGCCATAAATGTGCCCACTAGTTCCCTATAAGATCATTTTGAGGCTTACGAGTGAAGATGTAAGCCACAAAACGCCCACTAGTTTACTAGTAAGATCATTTTGACGCTTACTAGTGAACATGTAAGGCCATAAATGTGCCCACTAGTTCACTAGTAAGATCATTTTGAGGCTTACTGGTTGACATGTAAGCCACAAAATGCCCACTAGTTCACTAGTAAGATCATTTTGAGGCTTACTAATGAACATGTAAGCCACAAAACGCCCACTAGTTCACTAGTAAGATCATTTTGACGCTTACTAGTGAACATGTAAGCCACAAAAAGCTCACTAGTTCACAAGTAAGGTCATTGTGACGCTTACTAGTGAACATGTAAGCCACAAAAGAACCCACTAGTTCACTAGTAAGATCATTTTGAGGCTTACTAGTTGACATGTAAGCCGCAAAACGCCCACTAGCTCACTTGCAAGATCATTTTGAGGCTTACTAGTTGACATGCTGTCAGGCTGATGAATAAAAAATAACAATCATAATAATAATAATAATTAAATGATGTGAAGGTAAATTGTAAATAGTACTGCGATTTATCCATTTGTGTTCATATTGTATTTAATTGAAAGATGTTTGTTGTTGTTTTTTTTTTTTCTCTTCTTCTTTCTACATACATTCTTGCTGCTGGAGGCTGTAAATTTCCCCATTGTGGGACAAATAAAGGATATCTTATCTTATGTAAGCCACAAAACGCCCACTAGTTCATTAGTAAGATCATTTTGAGGCTTACTTGTTGACATGTAAGCCACAAAACGCCCCTTAGCTCACTCGTAAGATCATTTTGAGGCTTACTAGTGAACATGTAAGCAACAAAACGCTCACTAGTTCACTAGTAAGGTCATTTTGACGCTTACTCGTGAACATGTAAGCCACAAAACGCCCACTAGTTCATTAGTAAGATCATTTTGAGGCTTACTTGTTGACATGTAAGCCACAAAACGCCCACTAGTTCACTCGTAAGATCATTTTGAGGCTTACTTGTTGACATGTAAGCCGCAAAACGCCCACTAGTTCACTCTTAAGATCATTTTGAGGCTTACTAGTTGACATGTAAGCCAGAAAACGCCCACTTGTTCACTAGTAAGATCATTTTGAGGCTTACTAGTGAACACGTAAGGCCATAAATGTGCCCACTAGTTCCCTATAAGATCATTTTGAGGCTTACGAGTGAAGATGTAAGCCACAAAACGCCCACTAGTTTACTAGTAAGATCATTTTGACGCTTACTAGTGAACATGTAAGGCCATAAATGTGCCCACTAGTTCACTAGTAAGATCATTTTGAGGCTTACTGGTTGACATGTAAGCCACAAAATGCCCACTAGTTCACTAGTAAGATCATTTTGACGCTTACTAGTGAACATGTAAGCCACAAAACGCTCACTAGTTCACTAGTAAGGTCATTTTGACGCTTACTAGTGAAAATGTAAGCCACAAAACGCCCACTAGTTCATTTGTAAGATCATTTTGAGGCTTACTAGTTGACATGCAAGCCGCAAAACGCCCACTAGTTCACTAGTAAGATCATTTTGACGCTTACTCATGAACATGTAAGCCACAAAACGACCACTAGTTCACTAGTAAGATCATTTTGAGGCTTACTAGTGAGTAAGCGTCATTTTGACGCTTACTAGTAAGATCATTTTGAGGCTTACTAGTGAACATATAAGGCCATAAATGTGCCCACTAGTTCACTAGTAAGATGATTTTGAGGCTTACTAGTTGACATGTAAGCCACAAAATGCCCACTAGTTCACTAGTAAGATCATTTTGAGGCTTACTAGTTGACATGTAAGCCACAAAACGCTCACTAATTCACTAGTAAGGTCATTTTGACGCTTACTTGTGAACATGTAAGCCACAAAACGCCCACTAGTTCACTAGTAAGGTCATTTTGACGCTTACTAGTTAACATGTAAGCCACAAAACGCCCACTAGTTCACTAGTAAGATCATTTTGAGGCTTATTTGTTGACATGGAAGCCGCAAAACGCCCACTAGTTCACTCGTAAGATCATTTTGAGGCTTACTAGTTGACATGCAAGCCGCAAAACGCCCACTAGTTCACTAGTAAGATCATTTTGACGCTTACTAGTGAACATGTAAGGCCATAAATGTGCCCACTAGTTCACTAGTAAGATCATTTTGAGGCTTACTAGTGAACATGTAAGCCACCAAACGCCCACTAGTTCACTAGTAAGATCATTTTGAGGCTTACTAGTTGAGATGTGAGCCACAAAACGCTCACTTATTCACTAGTAAGGTCATTTTGACGGTTACTAGTGAACATGTAAGCCACAAAACGCCCACTAGTTCATTAGTAAGATCATTTTGAGGCTTACTTGTTGACATGTAAGCCGCAAAACGCCCACTAGTTCACTCGTAAGATCATTTTGAGGCTTACTAGTTGACATGTAAGCCAGAAAACGCCCACTTGTTCACTAGTAAGATCATTTTGAGGCTTACTAGTGAACACGTAAGGCCATAAATGTGCCCACTAGTTCCCTATAAGATCATTTTGAGGCTTACGAGTGAAGATGTAAGCCACAAAACGCCCACTAGTTTACTAGTAAGATCATTTTGACGCTTACTAGTGAACATGTAAGGCCATAAATGTGCCCACTAGTTCACTAGTAAGATCATTTTGAGGCTTACTGGTTGACATGTAAGCCACAAAATGCCCACTAGTTCACTAGTAAGATCATTTTGACGCTTACTAGTGAACATGTAAGCCACAAAACGCTCACTAGTTCACTAGTAAGGTCATTTTGACGCTTACTAGTGAAAATGTAAGCCACAAAACGCCCACTAGTTCATTTGTAAGATCATTTTGAGGCTTACTTGTTGACATGCAAGCCGCAAAATGCCCACTAGTTCAATAGTAAGATCATTTTGACGCTTACTAGTGAATATGTAAGGCCATAAATGTGCCCACTAGTTCACTAGTAAGATCATTTTGAGGCTAACTAGTGAACATGTAAGCCACAAAACGCCCACTAGTTCAATAGTAAGATCATTTTGAGGCTTACTAGTTGACATGTAAGCCACAAAACGCTCACTAATTCACTAGTAAGGTCATTTTGACGCTTACTAGTGAACGTGTAAGCCCCAAAACGCCCACTAGTTCACTCGTAAGATCATTTTGAGGCTTACTAGTTGACATGCAAGCCGCAAAACGCCCACTAGTTCACTAGTAAGATCATTTTGACGCTTACTCATGAACATGTAAGCCACAAAACGACCACTAGTTCACTAGTAAGATCATTTTGAGGCTTACTAGTGAGTAAGCGTCATTTTGACGCTTACTAGTAAGATCATTTTGAGGCTTACTAGTGAACATATAAGGCCATAAATGTGCCCACTAGTTCACTAGTAAGATGATTTTGAGGCTTACTAGTTGACATGTAAGCCACAAAATGCCCACTAGTTCACTAGTAAGATCATTTTGAGGCTTACTAGTTGACATGTAAGCCACAAAACGCTCACTAATTCACTAGTAAGGTCATTTTGACGCTTACTTGTGAACATGTAAGCCACAAAACGCCCACTAGTTCACTAGTAAGGTCATTTTGACGCTTACTAGTTAACATGTAAGCCACAAAACGCCCACTAGTTCACTAGTAAGATCATTTTGAGGCTTATTTGTTGACATGGAAGCCGCAAAACGCCCACTAGTTCACTCGTAAGATCATTTTGAGGCTTACTAGTTGACATGCAAGCCGCAAAACGCCCACTAGTTCACTAGTAAGATCATTTTGACGCTTACTAGTGAACATGTAAGGCCATAAATGTGCCCACTAGTTCACTAGTAAGATCATTTTGAGGCTTACTAGTGAACATGTAAGCCACCAAACGCCCACTAGTTCACTAGTAAGATCATTTTGAGGCTTACTAGTTGAGATGTGAGCCACAAAACGCTCACTTATTCACTAGTAAGGTCATTTTGACGGTTACTAGTGAACATGTAAGCCACAAAACGCCCACTAGTTCATTAGTAAGATCATTTTGAGGCTTACTTGTTGACATGTAAGCCGCAAAACGCCCACTAGTTCACTCGTAAGATCATTTTGAGGCTTACTAGTTGACATGTAAGCCAGAAAACGCCCACTTGTTCACTAGTAAGATCATTTTGAGGCTTACTAGTGAACACGTAAGGCCATAAATGTGCCCACTAGTTCCCTATAAGATCATTTTGAGGCTTACGAGTGAAGATGTAAGCCACAAAACGCCCACTAGTTTACTAGTAAGATCATTTTGACGGTTACTAGTGAACACGTAAGGCCATAAATGTGCCCACTAGTTCACTAGTAAGATCATTTTGAGGCTTACTATTTGACATGTAAGCCACAAAACGCCCACTAGTTCACTAGTAAGATCATTTTGAGGCTTACTAATGAACATGTAAGCCACAAAACGCCCACTAGTTCACTAGTAAGATCATTTTGACGCTTACTAGTGAACATGTAAGCCACAAAACGCTCACTAGTTCACAAGTAAGGTCATTGTGACGCTTACTAGTGAACATGTAAGCCACAAAAGAACCCACTAGTTCACTAGTAAGATCATTTTGAGGCTTACTAGTTGACATGTAAGCCGCAAAACGCCCACTAGCTCACTCGTAAGGTCATTTTGAGGCTTACAAGTTGACATGTAAGGCGCAAAACGCCCATTAGTTCACTAGTAAGATCATTTTCACGCTTACTAGTGAACATGTAAGGCCATAAACGTGACCACTAGTTCACTAGTAAGATCATTTTGACGCTTACTAGTGAACATGTAAGGCCATAAATGTGCCCACTAGTTCACTAGTAAGGTCATTTTGAGGCTTACTAGTGAACATGTAAGCCACAAAACGCCCACTAGTTAACTAGTAAGATCATTTTGAGGCTTACTAGTTGACATGTAAGCCACAAAACGCTCACTAATTCACTAGTAAGGTCATTTTGACGCTTACTAGTGAACATGTAAGCCACAAAACGCCCACTAGTTCACTAGTAAGGTCATTTTGACACTTACTAGTTAACAAGTAAGCCACAAAACGCCCATTAGTTCACTAGTAAGATCATTTTGAGGCTTATTTGTTGACATGTAAGCCGCAAAACGCCCACTTGTTCACTCTTAAGATCATTTTGAGGCTTACTAGTGAACATGTAAGGCAATAAATGTGCCCACTAGTTCACTAGTAAGTTCATTTTGAGGCTTACTAGTGAAGATGTAAGCCACAAAACGCCCACTAGTTCACTAGTAAGATCATTTTGAGGCTTACTAGTTGACATGTAAGCCACAAAACGCCCCTTAGCTCACTCGTAAGATCATTTTGAGGCTTACTAGTGAACATGTAAGCAACAAAACGCTCACTAGTTCACTAGTAAGGTCATTTTGACGCTTACTCGTGAACATGTAAGCCACAAATTGTCACTAGTTCACTAGTAAGGTCATTTTGACGCTTACTAGTTAACATGTAAGCCACAAAACGCCCACTAGTTCACTCGTAAGATCATTTTGAGGCTTACTAGTTGACATGTAAGCCAGAAAACGCCCACTTGTTCACTACTAAGATCATTTTGAGGCTTACTAGTGAACACGTAAGGCCATAAATGTGCCCACTAGTTCCCTATAAGATCATTTTGAGGCTTACGAGTGAAGATGTAAGCCACAAAACGCCCACTAGTTTACTAGTAAGATCATTTTGACGCTTACTAGTGAACATGTAAGGCCATAAATGTGCCCACTAGTTCACTAGTAAGATCATTTTGAGGCTTACTGGTTGACATGTAAGCCACAAAATGCCCACTAGTTCACTAGTAAGATCATTTTGAGGCTTACTATTGAACATGTAAGCCACAAAACGCCCACTAGTTCACTAGTAAGATCATTTTAACGCTTACTAGTGAACATGTAAGCCACAAAAAGCTCACTAGTTCACAAGTAAGGTCATTGTGACGCTTACTAGTGAACATGTAAGCCACAAAAGAACCCACTAGTTCACTAGTAAGATCATTTTGAGGCTTACTAGTTGACATGTAAGCCGCAAAACGCCCACTAGCTCACTTGCAAGATCATTTTGAGGCTTACTAGTTGACATGCTGTCAGGCTGATGAATAAAAAATAACAATCATAAGAATAATAATAATTAAATGATGTGAAGGTAAATTGTAAATAGTACTGCGATTTATCCATTTGTGTTCATATTGTATTTAATTGAAAGATGTTTGTTGTTGTTTTTTTTTTTTCTCTTCTTCTTTCTACATACATTCTTGCTGCTGGAGGCTGTAAATTTCCCCATTGTGGGACAAATAAAGGATATCTTATCTTATGTAAGCCACAAAACGCCCACTAGTTCATTAGTAAGATCATTTTGAGGCTTACTTGTTGACATGTAAGCCACAAAACGCCCCTTAGCTCACTCGTAAGATCATTTTGAGGCTTACTAGTGAACATGTAAGCAACAAAACGCTCACTAGTTCACTAGTAAGGTCATTTTGACGCTTACTCGTGAACATGTAAGCCACAAATTGTCACTAGTTCACTAGTAAGGTCATTTTGACGCTTACTAGTTAACATGTAAGCCACAAAACGCCCACTAGTTCACTCGTAAGATCATTTTGAGGCTTACTAGTTGACATGTAAGCCAGAAAACGCCCACTTGTTCACTACTAAGATCATTTTGAGGCTTACTAGTTGACATGTAAGCCACAAAACGCCCCTTAGCTCACTCGTAAGATCATTTTGAGGCTTACTAGTGAACATGTAAGCAACAAAACGCTCACTAGTTCACTAGTAAGGTCATTTTGACGCTTACTCGTGAACATGTAAGCCACAAATTGTCACTAGTTTACTAGTAAGATCATTTTGACGCTTACTAGTGAACATGTAAGGCCATAAATGTGCCCACTAGTTCACTAGTAAGATCATTTTGAGGCTTACTGGTTGACATGTAAGCCACAAAATGCCCACTAGTTCACTAGTAAGATCATTTTGACACTTACTAGTGAACATGTAAGCCACAAAACGCTCACTAGTTCACTAGTAAGGTCATTTTGACGCTTACTAGTGAAAATGTAAGCCACAAAACGCCCACTAGTTCATTTGTAAGATCATTTTGAGGCTTACTTGTTGACATGCAAGCCGCAAAATGCCCACTAGTTCACTAGTAAGATCATTTTGACGCTTACTAGTGAATATGTAAGGCCATAAATGTGCCCACTAGTTCACTAGTAAGAATATTTTGAGGCTAACTAGTGAACATGTAAGCCACAAAACGCCCACTAGTTCAATAGTAAGATCATTTTGAGGCTTACTAGTTGACATGTAAGCCACAAAACGCTCACTAATTCACTAGTAAGGTCATTTTGACGCTTACTAGTGAACATGTAAGCTACAAAACACTCACTAGTTCATTAGTAAGATCATTTTGAGACTTACTTGTTGACGTGTAAGCCCCAAAACGCCCACTAGTTCACTCGTAAGATCATTTTGAGGCTTACTAGTTGACATGCAAGCCGCAAAACGCCCACTAGTTCACTAGTAAGATCATTTTGACGCTTACTCGTGAACATGTAAGCCACAAAACGACCACTAGTTCACTAGTAAGATCATTTTGAGGCTTACTAGTGAACATATAAGGCCATAAATGTGCCCACTAGTTCACTAGTAAGATGATTTTGAGGCTTACTAGTTGACATGTAAGCCACAAAATGCCCACTAGTTCACTAGTAAGATCATTTTGAGGCTTACTAGTTGACATGTAAGCCGCAAAACGCCCACTAGTTCACTGGTAAGATCATTTTGACGCTTACTAGTGAACATGTAAGGCCATAAATGTGCCCACTAGTTCACTAGTAAGATCATTTTGAAGCTTACTAGTTGACATGTAAGCCGCAAAACGCCCCTTAGCTCACTCGTAAGATCATTTTGAGGCTTGCTAGTTGACATGTAAGCCGCAAAACGCCCACTAGTTCACTAGTAAGTTCATTTTGACGCTTACTAGTGAACATGTAAGCTACAAAACACTCACTAGTTCATTAGTAAGATCATTTTGAGACTTACTTGTTGACGTGTAAGCCCAAAACGCCCACTAGTTCACTCGTAAGATCATTTTGAGGCTTACTAGTTGACATGCAAGCCGCAAAACGCCCACTAGTTCACTAGTAAGATCATTTTGACGCTGACTCGTGAACATGTAAGCCACAAAACGACCACTAGTTCACTAGTAAGATCATTTTGAGGCTTACTAGTGAACATATAAGGCCATAAATGTGCCCACTAGTTCACTAGTAAGATGATTTTGAGGCTTACTAGTTGACATGTAAGCCACAAAATGCCCACTAGTTCACTAGTAAGATCATTTTGAGGCTTACTAGTTGACATGTAAGCCGCAAAACGCCCACTAGTTCACTGGTAAGATCATTTTGACGCTTACTAGTGAACATGTAAGGCCATAAATGTGCCCACTAGTTCACTAGTAAGATCATTTTGAAGCTTACTAGTTGACATGTAAGCCGCAAAACGTCCCTTAGCTCACTCGTAAGATCATTTTGAGGCTTGCTAGTTGACATGTAAGCCGCAAAACGCCCACTAGTTCACTAGTAAGGTCATTTTGACGCTTACTAGTGAACATGTAAGCCACAAAACGCCCACTAGTTCACTAGTAAGGTCATTTTGACACTTACTAGTTAACAAGTAAGCCACAAAACGCCCATTAGTTCACTAGTAAGATCATTTTGAGGCTTATTTGTTGACATGTAAGCCGCAAAACGCCCACTTGTTCACTCTTAAGATCATTTTGACGCTTACTAGTGAACATGTAAGCCACAAAACGCCCACTAGTTCACTAGTAAGGTCATTTTGACACTTACTAGTTAACAAGTAAGCCACAAAACGCCCATTAGTTCACTAGTAAGATCATTTTGAGGCTTATTTGTTGACATGTAAGCCGCAAAACGCCCACTTGTTCACTCTTAAGATCATTTTGAGGCTTACTAGTGAACATGTAAGGCCATAAATGTGCCCACTAGTTCACTAGTAAGTTCATTTTGAGGCTTACTAGTGAAGATGTAAGCCACAAAACGCCCACTAGTTCACTAGTAAGATCATTTTGAGGCTTACTAGTTGACATGTAAGCCACAAAACGCCCCTTAGCTCACTCGTAAGATCATTTTGAGGCTTACTAGTGAACATGTAAGCAACAAAACGCTCACTAGTTCACCAGTAAGGTCATTTTGACGCTTACTCGTGAACATGTAAGCCACAAATTGTCACTAGTTCACTAGTAAGGTCATTTTGACGCTTACTAGTTAACATGTAAGCCACAAAACGCCCACTAGTTCACTCGTAAGATCATTTTGAGGCTTACTAGTTGACATGTAAGCCAGAAAACGCCCACTTGTTCACTACTAAGATCATTTTGAGGCTTACTAGTGAACACGTAAGGCCATAAATGTGCCCACTAGTTAACTATAAGATCATTTTGAGGCTTACGAGTGAAGATGTAAGCCACAAAACGCCCACTAGTTCACTAGTAAGATCATTTTGAGGCTTACTGGTTGACATGTAAGCCACAAAATGCCCACTAGTTCACTAGTAAGATCATTTTGAGGCTTACTAATGAACATGTAAGCCACAAAACGCCCACTAGTTCACTAGTAAGATCATTTTGACGCTTACTAGTGAACATGTAAGCCACAAAAAGCTCACTAGTTCACAAGTAAGGTCATTGTGACGCTTACTAGTGAACATGTAAGCCACAAAAGAACCCACTAGTTCACTAGTAAGATCATTTTGAGGCTTACTAGTTGACATGTAAGCCGCAAAACGCCCACTAGCTCACTTGCAAGATCATTTTGAGGCTTACTAGTTGACATGCTGTCAGGCTGATGAATAAAAAATAACAATCATAATAATAATAATAATTAAATGATGTGAAGGTAAATTGTAAATAGTACTGCGATTTATCCATTTGTGTTCATATTGTATTTAATTGAAAGATGTTTGTTGTTGTTTTTTTTTTTTCTCTTCTTCTTTCTACATACATTCTTGCTGCTGGAGGCTGTAAATTTCCCCATTGTGGGACAAATAAAGGATATCTTATCTTATGTAAGCCACAAAACGCCCACTAGTTCATTAGTAAGATCATTTTGAGGCTTACTAGTGAACATGTAAGCAACAAAACGCTCACTAGTTCACTAGTAAGGTCATTTTGACGCTTACTCGTGAACATGTAAGCCACAAAACGCCCACTAGTTCATTAGTAAGATCATTTTGAGGCTTACTTGTTGACATGTAAGCCACAAAACGCCCACTAGTTCACTCGTAAGATCATTTTGAGGCTTACTTGTTGACATGTAAGCCGCAAAACGCCCACTAGTTCACTCTTAAGATCATTTTGAGGCTTACTAGTTGACATGTAAGCCAGAAAACGCCCACTTGTTCACTAGTAAGATCATTTTGAGGCTTACTAGTGAACACGTAAGGCCATAAATGTGCCCACTAGTTCCCTATAAGATCATTTTGAGGCTTACGAGTGAAGATGTAAGCCACAAAACGCCCACTAGTAAGATCATTTTGACGCTTACTAGTGAACATGTAAGGCCATAAATGTGCCCACTAGTTCACTAGTAAGATCATTTTGAGGCTTACTGGTTGACATGTAAGCCACAAAATGCCCACTAGTTCACTAGTAAGATCATTTTGACGCTTACTAGTGAACATGTAAGCCACAAAACGCTCACTAGTTCACTAGTAAGGTCATTTTGACGCTTACTAGTGAAAATGTAAGCCACAAAACGCCCACTAGTTCATTTGTAAGATCATTTTGAGGCTTACTAGTTGACATGCAAGCCGCAAAACGCCCACTAGTTCACTAGTAAGATCATTTTGACGCTTACTCATGAACATGTAAGCCACAAAACGACCACTAGTTCACTAGTAAGATCATTTTGAGGCTTACTAGTGAGTAAGCGTCATTTTGACGCTTACTAGTAAGATCATTTTGAGGCTTACTAGTGAACATATAAGGCCATAAATGTGCCCACTAGTTCACTAGTAAGATGATTTTGAGGCTTACTAGTTGACATGTAAGCCACAAAATGCCCACTAGTTCACTAGTAAGATCATTTTGAGGCTTACTAGTTGACATGTAAGCCACAAAACGCTCACTAATTCACTAGTAAGGTCATTTTGACGCTTACTTGTGAACATGTAAGCCACAAAACGCCCACTAGTTCACTAGTAAGGTCATTTTGACGCTTACTAGTTAACATGTAAGCCACAAAACGCCCACTAGTTCACTAGTAAGATCATTTTGAGGCTTATTTGTTGACATGGAAGCCGCAAAACGCCCACTAGTTCACTCGTAAGATCATTTTGAGGCTTACTAGTTGACATGCAAGCCGCAAAACGCCCACTAGTTCACTAGTAAGATCATTTTGACGCTTACTAGTGAACATGTAAGGCCATAAATGTGCCCACTAGTTCACTAGTAAGATCATTTTGAGGCTTACTAGTGAACATGTAAGCCACCAAACGCCCACTAGTTCACTAGTAAGATCATTTTGAGGCTTACTAGTTGAGATGTGAGCCACAAAACGCTCACTTATTCACTAGTAAGGTCATTTTGACGGTTACTAGTGAACATGTAAGCCACAAAACGCCCACTAGTTCATTAGTAAGATCATTTTGAGGCTTACTTGTTGACATGTAAGCCGCAAAACGCCCACTAGTTCACTCGTAAGATCATTTTGAGGCTTACTAGTTGACATGTAAGCCAGAAAACGCCCACTTGTTCACTAGTAAGATCATTTTGAGGCTTACTAGTGAACACGTAAGGCCATAAATGTGCCCACTAGTTCCCTATAAGATCATTTTGAGGCTTACGAGTGAAGATGTAAGCCACAAAACGCCCACTAGTTTACTAGTAAGATCATTTTGACGCTTACTAGTGAACATGTAAGGCCATAAATGTGCCCACTAGTTCACTAGTAAGATCATTTTGAGGCTTACTGGTTGACATGTAAGCCACAAAATGCCCACTAGTTCACTAGTAAGATCATTTTGACGCTTACTAGTGAACATGTAAGCCACAAAACGCTCACTAGTTCACTAGTAAGGTCATTTTGACGCTTACTAGTGAAAATGTAAGCCACAAAACGCCCACTAGTTCATTTGTAAGATCATTTTGAGGCTTACTTGTTGACATGCAAGCCGCAAAATGCCCACTAGTTCAATAGTAAGATCATTTTGACGCTTACTAGTGAATATGTAAGGCCATAAATGTGCCCACTAGTTCACTAGTAAGATCATTTTGAGGCTAACTAGTGAACATGTAAGCCACAAAACGCCCACTAGTTCAATAGTAAGATCATTTTGAGGCTTACTAGTTGACATGTAAGCCACAAAACGCTCACTAATTCACTAGTAAGGTCATTTTGACGCTTACTAGTGAACGTGTAAGCCCCAAAACGCCCACTAGTTCACTCGTAAGATCATTTTGAGGCTTACTAGTTGACATGCAAGCCGCAAAACGCCCACTAGTTCACTAGTAAGATCATTTTGACGCTTACTCATGAACATGTAAGCCACAAAACGACCACTAGTTCACTAGTAAGATCATTTTGAGGCTTACTAGTGAGTAAGCGTCATTTTGACGCTTACTAGTAAGATCATTTTGAGGCTTACTAGTGAACATATAAGGCCATAAATGTGCCCACTAGTTCACTAGTAAGATGATTTTGAGGCTTACTAGTTGACATGTAAGCCACAAAATGCCCACTAGTTCACTAGTAAGATCATTTTGAGGCTTACTAGTTGACATGTAAGCCACAAAACGCTCACTAATTCACTAGTAAGGTCATTTTGACGCTTACTTGTGAACATGTAAGCCACAAAACGCCCACTAGTTCACTAGTAAGGTCATTTTGACGCTTACTAGTTAACATGTAAGCCACAAAACGCCCACTAGTTCACTAGTAAGATCATTTTGAGGCTTATTTGTTGACATGGAAGCCGCAAAACGCCCACTAGTTCACTCGTAAGATCATTTTGAGGCTTACTAGTTGACATGCAAGCCGCAAAACGCCCACTAGTTCACTAGTAAGATCATTTTGACGCTTACTAGTGAACATGTAAGGCCATAAATGTGCCCACTAGTTCACTAGTAAGATCATTTTGAGGCTTACTAGTGAACATGTAAGCCACCAAACGCCCACTAGTTCACTAGTAAGATCATTTTGAGGCTTACTAGTTGAGATGTGAGCCACAAAACGCTCACTTATTCACTAGTAAGGTCATTTTGACGGTTACTAGTGAACATGTAAGCCACAAAACGCCCACTAGTTCATTAGTAAGATCATTTTGAGGCTTACTTGTTGACATGTAAGCCGCAAAACGCCCACTAGTTCACTCGTAAGATCATTTTGAGGCTTACTAGTTGACATGTAAGCCAGAAAACGCCCACTTGTTCACTAGTAAGATCATTTTGAGGCTTACTAGTGAACACGTAAGGCCATAAATGTGCCCACTAGTTCCCTATAAGATCATTTTGAGGCTTACGAGTGAAGATGTAAGCCACAAAACGCCCACTAGTTTACTAGTAAGATCATTTTGACGGTTACTAGTGAACACGTAAGGCCATAAATGTGCCCACTAGTTCACTAGTAAGATCATTTTGAGGCTTACTATTTGACATGTAAGCCACAAAACGCCCACTAGTTCACTAGTAAGATCATTTTGAGGCTTACTAATGAACATGTAAGCCACAAAACGCCCACTAGTTCACTAGTAAGATCATTTTGACGCTTACTAGTGAACATGTAAGCCACAAAACGCTCACTAGTTCACAAGTAAGGTCATTGTGACGCTTACTAGTGAACATGTAAGCCACAAAAGAACCCACTAGTTCACTAGTAAGATCATTTTGAGGCTTACTAGTTGACATGTAAGCCGCAAAACGCCCACTAGCTCACTCGTAAGGTCATTTTGAGGCTTACAAGTTGACATGTAAGGCGCAAAACGCCCATTAGTTCACTAGTAAGATCATTTTCACGCTTACTAGTGAACATGTAAGGCCATAAACGTGACCACTAGTTCACTAGTAAGATCATTTTGACGCTTACTAGTGAACATGTAAGGCCATAAATGTGCCCACTAGTTCACTAGTAAGGTCATTTTGAGGCTTACTAGTGAACATGTAAGCCACAAAACGCCCACTAGTTAACTAGTAAGATCATTTTGAGGCTTACTAGTTGACATGTAAGCCACAAAACGCTCACTAATTCACTAGTAAGGTCATTTTGACGCTTACTAGTGAACATGTAAGCCACAAAACGCCCACTAGTTCACTAGTAAGGTCATTTTGACACTTACTAGTTAACAAGTAAGCCACAAAACGCCCATTAGTTCACTAGTAAGATCATTTTGAGGCTTATTTGTTGACATGTAAGCCGCAAAACGCCCACTTGTTCACTCTTAAGATCATTTTGAGGCTTACTAGTGAACATGTAAGGCAATAAATGTGCCCACTAGTTCACTAGTAAGTTCATTTTGAGGCTTACTAGTGAAGATGTAAGCCACAAAACGCCCACTAGTTCACTAGTAAGATCATTTTGAGGCTTACTAGTTGACATGTAAGCCACAAAACGCCCCTTAGCTCACTCGTAAGATCATTTTGAGGCTTACTAGTGAACATGTAAGCAACAAAACGCTCACTAGTTCACTAGTAAGGTCATTTTGACGCTTACTCGTGAACATGTAAGCCACAAATTGTCACTAGTTCACTAGTAAGGTCATTTTGACGCTTACTAGTTAACATGTAAGCCACAAAACGCCCACTAGTTCACTCGTAAGATCATTTTGAGGCTTACTAGTTGACATGTAAGCCAGAAAACGCCCACTTGTTCACTACTAAGATCATTTTGAGGCTTACTAGTGAACACGTAAGGCCATAAATGTGCCCACTAGTTCCCTATAAGATCATTTTGAGGCTTACGAGTGAAGATGTAAGCCACAAAACGCCCACTAGTTTACTAGTAAGATCATTTTGACGCTTACTAGTGAACATGTAAGGCCATAAATGTGCCCACTAGTTCACTAGTAAGATCATTTTGAGGCTTACTGGTTGACATGTAAGCCACAAAATGCCCACTAGTTCACTAGTAAGATCATTTTGAGGCTTACTATTGAACATGTAAGCCACAAAACGCCCACTAGTTCACTAGTAAGATCATTTTAACGCTTACTAGTGAACATGTAAGCCACAAAAAGCTCACTAGTTCACAAGTAAGGTCATTGTGACGCTTACTAGTGAACATGTAAGCCACAAAAGAACCCACTAGTTCACTAGTAAGATCATTTTGAGGCTTACTAGTTGACATGTAAGCCGCAAAACGCCCACTAGCTCACTTGCAAGATCATTTTGAGGCTTACTAGTTGACATGCTGTCAGGCTGATGAATAAAAAATAACAATCATAAGAATAATAATAATTAAATGATGTGAAGGTAAATTGTAAATAGTACTGCGATTTATCCATTTGTGTTCATATTGTATTTAATTGAAAGATGTTTGTTGTTGTTTTTTTTTTTTCTCTTCTTCTTTCTACATACATTCTTGCTGCTGGAGGCTGTAAATTTCCCCATTGTGGGACAAATAAAGGATATCTTATCTTATGTAAGCCACAAAACGCCCACTAGTTCATTAGTAAGATCATTTTGAGGCTTACTTGTTGACATGTAAGCCACAAAACGCCCCTTAGCTCACTCGTAAGATCATTTTGAGGCTTACTAGTGAACATGTAAGCAACAAAACGCTCACTAGTTCACTAGTAAGGTCATTTTGACGCTTACTCGTGAACATGTAAGCCACAAATTGTCACTAGTTCACTAGTAAGGTCATTTTGACGCTTACTAGTTAACATGTAAGCCACAAAACGCCCACTAGTTCACTCGTAAGATCATTTTGAGGCTTACTAGTTGACATGTAAGCCAGAAAACGCCCACTTGTTCACTACTAAGATCATTTTGAGGCTTACTAGTTGACATGTAAGCCACAAAACGCCCCTTAGCTCACTCGTAAGATCATTTTGAGGCTTACTAGTGAACATGTAAGCAACAAAACGCTCACTAGTTCACTAGTAAGGTCATTTTGACGCTTACTCGTGAACATGTAAGCCACAAATTGTCACTAGTTTACTAGTAAGATCATTTTGACGCTTACTAGTGAACATGTAAGGCCATAAATGTGCCCACTAGTTCACTAGTAAGATCATTTTGAGGCTTACTGGTTGACATGTAAGCCACAAAATGCCCACTAGTTCACTAGTAAGATCATTTTGACACTTACTAGTGAACATGTAAGCCACAAAACGCTCACTAGTTCACTAGTAAGGTCATTTTGACGCTTACTAGTGAAAATGTAAGCCACAAAACGCCCACTAGTTCATTTGTAAGATCATTTTGAGGCTTACTTGTTGACATGCAAGCCGCAAAATGCCCACTAGTTCACTAGTAAGATCATTTTGACGCTTACTAGTGAATATGTAAGGCCATAAATGTGCCCACTAGTTCACTAGTAAGAATATTTTGAGGCTAACTAGTGAACATGTAAGCCACAAAACGCCCACTAGTTCAATAGTAAGATCATTTTGAGGCTTACTAGTTGACATGTAAGCCACAAAACGCTCACTAATTCACTAGTAAGGTCATTTTGACGCTTACTAGTGAACATGTAAGCTACAAAACACTCACTAGTTCATTAGTAAGATCATTTTGAGACTTACTTGTTGACGTGTAAGCCCCAAAACGCCCACTAGTTCACTCGTAAGATCATTTTGAGGCTTACTAGTTGACATGCAAGCCGCAAAACGCCCACTAGTTCACTAGTAAGATCATTTTGACGCTTACTCGTGAACATGTAAGCCACAAAACGACCACTAGTTCACTAGTAAGATCATTTTGAGGCTTACTAGTGAACATATAAGGCCATAAATGTGCCCACTAGTTCACTAGTAAGATGATTTTGAGGCTTACTAGTTGACATGTAAGCCACAAAATGCCCACTAGTTCACTAGTAAGATCATTTTGAGGCTTACTAGTTGACATGTAAGCCGCAAAACGCCCACTAGTTCACTGGTAAGATCATTTTGACGCTTACTAGTGAACATGTAAGGCCATAAATGTGCCCACTAGTTCACTAGTAAGATCATTTTGAAGCTTACTAGTTGACATGTAAGCCGCAAAACGCCCCTTAGCTCACTCGTAAGATCATTTTGAGGCTTGCTAGTTGACATGTAAGCCGCAAAACGCCCACTAGTTCACTAGTAAGTTCATTTTGACGCTTACTAGTGAACATGTAAGCTACAAAACACTCACTAGTTCATTAGTAAGATCATTTTGAGACTTACTTGTTGACGTGTAAGCCCAAAACGCCCACTAGTTCACTCGTAAGATCATTTTGAGGCTTACTAGTTGACATGCAAGCCGCAAAACGCCCACTAGTTCACTAGTAAGATCATTTTGACGCTGACTCGTGAACATGTAAGCCACAAAACGACCACTAGTTCACTAGTAAGATCATTTTGAGGCTTACTAGTGAACATATAAGGCCATAAATGTGCCCACTAGTTCACTAGTAAGATGATTTTGAGGCTTACTAGTTGACATGTAAGCCACAAAATGCCCACTAGTTCACTAGTAAGATCATTTTGAGGCTTACTAGTTGACATGTAAGCCGCAAAACGCCCACTAGTTCACTGGTAAGATCATTTTGACGCTTACTAGTGAACATGTAAGGCCATAAATGTGCCCACTAGTTCACTAGTAAGATCATTTTGAAGCTTACTAGTTGACATGTAAGCCGCAAAACGTCCCTTAGCTCACTCGTAAGATCATTTTGAGGCTTGCTAGTTGACATGTAAGCCGCAAAACGCCCACTAGTTCACTAGTAAGGTCATTTTGACGCTTACTAGTGAACATGTAAGCCACAAAACGCCCACTAGTTCACTAGTAAGGTCATTTTGACACTTACTAGTTAACAAGTAAGCCACAAAACGCCCATTAGTTCACTAGTAAGATCATTTTGAGGCTTATTTGTTGACATGTAAGCCGCAAAACGCCCACTTGTTCACTCTTAAGATCATTTTGACGCTTACTAGTGAACATGTAAGCCACAAAACGCCCACTAGTTCACTAGTAAGGTCATTTTGACACTTACTAGTTAACAAGTAAGCCACAAAACGCCCATTAGTTCACTAGTAAGATCATTTTGAGGCTTATTTGTTGACATGTAAGCCGCAAAACGCCCACTTGTTCACTCTTAAGATCATTTTGAGGCTTACTAGTGAACATGTAAGGCCATAAATGTGCCCACTAGTTCACTAGTAAGTTCATTTTGAGGCTTACTAGTGAAGATGTAAGCCACAAAACGCCCACTAGTTCACTAGTAAGATCATTTTGAGGCTTACTAGTTGACATGTAAGCCACAAAACGCCCCTTAGCTCACTCGTAAGATCATTTTGAGGCTTACTAGTGAACATGTAAGCAACAAAACGCTCACTAGTTCACCAGTAAGGTCATTTTGACGCTTACTCGTGAACATGTAAGCCACAAATTGTCACTAGTTCACTAGTAAAGTCATTTTGACGCTTACTAGTTAACATGTAAGCCACAAAACGCCCACTAGTTCACTCGTAAGATCATTTTGAGGCTTACTAGTTGACATGTAAGCCAGAAAACGCCCACTTGTTCACTACTAAGATCATTTTGAGGCTTACTAGTGAACACGTAAGGCCATAAATGTGCCCACTAGTTAACTATAAGATCATTTTGAGGCTTACGAGTGAAGATGTAAGCCACAAAACGCCCACTAGTTCACTAGTAAGATCATTTTGAGGCTTACTGGTTGACATGTAAGCCACAAAATGCCCACTAGTTCACTAGTAAGATCATTTTGAGGCTTACTAATGAACATGTAAGCCACAAAACGCCCACTAGTTCACTAGTAAGATCATTTTGACGCTTACTAGTGAACATGTAAGCCACAAAAAGCTCACTAGTTCACAAGTAAGGTCATTGTGACGCTTACTAGTGAACATGTAAGCCACAAAAGAACCCACTAGTTCACTAGTAAGATCATTTTGAGGCTTACTAGTTGACATGTAAGCCGCAAAACGCCCACTAGCTCACTTGCAAGATCATTTTGAGGCTTACTAGTTGACATGCTGTCAGGCTGATGAATAAAAAATAACAATCATAAGAATAATAATAATTAAATGATGTGAAGGTAAATTGTAAATAGTACTGCGATTTATCCATTTGTGTTCATATTGTATTTAATTGAAAGATGTTTGTTGTTGTTTTTTTTTTCTCTTCTTCTTTCTACATACATTCTTGCTGCTGGAGGCTGTAAATTTCCCCATTGTGGGACAAATAAAGGATATCTTATCTTATGTAAGCCACAAAACGCCCACTAGTTCATTAGTAAGATCATTTTGAGGCTTACTTGTTGACATGTAAGCCACAAAACGCCCCTTAGCTCACTCGTAAGATCATTTTGAGGCTTACTAGTGAACATGTAAGCAACAAAACGCTCACTAGTTCACTAGTAAGGTCATTTTGACGCTTACTCGTGAACATGTAAGCCACAAAACGCCCACTAGTTCATTAGTAAGATCATTTTGAGGCTTACTTGTTCACATGTAAGCCACAAAACGCCCACTAGTTCACTCGTAAGATCATTTTGAGGCTTACTTGTTGACATGTAAGCCGCAAAACGCCCACTAGTTCACTCTTAAGATCATTTTGAGGCTTACTAGTTGACATGTAAGCCAGAAAACGCCCACTTGTTCACTAGTAAGATCATTTTGAGGCTTACTAGTTGACATGTAAGCCACAAAATGCCCACTAGTTCACTAGTAAGATCATTTTGAGGCTTACTAGTTGACATGTAAGCCGCAAAACGCCCACTAGTTCACTGGTAAGATCATTTTGACGCTTACTAGTGAACATGTAAGGCCATAAATGTGCCCACTAGTTCACTAGTAAGATCATTTTGAAGCTTACTAGTTGACATGTAAGCCGCAAAACGCCCCTTAGCTCACTCGTAAGATCATTTTGAGGCTTGCTAGTTGACATGTAAGCCGCAAAACGCCCACTAGTTCACTAGTAAGTTCATTTTGACGCTTACTAGTGAACATGTAAGCTACAAAACACTCACTAGTTCATTAGTAAGATCATTTTGAGACTTACTTGTTGACGTGTAAGCCCCAAAACGCCCACTAGTTCACTCGTAAGATCATTTTGAGGCTTACTAGTTGACATGCAAGCCGCAAAACGCCCACTAGTTCACTAGTAAGATCATTTTGAGGCTTACTGGTTGACATGTAAGCCACAAAATGCCCACTAGTTCACTAGTAAGATCATTTTGAGGCTTACTAGTGAACACGTAAGGCCATAAATGTGCCCACTAGTTCCCTATAAGATCATTTTGAGGCTTACGAGTGAAGATGTAAGCCACAAAACGCCCACTAGTTTACTAGTAAGATCATTTTGACGCTTACTAGTGAACACGTAAGGCCATAAATGTGCCCACTAGTTCACTAGTAAGATCATTTTGAGGCTTACTATTTGACATGCAAGCCACAAAACGCCCACTAGTTCACTAGTAAGATCATTTTGAGGCTTACTAATGAACATGTAAGCCACAAAACGCCCACTAGTTCACTAGTAAGATAATTTTGACGCTTACTAGTGAACATGTAAGCCACAAAACGCTCACTAGTTCACAAGTAAGGTCATTGTGACGCTTACTAGTGAACATGTAAGCCACAAAAGAACCCACTAGTTCACTAGTAAGATCATTTTGAGGCTTACTAGTTGACATGTAAGCCACAAAACGCCCACTAGTTCACTAGTAAGATCATTTTGAGGCTTACTAGTTGAGATGTAAGCCACAAAACGCTCACTTATTCACTAGTAAGGTCATTTTGAGGCTTACTTGTTGACATGTAAGCCGCAAAACGCCCACTAGTTCACTCGTAAGATTATTTTGAGGCTTACTAGTTGACATGTAAGCCACAAAACGCCCACTAGTTCACTAGTAAGATCATTTTGAGGCTTACTAGTGAACACGTAAGGCCATAAATGTGCCCACTAGTTCCCTATAAGATCATTTTGAGGCTTACGAGTGAAGATGTAAGCCACAAAACGCCCACTAGTTTACTAGTAAGATCATTTTGACGCTTACTAGTGAACACGTAAGGCCATAAATGTGCCCACTAGTTCACTAGTAAGATCATTTTGAGGCTTACTATTTGACATGCAAGCCACAAAACGCCCACTAGTTCACTAGTAAGATCATTTTGAGGCTTACTAATGAACATGTAAGCCACAAAACGCCCACTAGTTCACTAGTAAGATAATTTTGACGCTTACTAGTGAACATGTAAGCCACAAAACGCTCACTAGTTCACAAGTAAGGTCATTGTGACGCTTACTAGTGAACATGTAAGCCACAAAAGAACCCACTAGTTCACTAGTAAGATCATTTTGAGGCTTACTAGTTGACATGTAAGCCGCAAAACGCCCACTAGCTCACTCGTAAGGTCATTTTGAGGCTTACAAGTTGACATGTAAGGCCATAAACGTGCCCACTAGTTCACTAGTAAGGTCATTTTGAGGCTTACTAGTGAACATGTAAGCCACAAAACGCCCACTAGTTAACTAGTAACATCATTTTGACGCTTACTAGTGAACATGTAAGCCACAAAACGCTCACTAGTTCACAAGTAAGGTCATTGTGACGCTTACTAGTGAACATGTAAGCCACTAAAGAACCCACTAGTTCACTAGTAAGATCATTTTGAGGCTTACTAGTTGACATGTACGCCGCAAAACGCCCACTAGCTCACTCGTAAGGTCATTTTGAGGCTTACAAGTTGACATGTAAGGCGCAAAACGCCCACTAGTTCACTAGTAAGATCATTTTCACGCTTACTAGTGAACATGTAAGGCCATAAACGTGCCCACTAGTTCACTAGTAAGATCATTTTGACGCTTACTAGTGAACATGTAAGGCCATAAATGTGCCCACTAGTTCACTAGTAAGGTCATTTTGAGGCTTACTAGTGAACATGTAAGCCACAAAACGCCCACTAGTTAACTAGTAAGATCATTTTGAGGCTTACTAGTTGACATGTAAACCACAAAACGCTCACTAATTCACTAGTAAGGTCATTTTGACGCTTACTAGTGAACATGTAAGCCACAAAACGCCCACTAGTTCACTAGTAAGGTCATTTTGACACTTACTAGTTAACATGTAAGCCACAAAACGCCCATTAGTTCACTAGTAAGATCATTTTGAGGCTTATTTGTTGACATCTAAGCCGCAAAACGCCCACTTGTTCACTCTTAAGATCATTTTGAGGCTTACTAGTGAACATGTAAGGCCATAAATGTGCCCACTAGTTCACTAGTAAGATCATTTTGAGGCTTACTAGTTGAGATGTAAGCCACAAAACGCTCACTAATTCACTAGTAAGGTCATTTTGACGCTGACTAGTGAACATGTAAGCCACAAAACGCCCACTAGTTCATTAGTAAGATCATTTGTAGGCTTACTTGTTGACATGTAAGCCGCAAAACGCCCACTAGTTCACTCGTAAGATCATTTTGACGCTTACTAGTGAACATGTAAGCCACAAAAGAACCCACTAGTTCACTAGTAAGATCATTTTGACGCTTACTAGTGAACATGTAAGGCCATAAATGTGCCCACTAGTTCACTAGTAAGATCATTTTGAGGCTTACTAGTTGACATGTAAGCCGCAAAACGCCCACTAGTTCACTCGTAAGATCATTTTGAGGCTTACTAGTTGACATGTAAGCCACAAAACGCCCACTAGTTCACTAGTAAGATCATTTTGACACTAGTTAACATGTAAGCCACAAAACGCCCATTAGTTCACTAGTAAGATCATTTTGAGGCTTATTTGTTGACATGTAAGCCGCAAAACGCCCTCTTGTTCACTCGTAAGATCATTTTGAGGCTTACTAGTTGACATGCAAGCCGCAAAACGCCCACTAGTTCACTAGTAAGATCATTTTGACGCTTACTAGTGAACATGTAAGCCACAAAAGAACCCACTAGTTCACTAGTAAGATCATTTTGACGCTTACTAGTGAACATGTAAGGCCATAAATGTGCCCACTAGTTCACTAGTAAGATCATTTTGAGGCTTACTAGTTGACATGTAAGCCGCAAAACGCCCACTAGTTCACTCGTAAGATCATTTTGAGGCTTACTAGTTGACATGTAAGCCACAAAACGCCCACTAGTTCACTAGTAAGATCATTTTGACACTAGTTAACATGTAAGCCACAAAACGCCCATTAGTTCACTAGTAAGATCATTTTGAGGCTTATTTGTTGACATGTAAGCCGCAAAACGCCCACTTGTTCACTCGTAAGATCATTTTGAGGCTTACTAGTTGACATGCAAGCCGCAAAACGCCCACTAGTTCACTAGTAAGATCATTTTGACGCTTACTATTGAACATGTAAGGCCATAAATGTGCCCACTAGTTCACTAGTAAGATCATTTTGAGGCTTACTAGTGAACATGTAAGCCACAAAACGCCCACTAGTTCACTAGTAAGATCATTTTGAGGCTTACTAGTTGAGATGTAAGCCACAAAACGCTCACTTATTCACTAGTAAGGTCATTTTGACGGTTACTAGTGAACATGTAAGCCACAAAACGCCCACTAGTTCATTAGTAAGATCATTTTGAGGCTTACTTGTTGACATGTAAGCCGCAAAACGCCCACTAGTTCACTCGTAAGATCATTTTGAGGCTTACTAGTTGACATGTAAGCCACAAAACGCCCACTAGTTCACTAGTAAGATCATTTTGAGGCTTACTAGTGAACACGTAAGGCCATAAATGTGCCCACTAGTTCCCTATAAGATCATTTTGAGGCTTACGAGTGAAGATGTAAGCCACAAAACGCCCACTAGTTTACTAGTAAGATCATTTTGACGCTTACTAGTGAACACGTAAGGCCATAAATGTGCCCACTAGTTCACTAGTAAGATCATTTTGAGGCTTACTATTTGACATGTAAGCCACAAAACGCCCACTAGTTCACTAGTAAGATCATTTTGAGGCTTACTAATGAACATGTAAGCCACAAAACGCCCACTAGTTCACTAGTAAGATCATTTTGACGCTTACTAGTGAACATGTAAGCCACAAAACGCTCACTAGTTCACAAGTAAGGTCATTGTGTCGCTTACCAGTGAACATGTAAGCCACAAAAGAACCCACTAGTTCACTAGTAAGATCATTTTGAGGCTTACTAGTTGACATGTAAGCCGCAAAACGCCCACTAGCTCACTCGTAAGGTCATTTTGAGGCTTACAAGTTGACATGTAAGGCCATTGTGACGCTTACTAGTGAACATGTAAGCCACAAAAGAACCCACTAGTTCACTAGGAAGGTCATTTTGAGGCTTACTCGTGAACATGTAAGCCACAAAACGCTCACTAATTCACTAGTAAGGTCATTTTGACGCTTACTAGTGAACATGTAAGCCACAAAACGCCCACTAGTTCACTAGTAAGGTCATTTTGACGCTTACTAGTGAACATGTAAGCCACAAAACGCCCACTAGTTCACTAGTTAGATAATTTTGACGCTTACTAGTGAACATGTAAGCCACAAAACGCTCACTAGTTCACAAGTAAGGTCATTGTGACGCTTACTAGTGAACATGTAAGCCACAAAAGAACCCACTAGTTCACTAGTAAGATCATTTTGAGGCTTACTAGTTGACATGCAAGCCGCAAAACGCCCACTAGCTCACTCGTAAGGTCATTTTGAGGCTTACAAGTTGACATGTAAGGCCATAAACGTGCCCACTAGTTCACTAGTAAGGTCATTTTGAGGCTTACTAGTGAACATGTAAGCCACAAAACGCCCACTAGTTAACTAGTAACATCATTTTGACGCTTACTAGTGAACATGTAAGCCACAAAACGCTCACTAGTTCACAAGTAAGGTCATTGTGACGCTTACTAGTGAACATGTAAGCCACTAAAGAACCCACTAGTTCACTAGTAAGATCATTTTGAGGCTTACTAGTTGACATGTAAGCCGCAAAACGCCCACTAGCTCACTCGTAAGGTCATTTTGAGGCTTACAAGTTGACATGTAAGGCGCAAAACGCCCACTAGTTCACTAGTAAGATCATTTTCACGCTTACTAGTGAACATGTAAGGCCATAAACGTGCCCACTAGTTCACTAGTAAGATCATTTTGACGCTTACTAGTGAACATGTAAGGCCATAAATGTGCCCACTAGTTCACTAGTAAGGTCATTTTGAGGCTTACTAGTGAACATGTAAGCCACAAAACGCCCACTAGTTAACTAGTAAGATCATTTTGAGGCTTACTAGTTGACATGTAAACCACAAAACGCTCACTAATTCACTAGTAAGGTCATTTTGACGCTTACTAGTGAACATGTAAGCCACAAAACGCCCACTAGTTCACTAGTAAGGTCATTTTGACACTTACTAGTTAACATGTAAGCCACAAAACGCCCATTAGTTCACTAGTAAGATCATTTTGAGGCTTATTTGTTGACATCTAAGCCGCAAAACGCCCACTTGTTCACTCTTAAGATCATTTTGAGGCTTACTAGTGAACATGTAAGGCCATAAACGTGCCCACTAGTTCACTAGTAAGATCATTTTGACGATTACTAGTGAAAATGTAAGCCACAAAACGCCCACTAGTTCACTAGTAAGGTCATTTTGACACTTACTAGTTAACATGTAAGCCACAAAACGCCCACTAGTTCACTAGTAAGATCATTTTGAGGCTTACTAGTTGAGATGTAAGCCACAAAACGCTCACTAATTCACTAGTAAGGTCATTTTGACGCTGACTAGTGAACATGTAAGCCACAAAACGCCCACTAGTTCATTAGTAAGATCATTTGTAGGCTTACTTGTTGACATGTAAGCCGCAAAACGCCCACTAGTTCACTCGTAAGATCATTTTGACGCTTACTAGTGAACATGTAAGCCACAAAAGAACCCACTAGTTCACTAGTAAGATCATTTTGACGCTTACTAGTGAACATGTAAGGCCATAAATGTGCCCACTAGTTCACTAGTAAGATCATTTTGAGGCTTACTAGTTGACATGTAAGCCACAAAACGCCCACTAGTTCACTAGTAAGATCATTTTGACACTAGTTAACATGTAAGCCACAAAACGCCCATTAGTTCACTAGTAAGATCATTTTGAGGCTTATTTGTTGACATGTAAGCCGCAAAACGCCCACTATTTGACACTTACTAGTTAACATGTAAGCCACAAAACGCCCATTAGTTCACTAGTAAGATCATTTTGAGGCTTATTTGTTGACATCTAAGCCGCAAAACGCCCACTTGTTCACTCTTAAGATCATTTTGAGGCTTACTAGTGAACATGTAAGGCCATAAATGTGCCCACTAGTTCACTAGTAAGATCATTTTGAGGCTTACTAGTTGAGATGTAAGCCACAAAACGCTCACTAATTCACTAGTAAGGTCATTTTGACGCTGACTAGTGAACATGTAAGCCACAAAACGCCCACTAGTTCATTAGTAAGATCATTTGTAGGCTTACTTGTTGACATGTAAGCCGCAAAACGCCCACTAGTTCACCAGTAAGATCATTTTGAGGCTTACAAGTTGACATGTAAGGCGCAAAACGCCCACTAGTTCACCAGTAAGATCATTTTCACGCTTACTAGTGAACATGTAAGGCCATAAACGTGCCCACTAGTTCACTAGTAAGATCATTTTGACGATTACTAGTGAAAATGTAAGCCACAAAACGCCCACTAGTTCACTAGTAAGGTCATTTTGACACTTACTAGTTAACATGTAAGCCACAAAACGCCCATTAGTTCACTAGTAAGATCATTTTGAGGCTTACTAGTTGACATGCAAGCCGCAAAACGCCCACTAGTTCACTAGTAAGATCATTTTTACGCTTACTAGTCACATGTAAGGCCATAAATGTGCCCACTAGTTCACTAGTAAGATCATTTTGAGGCTTACTAGTGAACATGTAAGCCACAAAACGCCCACTAGTTCACTAGTAAGATCATTTTGAGGCTTACTAGTTGAGATGTAAGCCACAAAACGCTCACTTATTCACTAGTAAGGTCATTTTGACGGTTACTAGTGAACATGTAAGCCACAAAACGCCCACTAGTTCATTAGTAAGATCATTTTGAGGCTTACTTGTTGACATGTAAGCCGCAAAACGCCCACTAGTTCACTCGTAAGATTATTTTGAGGCTTACTAGTTGACATGTAAGCCACAAAACGCCCACTAGTTCACTAGTAAGATCATTTTGAGGCTTACTAGTGAACATGTAAGCCACAAAACGCTCACTAGTTCACAAGTAAGGTCATTGTGACGCTTACTAGTGAACATGTAAGCCACTAAAGAACCCACTAGTTCACTAGTAAGATCATTTTGAGGCTTACTAGTTGACATGTACGCCGCAAAACGCCCACTAGCTCACTCGTAAGGTCATTTTGAGGCTTACAAGTTGACATGTAAGGCGCAAAACGCCCACTAGTTCACTAGTAAGATCATTTTCACGCTTACTAGTGAACATGTAAGGCCATAAACGTGCCCACTAGTTCACTAGTAAGATCATTTTGACGCTTACTAGTGAACATGTAAGGCCATAAATGTGCCCACTAGTTCACTAGTAAGGTCATTTTGAGGCTTACTAGTGAACATGTAAGCCACAAAACGCCCACTAGTTAACTAGTAAGATCATTTTGAGGCTTACTAGTTGACATGTAAACCACAAAACGCTCACTAATTCACTAGTAAGGTCATTTTGACGCTTACTAGTGAACATGTAAGCCACAAAACGCCCACTAGTTCACTAGTAAGGTCATTTTGACACTTACTAGTTAACATGTAAGCCACAAAACGCCCATTAGTTCACTAGTAAGATCATTTTGAGGCTTATTTGTTGACATCTAAGCCGCAAAACGCCCACTTGTTCACTCTTAAGATCATTTTGAGGCTTACTAGTGAACATGTAAGGCCATAAATGTGCCCACTAGTTCACTAGTAAGATCATTTTGAGGCTTACTAGTTGAGATGTAAGCCACAAAACGCTCACTAATTCACTAGTAAGGTCATTTTGACGCTGACTAGTGAACATGTAAGCCACAAAACGCCCACTAGTTCATTAGTAAGATCATTTGTAGGCTTACTTGTTGACATGTAAGCCGCAAAACGCCCACTAGTTCACTCGTAAGATCATTTTGACGCTTACTAGTGAACATGTAAGCCACAAAAGAACCCACTAGTTCACTAGTAAGATCATTTTGACGCTTACTAGTGAACATGTAAGGCCATAAATGTGCCCACTAGTTCACTAGTAAGATCATTTTGAGGCTTACTAGTTGACATGTAAGCCACAAAACGCCCACTAGTTCACTAGTAAGATCATTTTGACACTAGTTAACATGTAAGCCACAAAACGCCCATTAGTTCACTAGTAAGATCATTTTGAGGCTTATTTGTTGACATGTAAGCCGCAAAACGCCCACTTGTTCACTCGTAAGATCATTTTGAGGCTTACTAGTTGACATGCAAGCCGCAAAACGCCCACTAGTTCACTAGTAAGATCATTTTGACGCTTACTAGTGAACATGTAAGCCACAAAAGAACCCACTAGTTCACTAGTAAGATCATTTTGACGCTTACTAGTGAACATGTAAGGCCATAAATGTGCCCACTAGTTCACTAGTAAGATCATTTTGAGGCTTACTAGTTGACATGTAAGCCGCAAAACGCCACTAGTTCACTCGTAAGATCATTTTGAGGCTTACTAGTTGACATGTAAGCCACAAAACGCCCACTAGTTCACTAGTAAGATCATTTTGACACTAGTTAACATGTAAGCCACAAAACGCCCATTAGTTCACTAGTAAGATCAATTTGAGGCTTATTTGTTGACATGTAAGCCGCAAAACGCCCACTTGTTCACTCGTAAGATCATTTTGAGGCTTACTAGTTGACATGCAAGCCGCAAAACGCCCACTAGTTCACTAGTAAGATCATTTTGACGCTTACTAGTGAACATGTAAGGCCATAAATGTGCCCACTAGTTCACTAGTAAGATCATTTTGAGGCTTACTAGTGAACATGTAAGCCACAAAACGCCCACTAGTTCACTAGTAAGATCATTTTGAGGCTTACTAGTTGAGATGTAAGCCACAAAACGCTCACTTATTCACTAGTAAGGTCATTTTGACGGTTACTAGTGAACATGTAAGCCACAAAACGCCCACTAGTTCATTAGTAAGATCATTTTGAGGCTTACTTGTTGACATGTAAGCCGCAAAACGCCCACTAGTTCACTCGTAAGATCATTTTGAGGCTTACTAGTTGACATGTAAGCCACAAAACGCCCACTAGTTCACTAGTAAGATCATTTTGAGGCTTACTAGTGAACACGTAAGGCCATAAATGTGCCCACTAGTTCCCTATAAGATCATTTTGAGGCTTACGAGTGAAGATGTAAGCCACAAAAAGCCCACTAGTTTACTAGTAAGATCATTTTGACGCTTACTAGTGAACACGTAAGGCCATAAATGTGCCCACTAGTTCACTAGTAAGATCATTTTGAGGCTTACTATTTGACATGTAAGCCACAAAACGCCCACTAGTTCACTAGTAAGATCATTTTGAGGCTTACTAATGAACATGTAAGCCACAAAACGCCCACTAGTTCACTAGTAAGATCATTTTGACGCTTACTAGTGAACATGTAAGCCACAAAACGCTCACTAGTTCACAAGTAAGGTCATTGTGTCGCTTACCAGTGAACATGTAAGCCACAAAAGAACCCACTAGTTCACTAGTAAGATCATTTTGAGGCTTACTAGTTGACATGTAAGCCGCAAAACGCCCACTAGCTCACTCGTAAGGTCATTTTGAGGCTTACAAGTTGACATGTAAGGCCATTGTGACGCTTACTAGTGAACATGTAAGCCACAAAAGAACCCACTAGTTCACTAGGAAGGTCATTTTGAGGCTTACTAGTGAACATGTAAGCCACAAAACGCTCACTAATTCACTAGTAAGGTCATTTTGACGCTTACTAGTGAACATGTAAGCCACAAAACGCCCACTAGTTCACTAGTAAGGTCATTTTGACGCTTACTAGTGAACATGTAAGCCACAAAACGCCCACTAGTTCACTAGTAAGATCATTTTGACGCTTACTAGTGAACATGTAAGGCCATAAATGTGCCCACTAGTTCACTAGTAAGATCATTTTGAGGCTTACTAGTGAACATGTAAGCCACAAAACGCCCACTAGTTCACTAGTAAGATCATTTTGAGGCTTACTAGTTGAGATGTAAGCCACAAAACGCTCACTTATTCACTAGTAAGGTCATTTTGACGGTTACTAGTGAACATGTAAGCCACAAAACGCCCACTAGTTCATTAGTAAGATCATTTTGAGGCTTACTTGTTGACATGTAAGCCGCAAAACGCCCACTAGTTCACTCGTAAGATCATTTTGAGGCTTACTAGTTGACATGTAAGCCACAAAACGCCCACTAGTTCACTAGTAAGATCATTTTGACGCTTACTAGTGAACATGTAAGCCACAAAACGCTCACTAGTTCACAAGTAAGGTCATTGTGACGCTTACTAGTGAACATGTAAGCCACAAAACAACCCACTAGTTCACTAGTAAGATCATTTTGAGGCTTACTAGTTGACATGCAAGCCGCAAAACGCCCACTAGTTCACTAGTAAGATCATTTTGACGCTTACTAGTGAACATGTAAGCCACAAAAGAACCCACTAGTTCACTAGTAAGATCATTTTGACGCTTACTAGTGAACATGTAAGGCCATAAATGTGCCCACTAGTTCACTAGTAAGATCATTTTGAGGCTTACTAGTTGACATGTAAGCCGCAAAACGCCCACTAGTTCACTCGTAAGATCATTTTGAGGCTTACTAGTTGACATGTAAGCCACAAAACGCCCACTAGTTCACTAGTAAGATCATTTTGACACTAGTTAACATGTAAGCCACAAAACGCCCATTAGTTCACTAGTAAGATCATTTTGAGGCTTATTTGTTGACATGTAAGCCGCAAAACGCCCACTTGTTCACTCGTAAGATCATTTTGAGGCTTACTAGTTGACATGCAAGCCGCAAAACGCCCACTAGTTCACTAGTAAGATCATTTTGACGCTTACTAGTGAACATGTAAGGCCATAAATGTGCCCACTAGTTCACTAGTAAGATCATTTTGAGGCTTACTAGTGAACATGTAAGCCACAAAACGCCCACTAGTTCACTAGTAAGATCATTTTGAGGCTTACTAGTTGAGATGTAAGCCACAAAACGCTCACTTATTCACTAGTAAGGTCATTTTGACGGTTACTAGTGAACATGTAAGCCACAAAACGCCCACTAGTTCATTAGTAAGATCATTTTGAGGCTTACTTGTTGACATGTAAGCCGCAAAACGCCCACTAGTTCACTCGTAAGATCATTTTGAGGCTTACTAGTTGACATGTAAGCCACAGAACGCCCACTAGTTCACTAGTAAGATCATTTTGAGGCTTACTAGTGAACACGTAAGGCCATAAATGTGCCCACTAGTTCCCTATAAGATCATTTTGAGGCTTACGAGTGAAGATGTAAGCCACAAAACGCCCACTAGTTTACTAGTAAGATCATTTTGACGCTTACTAGTGAACACGTAAGGCCATAAATGTGCCCACTAGTTCACTAGTAAGATCATTTTGAGGCTTACTATTTGACATGTAAGCCACAAAACGCCCACTAGTTCACTAGTAAGATCATTTTGAGGCTTACTAATGAACATGTAAGCCACAAAACGCCCACTAGTTCACTAGTAAGATCATTTTGACGCTTACTAGTGAACATGTAAGCCACAAAACGCTCACTAGTTCACAAGTAAGGTCATTGTGTCGCTTACCAGTGAACATGTAAGCCACAAAAGAACCCACTAGTTCACTAGTAAGATCATTTTGAGGCTTACTAGTTGACATGTAAGCCGCAAAACGCCCACTAGCTCACTCGTAAGGTCATTTTGAGGCTTACAAGTTGACATGTAAGGCCATTGTGACGCTTACTAGTGAACATGTAAGCCACAAAAGAACCCACTAGTTCACTAGGAAGGTCATTTTGAGGCTTACTAGTGAACATGTAAGCCACAAAACGCTCACTAATTCACTAGTAAGTTCATTTTGACGCTTACTAGTGAACATGTAAGCCACAAAACGCCCACTAGTTCACTAGTAAGGTCATTTTGACGCTTACTAGTGAACATGTAAGCCACAAAACGCCCACTAGTTCACTAGTTAGATAATTTTGACGCTTACTAGTGAACATGTAAGCCACAAAACGCTCACTAGTTCACAAGTAAGGTCATTGTGACGCTTACTAGTGAACATGTAAGCCACAAAAGAACCCACTAGTTCACTAGTAAGATCATTTTGAGGCTTACTAGTTGACATGTAAGCCGCAAAACGCCCACTAGCTCACTCGTAAGGTCATTTTGAGGCTTACAAGTTGACATGTAAGGCCATAAACGTGCCCACTAGTTCACTAGTAAGGTCATTTTGAGGCTTACTAGTGAACATGTAAGCCACAAAACGCCCACTAGTTAACTAGTAACATCATTTTGACGCTTACTAGTGAACATGTAAGCCACAAAACGCTCACTAGTTCACAAGTAAGGTCATTGTGACGCTTACTAGTGAACATTTAAGCCACTAAAGAACCCACTAGTTCACTAGTAAGATCATTTTGAGGCTTACTAGTTGACATGTACGCCGCAAAACGCCCACTAGCTCACTCGTAAGGTCATTTTGAGGCTTACAAGTTGACATGTAAGGCGCAAAACGCCCACTAGTTCACTAGTAAGATCATTTTCACGCTTACTAGTGAACATGTAAGGCCATAAACGTGCCCACTAGTTCACTAGTAAGATCATTTTGACGCTTACTAGTGAACATGTAAGGCCATAAATGTGCCCACTAGTTCACTAGTAAGGTCATTTTGAGGCTTACTAGTGAACATGTAAGCCACAAAACGCCCACTAGTTAACTAGTAAGATCATTTTGAGGCTTACTAGTTGACATGTAAACCACAAAACGCTCACTAATTCACTAGTAAGGTCATTTTGACGCTTACTAGTGAACATGTAAGCCACAAAACGCCCACTAGTTCACTAGTAAGGTCATTTTGACACTTACTAGTTAACATGTAAGCCACAAAACGCCCATTAGTTCACTAGTAAGATCATTTTGAGGCTTATTTGTTGACATCTAAGCCGCAAAACGCCCACTTGTTCACTCTTAAGATCATTTTGAGGCTTACTAGTGAACATGTAAGGCCATAAATGTGCCCACTAGTTCACTAGTAAGATCATTTTGAGGCTTACTAGTTGAGATGTAAGCCACAAAACGCTCACTAATTCACTAGTAAGGTCATTTTGACGCTGACTAGTGAACATGTAAGCCACAAAACGCCCACTAGTTCATTAGTAAGATCATTTGTAGGCTTACTTGTTGACATGTAAGCCGCAAAACGCCCACTAGTTCACCAGTAAGATCATTTTGAGGCTTACAAGTTGACATGTAAGGCGCAAAACGCCCACTAGTTCACCAGTAAGATCATTTTCACGCTTACTAGTCAACATGTAAGGCCATAAACGTGCCCACTAGTTCACGAGTAAGATCATTTTGACGATTACTAGTGAAAATGTAAGCCACAAAACGCCCACTAGTTCACTAGTAAGGTCATTTTGACACTTACTAGTTAACATGTAAGCCACAAAACGCCCATTAGTTCACTAGTAAGATCATTTTGAGGCTTACTAGTTGACATGTAAGCCACAAAACGCCCACTAGTTCACTAGTAAGATCATTTTGAGGCTTACTAGTGAACACGTAAGGCCATAAATGTGCCCACTAGTTCCCTATAAGATCATTTTGAGGCTTACGAGTGAAGATGTAAGCCACAAAACGCCCACTAGTTTACTAGTAAGATCATTTTGACGCTTACTAGTGAACACGTAAGGCCATAAATGTGCCCACTAGTTCACTAGTAAGATCATTTTGAGGCTTACTATTTGACATGTAAGCCACAAAACGCCCACTAGTTCACTAGTAAGATCATTTTGAGGCTTACTAATGAACATGTAAGCCACAAAACGCCCACTAGTTCACTAGTAAGATCATTTTGACGCTTACTAGTGAACATGTAAGCCACAAAACGCTCACTAGTTCACAAGTAAGGTCATTGTGTCGCTTACCAGTGAACATGTAAGCCACAAAAGAACCCACTAGTTCACTAGTAAGATCATTTTGAGGCTTACTAGTTGACATGTAAGCCGCAAAACGCCCACTAGCTCACTCGTAAGGTCATTTTGAGGCTTACAAGTTGACATGTAAGGCCATTGTGACGCTTACTAGTGAACATGTAAGCCACAAAAGAACCCACTAGTTCACTAGGAAGGTCATTTTGAGGCTTACTAGTGAACATGTAAGCCACAAAACGCTCACTAATTCACTAGTAAGGTCATTTTGACGCTTACTAGTGAACATGTAAGCCACAAAACGCCCACTAGTTCACTAGTAAGGTCATTTTGACGCTTACTAGTGAACATGTAAGCCACAAAACGCCCACTAGTTCACTAGTAAGATCATTTTGACGCTTACTAGTGAACATGTAAGGCCATAAATGTGCCCACTAGTTCACTAGTAAGATCATTTTGAGGCTTACTAGTGAACATGTAAGCCACAAAACGCCCACTAGTTCACTAGTAAGATCATTTTGAGGCTTACTAGTTGAGATGTGAGCCACAAAACGCTCACTTATTCACTAGTAAGGTCATTTTGACGGTTACTAGTGAACATGTAAGCCACAAAACGCCCACTAGTTCATTAGTAAGATCATTTTGAGGCTTACTTGTTGACATGTAAGCCGCAAAACGCCCACTAGTTCACTCGTAAGATTATTTTGAGGCTTACTAGTTGACATGTAAGCCACAAAACGCCCACTAGTTCACTAGTAAGATCATTTTGAGGCTTACTAGTGAACACGTAAGGCCATAAATGTGCCCACTAGTTCCCTATAAGATCATTTTGAGGCTTACGAGTGAAGATGTAAGCCACAAAACGCCCACTAGTTTACAAGTAAGATCATTTTGACGCTTACTAGTGAACACGTAAGGCCATAAATGTGCCCACTAGTTCACTAGTAAGATCATTTTGAGGCTTACTATTTGACATGCAAGCCACAAAACGCCCACTAGTTCACTAGTAAGATCATTTTGAGGCTTACTAATGAACATGTAAGCCACAAAACGCCCACTAGTTCACTAGTAAGATAATTTTGACGCTTACTAGTGAACATGTAAGCCACAAAACGCTCACTAGTTCACAAGTAAGGTCATTGTGACGCTTACTAGTGAACATGTAAGCCACAAAAGAACCCACTAGTTCACTAGTAATATCATTTTGAGGCTTACTAGTTGACATGTAAGCCGCAAAACGCCCACTAGCTCACTCGTAAGGTCATTTTGAGGCTTACAAGTTGACATGTAAGGCCATAAACGTGCCCACTAGTTCACTAGTAAGGTCATTTTGAGGCTTACTAGTGAACATGTAAGCCACAAAACGCCCACTAGTTAACTAGTAACATCATTTTGACGCTTACTAGTGAACATGTAAGCCACAAAACGCTCACTAGTTCACAAGTAAGGTCGTTGTGACGCTTACTAGTGAACATGTAAGCCACTAAAGAACCCACTAGTTCACTAGTAAGATCATTTTGAGGCTTACTAGTTGACATGTACGCCGCAAAACGCCCACTAGCTCACACGTAAGGTCATTTTGAGGCTTACAAGTTGACATGTAAGGCGCAAAACGCCCACTAGTTCACTAGTAAGATCATTTTCACGCTTACTAGTGAACATGTAAGGCCATAAACGTGCCCACTAGTTCACTAGTAAGATCATTTTGACGCTTACTAGTGAACATGTAAGGCCATAAATGTGCCCACTAGTTCACTAGTAAGGTCATTTTGAGGCTTACTAGTGAACATGTAAGCCACAAAACGCCCACTAGTTAACTAGTAAGATCATTTTGAGGCTTACTAGTTGACATGTAAACCACAAAACGCTCACTAATTCACTAGTAAGGTCATTTTGACGCTTACTAGTGAACATGTAAGCCACAAAACGCCCACTAGTTCACTAGTAAGGTCATTTTGACACTTACTAGTTAACATGTAAGCCACAAAACGCCCATTAGTTCACTAGTAAGATCATTTTGAGGCTTATTTGTTGACATCTAAGCCGCAAAACGCCCACTTGTTCACTCTTAAGATCATTTTGAGGCTTACTAGTGAACATGTAAGGCCATAAATGTGCCCACTAGTTCACTAGTAAGATCATTTTGAGGCTTACTAGTTGAGATGTAAGCCACAAAACGCTCACTAATTCACTAGTAAGGTCATTTTGACGCTGACTAGTGAACATGTAAGCCACAAAACGCCCACTAGTTCATTAGTAAGATCATTTGTAGGCTTACTTGTTGACATGTAAGCCGCAAAACGCCCACTAGTTCACCAGTAAGATCATTTTGAGGCTTACAAGTTGACATGTAAGGCGCAAAACGCCCACTAGTTCACCAGTAAGATCATTTTCACGCTTACTAGTGAACATGTAAGGCCATAAACGTGCCCACTAGTTCACTAGTAAGATCATTTTGACGATTACTAGTGAAAATGTAAGCCACAAAACGCCCACTAGTTCACTAGTAAGGTCATTTTGACACTTACTAGTTAACATGTAAGCCACAAAACGCCCATTAGTTCACTAGTAAGATCATTTTGAGGCTTACTAGTTGACATGCAAGCCGCAAAACGCCCACTAGTTCACTAGTAAGATCATTTTTACGCTTACTAGTCACATGTAAGGCCATAAATGTGCCCACTAGTTCACTAGTAAGATCATTTTGAGGCTTACTAGTGAACATGTAAGCCACAAAACGCCCACTAGTTCACTAGTAAGATCATTTTGAGGCTTACTAGTTGAGATGTAAGCCACAAAACGCTCACTTATTCACTAGTAAGGTCATTTTGACGGTTACTAGTGAACATGTAAGCCACAAAACGCCCACTAGTTCATTAGTAAGATCATTTGTAGGCTTACTTGTTGACATGTAAGCCGCAAAACGCCCACTAGTTCACCAGTAAGATCATTTTGAGGCTTACAAGTTGACATGTAAGGCGCAAAACGCCCACTAGTTCACCAGTAAGATCATTTTCACGCTTACTAGTGAACATGTAAGGCCATAAACGTGCCCACTAGTTCACTAGTAAGATCATTTTGACGATTACTAGTGAAAATGTAAGCCACAAAACGCCCACTAGTTCACTAGTAAGGTCATTTTGACACTTACTAGTTAACATGTAAGCCACAAAACGCCCATTAGTTCACTAGTAAGATCATTTTGAGGCTTACTAGTTGACATGCAAGCCGCAAAACGCCCACTAGTTCACTAGTAAGATCATTTTTACGCTTACTAGTCACATGTAAGGCCATAAATGTGCCCACTAGTTCACTAGTAAGATCATTTTGAGGCTTACTAGTGAACATGTAAGCCACAAAACGCCCACTAGTTCACTAGTAAGATCATTTTGAGGCTTACTAGTTGAGATGTAAGCCACAAAACGCTCACTTATTCACTAGTAAGGTCATTTTGACGGTTACTAGTGAACATGTAAGCCCATAAACGTGCCCACTAGTTCACTAGTAAGGTCATTTTGAGGCTTACTAGTGAACATGTAAGCCACAAAACGCCCACTAGTTAACTAGTAACATCATTTTGACGCTTACTAGTGAACATGTAAGCCACAAAACGCTCACTAGTTCACAAGTAAGGTCATTGTGACGCTTACTAGTGAACATGTAAGCCACTAAAGAACCCACTAGTTCACTAGTAAGATCATTTTGAGGCTTACTAGTTGACATGTACGCCGCAAAACGCCCACTAGCTCACTCGTAAGGTCATTTTGAGGCTTACAAGTTGACATGTAAGGCGCAAAACGCCCACTAGTTCACTAGTAAGATCATTTTCACGCTTACTAGTGAACATGTAAGGCCATAAACGTGCCCACTAGTTCACTAGTAAGATCATTTTGACGCTTACTAGTGAACATGTAAGGCCATAAATGTGCCCACTAGTTCACTAGTAAGGTCATTTTGAGGCTTACTAGTGAACATGTAAGCCACAAAACGCCCACTAGTTAACTAGTAAGATCATTTTGAGGCTTACTTGTTGACATGTAAGCCGCAAAACGCCCACTAGTTCACTCGTAAGATTATTTTGAGGCTTACTAGTTGACATGTAAGCCACAAAACGCCCACTAGTTCACTAGTAAGATCATTTTGAGGCTTACTAGTGAACACGTAAGGCCATAAATGTGCCCACTAGTTCCCTATAAGATCATTTTGAGGCTTACGAGTGAAGATGTAAGCCACAAAACGCCCACTAGTTTACTAGTAAGATCATTTTGACGCTTACTAGTGAACACGTAAGGCCATAAATGTGCCCACTAGTTCACTAGTAAGATCATTTTGAGGCTTACTATTTGACATGCAAGCCACAAAACGCCCACTAGTTCACTAGTAAGATCATTTTGAGGCTTACTAATGAACATGTAAGCCACAAAACGCCCACTAGTTCACTAGTAAGATAATTTTGACGCTTACTAGTGAACATGTAAGCCACAAAACGCTCACTAGTTCACAAGTAAGGTCATTGTGACGCTTACTAGTGAACATGTAAGCCACAAAAGAACCCACTAGTTCACTAGTAAGATCATTTTGAGGCTTACTAGTTGACATGTAAGCCGCAAAACGCCCACTAGCTCACTCGTAAGGTCATTTTGAGGCTTACAAGTTGACATGTAAGGCCATAAACGTGCCCACTAGTTCACTAGTAAGGTCATTTTGAGGCTTACTAGTGAACATGTAAGCCACAAAACGCCCACTAGTTAACTAGTAACATCATTTTGACGCTTACTAGTGAACATGTAAGCCACAAAACGCTCACTAGTTCACAAGTAAGGTCATTGTGACGCTTACTAGTGAACATGTAAGCCACTAAAGAACCCACTAGTTCACTAGTAAGATCATTTTGAGGCTTACTAGTTGACATGTACGCCGCAAAACGCCCACTAGCTCACTCGTAAGGTCATTTTGAGGCTTACAAGTTGACATGTAAGGCGCAAAACGCCCACTAGTTCACTAGTAAGATCATTTTCACGCTTACTAGTGAACATGTAAGGCCATAAACGTGCCCACTAGTTCACTAGTAAGATCATTTTGACGCTTACTAGTGAACATGTAAGGCCATAAATGTGCCCACTAGTTCACTAGTAAGGTCATTTTGAGGCTTACTAGTGAACATGTAAGCCACAAAACGCCCACTAGTTAACTAGTAAGATCATTTTGAGGCTTACTAGTTGACATGTAAACCACAAAACGCTCACTAATTCACTAGTAAGGTCATTTTGACGCTTACTAGTGAACATGTAAGCCACAAAACGCCCACTAGTTCACTAGTAAGGTCATTTTGACACTTACTAGTTAACATGTAAGCCACAAAACGCCCATTAGTTCACTAGTAAGATCATTTTGAGGCTTATTTGTTGACATCTAAGCCGCAAAACGCCCACTTGTTCACTCTTAAGATCATTTTGAGGCTTACTAGTGAACATGTAAGGCCATAAATGTGCCCACTAGTTCACTAGTAAGATCATTTTGAGGCTTACTAGTTGAGATGTAAGCCACAAAACGCTCACTAATTCACTAGTAAGGTCATTTTGACGCTGACTAGTGAACATGTAAGCCACAAAACGCCCACTAGTTCATTAGTAAGATCATTTGTAGGCTTACTTGTTGACATGTAAGCCGCAAAACGCCCACTAGTTCACTCGTAAGATCATTTTGACGCTTACTAGTGAACATGTAAGCCACAAAAGAACCCACTAGTTCACTAGTAAGATCATTTTGACGCTTACTAGTGAACATGTAAGGCCATAAATGTGCCCACTAGTTCACTAGTAAGATCATTTTGAGGCTTACTAGTTGACATGTAAGCCACAAAACGCCCACTAGTTCACTAGTAAGATCATTTTGACACTAGTTAACATGTAAGCCACAAAACGCCCATTAGTTCACTAGTAAGATCATTTTGAGGCTTATTTGTTGACATGTAAGCCGCAAAACGCCCACTTGTTCACTCGTAAGATCATTTTGAGGCTTACTAGTTGACATGCAAGCCGCAAAACGCCCACTAGTTCACTAGTAAGATCATTTTGACGCTTACTAGTGAACATGTAAGCCACAAAAGAACCCACTAGTTCACTAGTAAGATCATTTTGACGCTTACTAGTGAACATGTAAGGCCATAAATGTGCCCACTAGTTCACTAGTAAGATCATTTTGAGGCTTACTAGTTGACATGTAAGCCGCAAAACGCCCACTAGTTCACTCGTAAGATCATTTTGAGGCTTACTAGTTGACATGTAAGCCACAAAACGCCCACTAGTTCACTAGTAAGATCATTTTGACACTAGTTAACATGTAAGCCACAAAACGCCCATTAGTTCACTAGTAAGATCATTTTGAGGCTTATTTGTTGACATGTAAGCCGCAAAACGCCCACTTGTTCACTCGTAAGATCATTTTGAGGCTTACTAGTTGACATGCAAGCCGCAAAACGCCCACTAGTTCACTAGTAAGATCATTTTGACGCTTACTAGTGAACATGTAAGGCCATAAATGTGCCCACTAGTTCACTAGTAAGATCATTTTGAGGCTTACTAGTGAACATGTAAGCCACAAAACGCCCACTAGTTCACTAGTAAGATCATTTTGAGGCTTACTAGTTGAGATGTAAGCCACAAAACGCTCACTTATTCACTAGTAAGGTCATTTTGACGGTTACTAGTGAACATGTAAGCCACAAAACGCCCACTAGTTCATTAGTAAGATCATTTTGAGGCTTACTTGTTGACATGTAAGCCGCAAAACGCCCACTAGTTCACTCGTAAGATCATTTTGAGGCTTACTAGTTGACATGTAAGCCACAAAACGCCCACTAGTTCACTAGTAAGATCATTTTGAGGCTTACTAGTGAACACGTAAGGCCATAAATGTGCCCACTAGTTCCCTATAAGATCATTTTGAGGCTTACGAGTGAAGATGTAAGCCACAAAAAGCCCACTAGTTTACTAGTAAGATCATTTTGACGCTTACTAGTGAACACGTAAGGCCATAAATGTGCCCACTAGTTCACTAGTAAGATCATTTTGAGGCTTACTATTTGACATGTAAGCCACAAAACGCCCACTAGTTCACTAGTAAGATCATTTTGAGGCTTACTAATGAACATGTAAGCCACAAAACGCCCACTAGTTCACTAGTAAGATCATTTTGACGCTTACTAGTGAACATGTAAGCCACAAAACGCTCACTAGTTCACAAGTAAGGTCATTGTGTCGCTTACCAGTGAACATGTAAGCCACAAAAGAACCCACTAGTTCACTAGTAAGATCATTTTGAGGCTTACTAGTTGACATGTAAGCCGCAAAACGCCCACTAGCTCACTCGTAAGGTCATTTTGAGGCTTACAAGTTGACATGTAAGGCCATTGTGACGCTTACTAGTGAACATGTAAGCCACAAAAGAACCCACTAGTTCACTAGGAAGGTCATTTTGAGGCTTACTAGTGAACATGTAAGCCACAAAACGCTCACTAATTCACTAGTAAGGTCATTTTGACGCTTACTAGTGAACATGTAAGCCACAAAACGCCCACTAGTTCACTAGTAAGGTCATTTTGACGCTTACTAGTGAACATGTAAGCCACAAAACGCCCACTAGTTCACTAGTAAGATCATTTTGACGCTTACTAGTGAACATGTAAGGCCATAAATGTGACCACTAGTTCACTAGTAAGATCATTTTGAGGCTTACTAGTGAACATGTAAGCCACAAAACGCCCACTAGTTCACTAGTAAGATCATTTTGAGGCTTACTAGTTGAGATGTAAGCCACAAAACGCTCACTTATTCACTAGTAAGGTCATTTTGACGGTTACTAGTGAACATGTAAGCCACAAAACGCCCATTAGTTCATTAGTAAGATCATTTTGAGGCTTACTTGTTGACATGTAAGCCGCAAAACGCCCACTAGTTCACTCGTAAGATCATTTTGAGGCTTACTAGTTGACATGTAAGCCACAAAACGCCCACTAGTTCACTAGTAAGATCATTTTGACGCTTACTAGTGAACATGTAAGCCACAAAACGCTCACTAGTTCACAAGTAAGGTCATTGTGACGCTTACTAGTGAACATGTAAGCCACAAAACAACCCACTAGTTCACTAGTAAGATCATTTTGAGGCTTACTAGTTGACATGTAAGCCGCAAAACGCCCACTAGCTCACTCGTAAGGTCATTTTGAGGCTTACAAGTTGACATGTAAGGCTATAAACGTGCCCACTAGTTCACTAGTAAGATCATTTTGACGCTTACTAGTGAACATGTAAGGCCATAAATGTGCCCACTAGTTCACTAGTAAGGTCATTTTGAGGCTTACTAGTGAACATGTAAGCCACAAAACGCCCACTAGTTAACTAGTAAGATAATTTTGAGGCTTACTAGTTGACATGTAAGCCACAAAACGCCCACTAGTTCACTAGTAAGGTCATTTTGACACTTACTAGTTAACATGTAAGCCACAAAACGCCCATTAGTTCACTAGTAAGATCATTTTGAGGCTTATTTGTTGACATGTAAGCCGCAAAACGCCCACTTGTTCACTCTTAAGATCATTTTGAGGCTTACTAGTGAACATGTAAGGCCATAAATGTGCCCACTAGTTCACTAGTAAGATCATTTTGAGGCTTTCTAGTGAACATGTAAGCCACAAAACGCCCACTAGTTCACTAGTAAGATCATTTTGAGGCTTACTAGTTGAGATGTAAGCCACAAAACGCTCACTAATTCACTAGTAAGGTCATTTTGACGCTTACTAGTGAACATGTAAGCCACAAAACGCCCACTAGTTCATTAGTAAGATCATTTTGAGGCTTACTTGTTGACATGTAAGCCGCAAAACGCCCACTAGTTCACTCGTAAGATCATTTTGACGCTTACTAGTGAACATGTAAGCCACAAAACGCTCACTAGTTCACAAGTAAGGTCATTGTGACGCTTACTAGTGAACATGTAAGCCACAAAAGAACCCACTAGTTCACTAGTAAGATCATTTTGACGCTTACTAGTGAACATGTAAGGCCATAAATGTGCCCACTAGTTCACTAGTAACTATCATTTTGAGGCTTACTAGTTGACATGTAAGCCGCAAAACGCCCACTAGTTCACTCGTAAGATCATTTTGAGGCTTACTAGTTGACATGTAAGCCACAAAACGCCCACTAGTTCACTAGTAAGATCATTTTGAGGCTTACTAGTGAACACGTAAGGCCATAAATGTGCCCACTAGTTCCCTATAAGGTCATTTTGAGGCTTACGAGTGAAGATGTAAGCCACAAAACGCCCAGTAGTTTACTAGTAAGATCATTTTGACGCTTACTAGTGAACACGTAAGGCCATAAATGTGCCCACTAGTTCACTAGTAAGATCATTTTGAGGCTTACTATTTGACATGTAAGCCACAAAATGCCCACTAGTTCACTAGTAAGATCATTTTGAGGCTTACTAATGAACATGTAAGCCACAAAACGCCCACTAGTTCACTAGTAAGATCATTTTGACGCTTACTAGTGAACATGTAAGCCACAAAACGCTCACTAGTTCACAAGTAAGGTCATTGTGACGCTTACTAGTGAACATGTAAGCCACAAAAGAACCAACTAGTTCACTAGTAAGATCATTTTGAGGCTTACTAGTTGACATGTAAGCCGCAAAACGCCCACTAGCTCACTCGTAAGATCATTTTGAGGCTTACAAGTTGATATGTAAGGCGCAAAACGCCCACTAGTTCACTAGTAAGATCATTTTCACGCTTACTAGTGAACATGTAAGGCCATAAACGTGCCCACTAGTTCACTAGTAAGATCATTTTGACGCTTACTAGTGAACACGTAAGGCCATAAATGTGCCCATTAGTTCACTAGTAAGATCATTTTGAGGCTTATTTGTTGACATGTAAGCCACAAAACGCCCACTAGTTCACTAGTAAGGTCATTTTGACACTTACTAGTTAACATGTAAGCCACAAAACGCCCATTAGTTCACTAGTAAGATCATTTTGAGGCTTACTAGTGAACACGTAAGGCCATAAATGTGCCCACTAGTTCCCTATAAGGTCATTTTGAGGCTTACGAGTGAAGATGTAAGCCGTAAAACGCCCACTAGTTTACTAGTAAGATCATTTTGACGCTTACTAGTGAACACGTAAGGCCATAAATGTGCCCACTAGTTCACTAGTAAGATCATTTTGAGGCTTACTATTTGACATGTAAGCCACAAAACGCCCACTAGTTCACTAGTAAGATCATTTTGAGGCTTACTAATGAACATGTAAGCCACAAAACGCCCACTAGTTCACTAGTAAGATCATTTTGACGCTTACTAGTGAACATGTAAGCCACAAAACGCTCACTAGTTCACAAGTAAGGTCATTGTGACGCTTACTAGTGAACATGTAAGCCACAAAAGAACCCACTAGTTCACTAGTAAGATCATTTTGAGGCTTACTAGTTGACATGTAAGCCGCAAAACGCCCACTAGCTCACTCGTAAGATCATTTTGAGGCTTACAAGTTGATATGTAAGGCGCAAAACGCCCACTAGTTCACTAGTAAGATCATTTTCACGCTTACTAGTGAACATGTAAGGCCATAAACGTGCCCACTAGTTCACTAGTAAGATCATTTTGACGCTTACTAGTGAACACGTAAGGCCATAAATGTGCCCATTAGTTCACTAGTAAGATCATTTTGAGGCTTATTTGTTGACATGTAAGCCACAAAACGCCCACTAGTTCACTAGTAAGGTCATTTTGACACTTACTAGTTAACATGTAAGCCACAAAACGCCCATTAGTTCACTAGTAAGATCATTTTGAGGCTTACTTGTTGACATGGAAGGCGCAAAACGCCCACTAGTTCACTCGTAAGATCATTTTGACGCTTACTAGTGAACATGTAAGCTACAAAACGCTCACTAGTTCACAAGTAAGGTCATTGTGACGCTTACTAGTGAACATGTAAGCCACAAAAGAACCCACTAGTTCACTAGTAAGATCATTTTGAGGCTTACTAGTTGACATGTAAGCCGCAAAACGCCCACTAGCTCACTCGTAAGATCATTTTTAGGTTTACTAGTTGACATGTAAGCCGTAAAACGCCCACTAGTTCATTAGTAAGATCATTTTCACGCTTACTAGTGAACATGTAAGGCCATAAACGTGCCCACTAGTTCACTAGTAAGATCATTTTGACGCTTCCTAGTGAAGAATGTAAGGCCATAAATGTGCCCACTAGTTCACTAGTAAGGTCATTTTGAGGCTTACTAGTGAACATGTAAGACACAAAACGCCCACTAGTTAACTAGTAAGATCATTTTGAGGCTTACTAGTTGACATGTAAGCCACAAAACGCCCACTAGTTCACTAGTAAGGTCATTTTGATGCTTACTAGTTAACATGTAAGCCACAAAACGCCCACAAGTTCACTATTAAGATCATTTTGAGGCTTATTTTTTGACATGTAAGCCGCAAAACGCTCACTAGTTCACAAGTAAGGTCATTGTGACGCTTACTAGTGAACATGTAAGCCACAAAAGAACCCACTAGTTCACTAGTAAGATCATTTTGAGGCTTACTAGTTCACATGTAAGCCACAAAACGCTCACTAATTCACTAGTAAGTTCATTTTGACGCTTACTAGTGAACATGTAAGCAACAAAACGCCCACTAGTTCACTAGTAAGGTCATTTTGACATTTACTAGTTAACATGTAAGCTACAAAACGCCCACTAGCTCACTCGTAAGATCATTTTGAGGCTTACAAGTTGATATGTAAGGCGCAAAACGCCCACTAGTTCACTAGTAAGATCATTTTCACGCTTACTAGTGAACATGTAAGGCCATAAACGTGCCCACTAGTTCACTAGTAAGATCATTTTGACGCTTCCTAGTGAAGAATGTAAGGCCATAAATGTGCCCACTAGTTCACTAGTAAGATCATTTTGAGGCTTATTTGTTGACATGTAAGCCGCAAAACGCCCACTTGTTCACTAGTAAGATCATTTTGAGGCTTACTAGTGAACATGTCAGCCACAAAACGCCCACTAGTTCATTAGTAAGATCATTTTGAGGCTTACTTGTTGACATGTAAGCCGCAAAACGCCCACTAGTTCACTCGTAAGATCATTTTGACGCTTACTAGTGAACATGTAAGCTACAAAACGTTCTCTAGTTCACAAGTAAGGTCATTGTGACGCTTACTAGTGAACATGTAAGCCACAAAACGCCCACTAGCTCACTCGTAAGATCATTTTGAGGTTTACTAGTTGACATGTAAGCCGTAAAACGCCCACTAGTTCACTAGTAAGATCATTTTCACGCTTACTAGTGAACATGTAAGGCCATAAACGTGCCCACTAGTTCACTAGTAAGGTCATTTTGAGGCTTACTAATGAACATGTAAGACACAAAACGCCCACTAGTTAACTAGTAAGATCATTTTGAGGCTTACTAGTTGACATGTAAGCCACAAAACGCTCACTAATTCACTAGTATGGTCATTTTGACGCTTACTAGTGAACATGTAAGCCACAAAACGCCCACTAGTTCACTAGTAAGGTCATTTTGATGCTTACTAGTTAACATGTAAGCCACAAAACGCCCACTAGTTCACTATTAAGATCATTTTGAGGCTTATTTTTTGACATGTAAGCCGCAAAACGCTCACTAGTTCACAAGTAAGGTCATTGTGACGCTTACTAGTGAACATGTAAGCCACAAAAGAACCCACTAGTTCACTAGTAAGATCATTTTGAGGCTTACTAGTTGACATGTAAGCCGCAAAACGCCCACTAGCTCACTCGTAAGATCATTTTGAGGCTTACTAGTTGACATGGAAGGCGCAAAACGCCCACTAGTTCACTAGTAAGATCATTTTCACGCTTACTAGTGAACATGAAAGGCCATAAACGTGCCCACTAGTTCATTAGTAAGATCATTTTGACGCTTACGAGTGAACATGTAAGGCCATAAATGTGCCCACTAGTTTACTAGTAAGGTCATTTTGAGGCTTACTAGTGAACATGTAAGCCACAAAACGCCCACTAGTTAACTAGTAAGATCATTTTGAGGCTTACTAGTTGACATTTAAGCCACAAAACGCTCACTAATTCACTAGTAAGGTCATTTTGACGCTTACTAGTGAACATGTAAGCCACAAAACGCCCACTAGTTCACTAGTAAGATCATTTTGAGGCTCACTAGTTGACATGTAAGCCGCAAAACGCACACTAGTTCACTAGTAAGATCATTTTGAGGCTTACTAATTCACATGTAAGCCGCAAAATGCCCACTAGTTCAATAGTAAGATCATTTTGAGGCTTACTAGTGAACATGCAAGCCACAAAACGCTCACTAGTTCACTAGTAAGATCATTTTGAGGCTTACTAGTTGACATGTAAGCCGCAAAACACCCACTAGTTCACTAGTAAGATAATTTTGACGCTTACTAGTGAACATGTATGGCCATAAATGTGCCCACTAGTTCACTAGTAAGATAATTTTGAGGCTTACTAGTTTACATGTAAGCCACAAAACGCCCACTAGTTCACTAGTAAGATCATTTTGACGCTTACTAGTGAACATGTAAGGCCATAAATGTGCCCACTAGTTCACTAGTAAGATCATTTTGAGGCTTACTAGTTGACATGTAAGCCACAAAACGCCCACTAGTTGACTAGTAAGATCATTTTGAGGCTTACTAGTTGACATGTAAGCCGCCAAACGCCGACTAGTTCACTAGTAAGATCATTTTGAGGCTTACTAGTTGACATGTAAGCCGCAAAACGCCTACTAGTTCACTAGTAAGATCATTTTGAGGCTTACTAGTTGACATGTAAGCCACAAAACGCCCACTAGTTCAATAGTAAGGTAATTTTGACGCTTACTAGTGAACATGTAAGCCACAAAACGCTCACTTATTCACTAGTAAGGTCATTTTGACGGTTACTAGTGAACATGTAAGCCACAAAACGCCCACTAGTTCATTAGTAAGAGCATTTTGAGGCTTACTAGTTGACATGTAAGCTGCAAAACGCTCACTAGTTCACTAGTAAGATCATTTTGAGGCTTACTAGTTGACTTGTAAGCCGCAAAACGCCCACTAGTTCACTAGTAAGATCATTTTGACGCTTACTAGTGAACATGTAACGCCATAAATGTGCCCACTAGTTCACTAGTTAGTTAGTTAGTTAGTTAGTTAGTTAGTTAGTTAGTTAGTTAGTTAGTTAGTTAGTTAGTTAGTTAGTTAGTTCCGCCAGTTCCTATTTGGAACATTGGGCGACGAGTTTCTTCCATTTGGTCCGGTCACTGGCGACCCTTCTTGCTCCATGCCAGCTGACACCCATCTCACTGAGGTCTTCTTTGGCAGTCTGTCTCCACGTCTTCTTTGGCCTACCTCTCTTCCTCTTTCCACCCTCTGGCATCCAGTCCATGGCCACACTTGCCGGTCTCTCTCTTGACAGTCGAGTATGTGGCCGATCATTTTCCTTCTCCTTTCAGAGACAATGTCTGACAGTTCAGCCACTCCTGCCTTCTTCATCACCTCCCCGTTGGCGACGTGGTCTCTCCATGAGATCCTCAGGATGGATCTCAGGCAACGCTAATGGAAGACATATAACTTGTTGGTTATGTTGGCTGTCTTCATCCATGTCTCACAGGCGTAAATCGCTGTTGCTATAACCACTGACATATAGAGGCATAGCTTGGTGGTAGTAGTGATGGCTTTCGATGACCAGATGTTGCGGAGGCGTTGTACTAGTACTAGTTCACTAGTAAAATCATTTTGACGCTTACTAGTGAACATGTAAGGCTATAAATGTGCCTACTAGTTCACTAGTAAGATCATTTTGAGGCTTACTAGTTGACATGTAAGCCACAAAATGCCCACTAGTTCACTAGTAAGTTCATTTTGAGGCTTACTAGTGAAGATGTAAGCCACAAAACGCCCACTAGTTCACTAGTAAGATCATTTTGACCCTTACTAGTGAACTTGTAAGCCATAAAACGCTCACTAGTTCACTAGTAAGGTCATTTTGAGGTTTACTAGTGAACATGTACGCCACAAAACGCTCACTAGTTCACTAGTAAGGTCATTTTGACGCTTACTAGTGAACATGTAAGGCCATAAATGTGCCCACTAGTTCACTAGTAAGATCATTTTGAGGCTCACTAGTTGACATGTAAGCCACAAAACGCCCACTAGTTCATTAGTAAGATCATTTTGACGCTTACTAGTGAACACGTAAGGCCATAAATGTGCCCACTAGTTCACTAGTAAGATCATTTTGAGGCTTACTAGTGAACACGTAAGGCCATAAATGTGCCCACTAGTTCACTAGTAAGATCATTTTGAGGCTTACTAGTTGACATGCAAGCCACAAAACGCTCACTAATTCACCAGTAAGGTCATTTTGACGCTTACTAGTGAACATGTAAGCCACAAAACGCCCACTAGTTCATTAGTAAGATCATTTTGAGGCTTACTTGTTGACATGTAAGCCGCAAAACGCCCACTAGTTCACTCGTAAGATCATTTTGAGGCTTACTAGTTGACATGTAAGGCCATAAATGTGCCCACTAGTTCACTAGTAAGATCATTTTGAGGCTTACTAGTTGACATGTAAGCCGCAAAACGCCCACTAGCTCACTCGCAAGATCATTTTGAGGCTTACTAGTTGACATGTAAGCCGCAAAACGCCCACTAGTTCACTAGTAAGATCATTTTGACGCTTACTAGTGAACATGTAAGGCCATAAATGTGCCCACTAGTTTACTAGTAAGGTCATTTTGAGGCTTACTAGTGAACATGTAAGCCACAAAACGCCCACTAGTTAACTAGTAAGATCATTTTGAGGCTTACTAGTTGACATGTAAGCCGCAAAACGCCCACTAGTTCACTAGTAAGATCATTTTCACGCTTACTAGTGAACATGTAAGGCCATAAACGTGCCCACTAGTTCACTAGTAAGATCATTTTGACGCTTACTAGTGAACATGTAAGGCCATAAATGTGCCCACTAGTTCACTAGTAAGGTCATTTTGAGGCTTACTAGTGAACATGTAAGCCACAAAACGCCCACTAGTTAACTAGTAAGATCATTTTGAGGCTTACTAGTTGACATGTAAGCCACAAAAAACTCACTAATTCACTAGTAAGGTCATTTTGACGCTTACTAGTGAACATGTAAGCCACAAAACGCCCACTAGTTCACTAGTAAGGTCATTTTGACACTTACTAGTTAACATGTAAGCCACAAAACGCCCATTAGTTCACTAGTAAGATCATTTTGAGGCTTATTTGTTGACATGTAAGCCGCAAAACGCCCACTTGTTCACTCTTAAGATCATTTTGAGGCTTACTAGTGAACATGTAAGGCCATAAATGTGCCCACTAGTTCACTAGTAAGATCATTTTGAGGCTTACTAGTGAACATGTAAGCCACAGAACGCCCACTAGTTCACTCGTAAGATCATTTTGACGCTTACTAGTGAACATGTAAGCCACAAAACGCTCACTAGTTCACAAGTAAGGTCATTGTGACGCTTACTAGTGAACATGTAAGCCACAAAAGAACCCACTAGTTCACTAGTAAGATCATTTTGAGGCTTACTAGTTGACATGTAAGCCGCAAAACGCCCACTAGCTCACTCGCAAGATCATTTTGAGGCTTACTAGTTGACATGTAAGCCGCAAAAGGCCCACTAGTTCACTAGTAAGATCATTTTCACGCTTACTAGTGAACACGTAAGGCCATAAATGTGCCCACTAGTTCCCTATAAGGTCATTTTGAGGCTTACGAGTGAAGATGTAAGCCACAAAACGCCCACTAGTTTACTAGTAAGATCATTTTGACGCTTACTAGTGAACACGTAAGGCCATAAATGTGCCCACTAGTTCACTAGTAAGATCATTTTGAGGCTTACTATTTGACATGTAAGGCCACAAAGGTGCCCACTAGTTCACTAGTAAGATCATTTTGACGCTTACTAGTGAACATGTAAGGCCATAAATGTGCCCACTAGTTTACTAGTAAGGTCATTTTGAGGCTTACTAGTGAACATGTAAGCCACAAAACGCCCACTAGTTAACTAGTAAGATCATTTTTAGGCTTACTAGTTGACATGTAAGCCACAAAACGCTCACTAATTCACTAGTAAGGTCATTTTGACGCTTACTAGTGAACATGTAAGCCACAAAACGCCCACTAGTTCACTAGTAAGGTCATTTTGACGCTTACTAGTTAACATGTAAGCCACAAAACGCCCACTAGTTCACTAGTAAGATCATTTTGAGGCTTATTTGTTGACATGTAAGCCGCAAAACGCCCACTAGTTCACTCGTAAGATCATTTTGAGGCTTACTAGTTGACATTCAAGCCGCAAAACGCCCACTAGTTCACTAGTAAGATCATTTTGAGGCTTACTAGTTGAGATGTGAGCCACAAAACGCTCACTTATTCACTAGTAAGGTCATTTTGACGGTTACTAGTGAACATGTAAGCCACAAAACGCCCACTAGTTCATTAGTAAGATCATTTTGAGGCTTTCTTGTTGACATGTCAGCCGCAAAACGCCCACTAGTTCACTCGTAAGATCATTTTGAGGCTTACTAGTTGACATTTAAGCCAGAAAACGCCCACTTGTTCACTAGTAAGATCATTTTGAGGCTTACTAGTGAACACCTAAGGCCATAAATGTGCCCACTAGTTCCCTATAAGATCATTTTGAGGCTTACGAGTGAAGATGTAAGCCACAAAACGCCCACTAGTTTACTAGTAAGATCATTTTGACGGTTACTAGTGAACACGTAAGGCCATAAATGTGCCCACTAGTTCACTAGTAAGATCATTTTGAGGCTTACTATTTGACATGTAAGCCACAAAACGCCCACTAGTTCACTAGTAAGATCATTTTGAGGCTTACTAATGAACATGTAAGCCACAAAACGCCCACTACTTCACTAGTAAGATCATTTTGACGCTTACTAGTGAACATGTAAGCCACAAAACGCTCACTAATTCACAAGTAAGGTCATTGTGACGCTTACTAGTGAACATGTAAGCCACAAAAGAACCCACTAGTTCACTAGTAAGATCATTTTGAGGCTTACTAGTTGACATGTAAGCCGCAAAACGCCCACTAGCTCACTCGTAAGGTCATTTTGAGGCTTACAAGTTGACATGTAAGGCGCAAAACGCCCACTAGTTCACTAGTAAGATCATTTTCACGCTTACTAGTGAACATGTAAGGCCATAAACGTGCCCACTAGTTCACTAGTAAGATCATTTTGACGCTTACTAGTGAACATGTAAGGCCATAAATGTGCCCACTAGTTCACTAGTAAGGTCATTTTGAGGCTTACTAGTGAACATGTAAGCCACAAAACGCCCACTAGTTCACTAGTAAGATCATTTTGAGGCTTACTAGTTGAGATGTAAGCCACAAAACGCTCACTAATTCACTAGTAAGGTCATTTTGACACTTACTAGTGAACATGTAAGCCACAAAACGCCCACTAACATGTAAGGCCATAAATGTGCCCACAAGTTCAGTAGTAAGATCATTTTGAGGCTTACTAGTTGACATGTAAGCCACAAAACGCCCACTAGTTCACTAGTAAGATCATTTTGACACTAGTTAACATGTAAGCCACAAAACGCCCATTAGTTCACTAGTAAGATCATTTTGAGGCTTATTTGTTGACATGTAAGCCACAAAAGAACCCACTAGTTCACTAGTAAGATCATTTTGAGGCTTACTAGTTGACATGTAAGCCGCAAAACGCCCACTAGCTCACTCGTAAGATCATTTTGAGGCTTACTAGTTGACATGTAAGCCGTAAAACGCCCACTAGTTCACTAGTAAGATCATTTTGACGCTTACTAGTGAACACGTAAGGCCATAAATGTGCCCACTAGTTCACTAGTAAGATCATTTTGAGGCTTACTATTTGACATGTAAGCCACAAAACGCCCACTAGTTCACTCGTAAGATCATTTTGAGGCTTACTAATGAACATGTAAGCCACAAAACGCCCACTAGTTCACTAGTAAGATCATTTTGACGCTTACTAGTGAACATGTAAGCCACAAAACGCTCACTAGTTCACAAGTAAGGTCATTGTGACGCTTACTAGTGAACATGTAAGCCACAAAAGAACCCACTAGTTCACTAATAAAATCATTTTGAGGCTTACTAGTTGACATGTAAGCCGCAAAACGCCCACTAGCTCACTCGTAAGATCATTTTGAGGCTTACAAGTTGACATGTAAGGCGCAAAACGCCCACTAGTTCACTAGTAAGATCATTTTCACGCTTACTAGTGAACATGTAAGGCCATAAACGTGCCCACTAGTTCACTAGTAAGATCATTTTGACGCTTACTAGTGAACACGTAAGGCCAAAAATGTGCCCATTAGTTCACTAGTAAGATCATTTTGAGGCTTATTTGTTGACATGTAAGCCACAAAACGCCCATTAGTTCACTAGTAAGATCATTTTGAGGCTTACTTGTTGACATGGAAGCCGCAAAACGCCCACTAGTCCACTCGTAAGATCATTTTGACGCTTACTAGTGAACATGTAAGCTACAAAACGCTCACTAGTTCACAAGTAAGGTCATTGTGACGCTTACTAGTGAACATGTAAGCCACAAAAGAACCCACTAGTTCACTAGTAAGATCATTTTGAGGCTTACTAGTTGACATGTAAGCCGCAAAACGCTCACTAGCTCACTCGTAAGATCATTTTGAGGTTTACTAGTTGACATGTAAGCCGTAAAACGCCCACTAGTTCACTAGTAAGATCATTTTCACGCTTACTAGTGAACATGTAAGGCCATAAACGTGCCCACTAGTTCACTAGTAAGATCATTTTGACGCTTCCTAGTGAACATGTAAGGCCATAAACGTGCCCACTAGTTCACTAGTAAGATCATTTTGAGGCTTACTAGTGAACATGTAAGACACAAAACGCCCACTAGTTAACTAGTAAGATCATTTTGAGGCTTACTAGTTGACATGTAAGCCACAAAACGCTCCATAATTCACTAGTATGGTCATTTTGACGCTTACTAGTGAACATGTAAGCCACAAAACGCCCACTAGTTCACTAGTAAGGTCATTTTGATGCTTACTAGTTAACATGTAAGCCACAAAACGCCCACTAGTTCACTATTAAGATCATTTTGAGGCTTATTTTTTGACATGTAAGCCGCAAAACGCTCACTAGTTCACAAGTAAGGTCATTGTGACGCTTACTACTGAACATGTAAGCCACAAAAGAACCCACTAGTTCACTAGTAAGATCATTTTGAGGCTTACTAGTTGACATGTAAGCCGCAAAACGCCCACTAGCTCACTTGTAAGATCATTTTGAGGCTTACTAGTTGACATGGAAGGTGCAAAACGCCCACTAGTTCACTAGTAAGATCATTTTCACGCTTACTAGTGAACATGTAAGGCCATAAACGTGCCCACTAGTTCATTAGTAAGATCATTTTGACGCTTACTAGTGAACATGTAAGGCCATAAATGTGCCCACTAGTTTACTAGTAAGGTCATTTTGAGGCTTACTAGTGAACATGTAAGCCACAAAACGCCCACTAGTTAACTAGTAAGATCATTTTGAGGCTTACTAGTTGACATGTAAGCCACAAAACGCTCACTAATTCACTAGTAAGGTCATTTTGACGCTTACTAGTGAACATGTAAGCCACAAAACGCCCACTAGTTCACTAGTAAGATCATTTTGAGGCTCACTAGTTGACATGTAAGCCGCAAAACGCCCACTAGTTCACTAGTAAGATCATTTTGAGGCTTACTAGTGAACATGCAAGCCACAAAACGCTCACTAGTTCACTAGTAAGATCATTTTGAGGCTTACTAGTTGACATGTAAGCCGCAAAACACCCACTAGTTCACTAGTAAGATAATTTTGACGCTTACTAGTGAACATGTATGGCCATAAATGTGCCCACTAGTTCACTAGTAAGATAATTTTGAGGCTTACTAGTTTACATGTAAGCCACAAAACGCCCACTAGTTCACTAGTAAGATCATTTTGAGGCTTACTAGTGAGCATGTAAGGCCATAAATGTGCCCACCTGTTCACTAGTAAGATCATTTTGACTCTTAATAGTGAACATGTAAGGCCATAAATGTGCCCACTAGTTCACTCGCAAGATCATTTTGAGGCTTACTAGTTGACATGTAAGCCACAAAACGCCCACTAGTTGACTAGTAAGATCATTTTGAGGCTTACTAGTTGACATGTAAGCCGCCAAACGCCGACTAGTTCACTAGTAAGATCATTTTGAGGCTTACTAGTTGACATGTATGCCGCAAAACGCCTACTAGTTCACTAGTAAGATCATTTTGAGGCTTACTAGTTGACATGTAAGCCGCAAAACGCCCACTAGTTCACTAGTAAGGTAATTTTGACGCTTACTAGTGAACATGTAAGCCACAAAACGCCCACTAGTTTACTAGTAAGATCATTTTGACGCTTCCTAGTGAACATTTAAGGCCATAAACGTGCCCACTAGTTCACTAGTAAGATCATTTTGAGGCTTACTAGTGAACATGTAAGACACAAAACGCCCACTAGTTAACTAGTAAGATCATTTTGAGGCTTACTAGTTGACATGTAAGCCACAAAACGCTCACTAATTCACTAGTATGGTCATTTTGACGCTTACTAGTGAACATGTAAGCCACAAAACGCCCACTAGTTCACTAGTAAGGTCATTTTGATGCTTACTAGTTAACATGTAAGCCACAAAACGCCCACTAGTTCACTATTAAGATCATTTTGAGGCTTATTTTTTGACATGTAAGCCGCAAAACGCTCACTAGTTCACAAGTAAGGTCATTGTGACGCTTACTACTGAACATGTAAGCCACAAAAGAACCCACTAGTTCACTAGTAAGATCATTTTGAGGCTTACTAGTTGACATGTAAGCCGCAAAACGCCCACTAGCTCACTTGTAAGATCATTTTGAGGCTTACTAGTTGACATGGAAGGTGCAAAACGCCCACTAGTTCACTAGTAAGATCATTTTCACGCTTACTAGTGAACATGTAAGGCCATAAACGTGCCCACTAGTTCATTAGTAAGATCATTTTGACGCTTACTAGTGAACATGTAAGGCCATAAATGTGCCCACTAGTTTACTAGTAAGGTCATTTTGAGGCTTACTAGTGAACATGTAAGCCACAAAACGCCCACTAGTTAACTAGTAAGATCATTTTGAGGCTTACTAGTTGACATGTAAGCCACAAAACGCTCACTAATTCACTAGTAAGGTCATTTTGACGCTTACTAGTGAACATGTAAGCCACAAAACGCCCACTAGTTCACTAGTAAGATCATTTTGAGGCTCACTAGTTGACATGTAAGCCGCAAAACGCCCACTAGTTCACTAGTAAGATCATTTTGAGGCTTACTAGTGAACATGCAAGCCACAAAACGCTCACTAGTTCACTAGTAAGATCATTTTGAGGCTTACTAGTTGACATGTAAGCCGCAAAACACCCACTAGTTCACTAGTAAGATAATTTTGACGCTTACTAGTGAACATGTATGGCCATAAATGTGCCCACTAGTTCACTAGTAAGATAATTTTGAGGCTTACTAGTTTACATGTAAGCCACAAAACGCCCACTAGTTCACTAGTAAGATCATTTTGACGCTTACTAGTGAACATGTAAGGCCATAAATGTGCCCACTAGTTCACTAGTAAGATCATTTTGACGCTTACTAGTGAACATACAAGGCCATAAATGTGCCCATTAGTTCACTAGTAAGATCATTTTGAGGCTTACTAGTTGACATGTAAGCCACAAAACGCCCACTAGTTGACTAGTAAGATCATTTTGAGGCTTACTAGTTGACATGTAAGCCGCCAAACGCCGACTAGTTCACTAGTAAGATCATTTTGAGGCTTACTAGTTGACATGTATGCCGCAAAACGCCTACTAGTTCACTAGTAAGATCATTTTGAGGCTTACTAGTTGACATGTAAGCCGCAAAACGCCCACTAGTTCACTAGTAAGGTAATTTTGACGCTTACTAGTGAACATGTAAGCCACAAAACGCCCACTAGTTTACTAGTAAGATCATTTTGAGGCTTACTAGTTGACATGTAAGTTGAAAGACGCCCACTAGTTCACTAGTAAGAGCATTTTGAGGCTTACTAGTTGACATGTAAGCTGCAAAACGCTCACTAGTTCACTAGTAAGATCATTTTGAGGCTTACTAGTTGACTTGTAAGCCGCAAAACGCCCACTAGTTCACTAGTAAGATCATTTTGAGGCTTACTAATTCACATGTAAGCCGCAAAATGCCCACTAGTGTACTAGTAAGATCATTTTGAAGCTTACTAGTTGACATGTAAGCCGCAAAACGCCTACTAGTTCACTAGCAAGATCATTTTGAGGCTTACTAGTTGCCGAGTGCGGCCGCCGAGTGCGCCCGGGGAGCAGGCCCCTTGGACCGGTTGAGATATAAAAAAATAATAATCCCCGTTCCGTCTCAATGGCGGGAAGCAGGCCGCACTCGGGCGCCGAGTGCGGCGGGCAGCAGGCCTCTTGGACAGGTTTAGAGACAAAAAAATAATAATCCCCGTTCAGTTTCAATGGCGGGGAGCAGGCCTCTTGGACAGGTTGAGAGATAAAAAAATAATAATCCCCGTTCAGTCTCAACGGCGGGGTGAGGGCCGGCCCGGCAGCTAAGTGCGGCCGGCCGCGGAGTGCGGCCGCGGAGTGCGGCCGGGGAGCAGGCCCCTTGGACAGGTTGAGAGATAAAAAAATAATAATCCCGTTCAGTCTCAATGGCGGGGTGCGGGCCGGCCCGGCGGCGGAGTGCGGCCGAGGATCAGGCCCCTTGGACAGGTTGAGAGACAAAAAAATAATAATCCCCGTTCAGTCTCAATGGCGGGGTGAGGGCCGACCCGGCGGCGGAGTGCGGCCGGGGAGCAGGCCTCTTGGACAGGTTGAGAGATAAAAAAATAAAATCCCCGTCCAGTCTCAATGGCGGGGAGCAGGCCGCACTCGGCCTCCGAGTGCAGCGGGCAGCAGGCCTCTTGGACAGGTTGAGAGATAAAAAAATAATAATCCCCGTGCAGTCTCAATGGCGGGGTGCGGGCCGGCCCGGCGGCCGAGTGTGGCCGGGGAAGAGGCCTTTTGGCCGGGGTGAATAGTGTTGGAACGCGGCCCGCGGAAATAGTAGCGGTTGGAGGTACCGGGGGCGAAGCCCGCCCCGGCCCGGCGGCCGAGTTAAAAAAAATAATAATCCCCGTTCAGTCTCAATGGCGGGCAGCAGGCTCCACTCGGCCGCCGAGTGCGGCGGGCAGCAGGCCTCTTGGACAGGTTGAGAGATAAAAAAATAATAATCCCCGTGCAGTCTCAATGGCGGGGTGCGGGCCGGCCCGGCGGCCGAGTGTGGCCGGGGAAGAGGCCTCTTGGCCGCGGTGAATAGTGTTGTAACGCGGCCCGCAGAAATAGTAGCGGCTGGAGGTACCGGGGGCGAAGCCCGCCCGGCCCGGAGGCCGAGTTAAAAAAAATAATAATCCCCGTTCAGTCTCAATGGCGGGGTGCGGGCCGGCCCGGCGGCAGAGTGTGGCCGGCGAAGAGGCCTCTTGGCCGGGGTGACTAGTGTTGGAACGCGGCCCGCGGAAATAGTAGCGGCTGGAGGTACCGGAGGCGAAGCCCGCCCCGGCCCGGCGGCCGAATTAAAAAAAATAATAATCCCCGTTCAGTCTCAATGGTGGGGTGCGGGCCAGCCCGGCGGCCGAGTGTGGCCGGAGAAGAGGCCTCTTGGCCGGGGTTAATAGTGTTGGAACGCGGCCCGCGGAAATAGTAGCGGCTGGAGGTACCGGGGACTAAGCCCGACCCGGCCCGGCGGCCGAGTTAAAAAAAATAATAATCCCCGTTCAGTCTCAATGGTTGGGTGCGGGCAGGCCCGGCGGCCGAGTGTGGCCGGGGAAGAGGCCTCTTGGCCGGGGTTAATAGTGTTGGAACGCAGCCCGCGGAAATAGTAGCGGCTGGAGGTACCGGGGGCGAAGCCCGCCCCGGCCCGGCGGCCGAGTTAAAAAAAATAATAATCCCCGTTCAGTCTCAATGGCAGGGAGCAGGCTGCACTCGACCGCCGAGTGCGGCGGGCAGCAGGCCTCTTGGACAGGTTGAGAGATAAAAAAATAATAATCCCCGTTCAGTCTCAATGGCGGGGTGCGGGCCGGCCCGGCGGCCGAGTGTGGCCGGGGAAGAGGCCTCTTGGCCGGGGTGAATAGTGTTGGAACGCGGCCCGCGGAAATAGTAGCGGCTGGAGGTACCGGGGGCCGAGTTAAAAAAAATAATAATCCCCATGCAGTCTCAATGGCGGGGTGCGGGCCGGCCCGGCGGCCGAGTGTGTCCGGGGAAGAGGCCTCTTGGCCGGGGTGAATAGTGTTGGAACGCGGCGCGCGGAAATAGTAGCGGCTGGAGGTACCGGGGGCGATGCCCGCCCCGGCCCGGCGGCCAAGTTAAAAAAATAAATAATCCCGTTCAGTCTCAATGGCAGGGTGCGGGCCGGCCCGGCGGCCGAGTGTGTCCGGGGAAGAGGCCTCTTGGCCGGGGTGAATAGTGTTGGAACGCGGCCCGCGGAAATAGTAGCGGCTGGAGGTACCGGGGGCGAAGCCCGCCCCGGCCCGGCGGCCGAGTTAAAAAAAATAATAATCCCCATTCAGTCTCAATGGTGGGGTGCGGGCCGGCCCGGCGGCCGATTGTGGCCGGGGAAGAGGACTCTTGGCCGGGGTGAATAGTGTTGGAACGCGGCCCGCGGAAATAGTAGCGGCTGGAGGTACCGGGGGCCGAGTTAAAAAAAATAATAATCCCCATGCAGTCTCAATGGCGGGGTGCGGGCCGGCCCGGCGGCCGAGTGTGTCCGGGGAAGAGGCCTCTTGGCCGGGGTGAATAGTGTTGGAACGCGGCGCGCGGAAATAGTAGCGGCTGGAGGTACCGGGGGCGATGCCCGCCCCGGCCCGGCGGCCAAGTTAAAAAAATAAATAATCCCGTTCAGTCTCAATGGCAGGGTGCGGGCCGGCCCGGCGGCCGAGTGTGTCCGGGGAAGAGGCCTCTTGGCCGGGGTGAATAGTGTTGGAACGCGGCCCGCGGAAATAGTAGCGGCTGGAGGTACCGGGGGCGAAGCCCGCCCCGGCCCGGCGGCCGAGTTAAAAAAAATAATAATCCCCATTCAGTCTCAATGGTGGGGTGCGGGCCGGCCCGGCGGCCGATTGTGGCCGGGGAAGAGGACTCTTGGCCGGGGTGAATAGTGTTGGAACGCGGCCCGCGGAAATAGTAGCGGCTGGAGTTACCGGGGGCGAAGCCCGCCCCGGCCCGGCGGCCGATTGTGGCCGGGGAAGAGGACTCTTGGCCGGGGTGAATAGTGTTGGAACGCGGCCCGCGGAAATAGTAGCGGCTGGAGGTACCGGGGGCCGAGTTAAAAAAAATAATAATCCCCATGCAGTCTCAATGGCGGGGTGCGGGCCGGCCCGGCGGCCGAGTGTGTCCGGGGAAGAGGCCTCTTGGCCGGGGTGAATAGTGTTGGAACGCGGCGCGCGGAAATAGTAGCGGCTGGAGGTACCGGGGGCGATGCCCGCCCCGGCCCGGCGGCCGAGTTAAAAAAATAAATAATCCCGTTCAGTCTCAATGGCAGGGTGCGGGCCGGCCCGGCGGCCGAGTGTGTCCGGGGAAGAGGACTCTTGGCCGGGGTGAATAGTGTTGGAACGCGGCCCGCGGAAATAGTAGCGGCTGGAGTTACCGGGGGCGAAGCCCGCCCCGGCCCGGCGGCCGAGTTAAAAAAAATAATAATCCCCGTTCAGTCTCAATGGCGGGGTGCGGACCGGCCCGGCGGCCGAGTGTGGCCGGGGAATAGGCCTCTTGGCCGGGGTGAATAGTGTTGGAACGCGGCCCGCGGAAATAGTAGCGGCTGGAGGTACCGGGGGCGATGCCCGCCCCGGCCCGGCGGCCAAGTTAAAAAAATAAATAATCCCCGTTCAGTCTCAATGGCAGGGTGCGGGCCGGCCCGGCGGCGATTGCGGCGGGCAGCAGGCCTCTTGGACAGGTTGAGAGATAAAAAAAATAATAATTCCCATGCAGTCTCAATGGCGGGGCGCGGGCCGGCCCGGCGGCGAGTCCGGCGGGCAGCAGGCCTCTTGGACAGGTTGAGAGATAAAAAAAAAATAATTCCCGTGCAGTCTCAATGGCGGGGTGCGGGCCGGCCCGGCGGCCGAGTGTGGCCGGGGAAGAGGCCTCTTGGCCGGGGTGAATAGTGTTGGAACGCGGCGCGCGGAAATAGTAGCGGCTGGAGCTACCGGGGGCGATGCCCGCCCCGGCCCGGCGGCCGAGTTAAAAAAAATAATAATCCCCGTTCAGTCTCAATGGCGGGGTGCGGGCCGGCCCGGCGGACGAGTGTGGCCGGGGAAGAGGCCTCTTGGCCGGGGTGAATAGTGTTGGAACGCGGCCCGCGGAAATAGTAGCGGCTGGAGGTACCGGGGGCGAAGCCCGCCCCGGCCCGGCGGCCGAGTTAAAAAAAATAATAATCCCCGTTCAGTCTCAATGGCGGGGTGCGGGCCGGCCCGGCGGACGAGTGTGGCTGGGGTGAATAGTGTTGGAACGCGGCGCGCGGAAATAGTAGCGGCTGGAGGTACCGGGGGCGATGCCCGCCCCGGCCCGGCGGCCAAGTTAAAAAAATAAATAATCCCGTTCAGTCTCAATGGCAGGGTGCGGGCCGGCCCGGTGGCCGAGTGTGGCCAGTGAAGAGGCCTCTTGGCCGGGGTGAATAGTGTTGGAACGCGGCCCGGGGAAATAGTAGCGGCTGGAGGTACCGGGGGCGAAGCCCGCCCCGGCCCGGCGGCCGAGTTAAAAAAAAAATAATCCCCGTTCAGTCTCAATGGCGGGGTGCGGGCCGGCCCGGTGGCCGAGTGTGGCCGGGGAAGAGGCCTCTTGGCTGGGGTTAATAGTGTTGGAACGCGGCCCGCGGAAATAGTAGCGGCTGGAGGTACCGGGGGCGAAGCCCGCCCCGGCCCGGCGGCCGAGTTAAAAAAAAAAAAAATCCCCGTGCAGTCTCAATGGCGGGGTGCGGGCCGGTCCGGCGGCCGACTGTGGCCGGGGAAGAGGCCTCTTGGCCGGGGTGAATATGTTGGAACGCGGCGCGCGGAAATAGTAGCGGCTGGAGGTACCGGGGGCGAAGCCCGCCCCGGCCCGGCGGCCGAGTTAAAAAAATAAATAATCCCCGTTCAGTCTCAATGGCGGGGTGCGGGCCGGCCCGGCGGCGATTGCGGCGGGCAGCAGGCCTCTTGGACAGGTTGAGAGATAAAAAAATAATAATTCCCGTGCAGTCTCAATGGCGGGGTGCGGGCCGGCCCGGCGGCGAGTGCGGCGGGCAGCAGGCCTCTTGGACAGGTTGAGAGATAAAAAAATAATAATTCCCGTGCAGTCTCAATGGCGGGGTGCGGGCCGGCCCGGCGGCGAGTGCGGCGGGCAGCAGGCCTCTTGGACAGGTTGAGAGATAAAAAAATAATAATTCCCGTGCAGTCTCAATGGCGGGGTGCGGGCCGGCCCGGCGGACGAGTGTGGCCAGTGAAGAGGCCTCTTGGCCGGGGTGAATAGTGTTGGAACGCGGCCCGCGGAAATAGTAGCGGCTGGAGGTACCGGGGGCGATGCCCGCCCCGGCCCGGAGGCCAAGTTAAAAAAAAAAAATAATCCCCGTTCAGTCTCAATGGCAGGGTGCGGGCCGGCCCGGTGGCCGAGTGTGGCCGGGGAAGAGGCCTCTTGGCCGGGGTTAATAGTGTTGGAACGCGGCCCGCGGAAATAGTAGCGGCTGGAGGTACCGGGGGCGAAGCCCGCCCCGGCCCGGCGGCCGAGTTAAAAAAAATAATAATCCCCGTTCAGTCTCAATGGCGGGGTGCGTGCCGGCCCGGCGGCAATTGCGGCGGGCAGCAGGCCTCTTGGACAGGTTGAGAGATAAAAAAATAATAATTCCCGTGCAGTCTCAATGGCGGGGTGCGGGCCGACCCGGCGGACGAGTGTGGCCAGTGAAGAGGCCTCTTGGCCGGGGTGAATAGTGTTGGAACGCGGCCCGCGGAAATAGTAGCGGCTGGAGGTACCGGGGGCGAAGCCCGCGCCGGCCCGGCGGCCGAGTTAAAAAAAATAATAATCCCCGTTCAGTCTCAAAGGCGGGGTGCGGGCCGGCCCGGCGGACGAGTGTGGCCGGGGAAGAGGCCTCTTGGCCGGGGTGAATAGTGTTGGAACGCGGCGCGCGGAAATAGTAGCGGCTGGAGGTACCGGGGGCGAAGCCCGCCCCGGCCCGGCGGCCGAGTTAAAAAAAAAATAATCCCGTTCAGTCTCAATGGCGGGGTGTGGGCCGGCCCGGCGGCGGAGTGCGGCCGAGGAGCAGGCCCCTTGGACAGGTTGAGAGATAAAAAAATAATAATCCCCGCTCAGTCTCAATGGCGGGGAGCAGGCCGCACTCGGCCGCCGAGTGCGGCGGGCAGCAGGTCCTCTTGGACAGGTTGAGAGATAAAAAAATAATAATCCCCGTTCAGTCTCAATGGCGGGGAGCAGGCTGCACTCGGCCACCGAGTGCGGCGGGCAGCAGGCCTCTTGGACAGGTTGAGAGATAAAAAAATAATAATCCCCGTGCAGTCTCAATGGCGGGGTGCGGGCCGGCCCGGCGGCCGAGTGTGGCCGGGGAAGAGGCCTCTTGGCCGGGGTGAATAGTGTTGGAACGCGGCCCGCGGAAATAGTAGCGGTTGGAGGTACCGGGGGCGAAGCCCGCCCCGGCCCGGCGGCCGAGTTAAAAAAAATAATAATCCCCGTTTAGTCTCAATGGCGGGCAGCAGGCTCCACTCGGCCGCCGAGTGCGGCGGGCAGCAGGCCTCTTGGACAGGTTGAGAGATAAAAAAATAATAATCCCCGTGCAGTCTCAATGGCGGGGTGCGGGCCGGCCCGGCGGCCGAGTGTGGCCGGGGAAGAGGCCTCTTGGCCGCGGTGAATAGTGTTGTAACGCGGCCCGCAGAAATAGTAGCGGCTGGAGGTACCGGGGGCGAAGCCCGCCCGGCCCGGAGGCCGAGTTAAAAAAAAAAATAATCCCCGTTCAGTCTCAATGGCGGGGTGCGGGCCGGCCCGGCGGCAGAGTGTGGCCGGCGAAGAGGCCTCTTGGCCGGGGTTAATAGTGTTGGAACGCGGCCCGCGGAAATAGTAGCGGCTGGAGGTACCGGGGACTAAGCCCGACCCGGCCCGGCGGCCGAGTTAAAAAAAAAAATAATCCTCGTTCAGTCTCAATGGTTGGGTGCGGGCAGGCCCGGCGGCCGAGTGTGGCCGGGGAAGAGGCCTCTTGGCCGGGGTTAATAGTGTTGGAACGCAGCCCGCGGAAATAGTAGCGGCTGGAGGTACCGGGGGCGAAGCCCGCCCCGGCCCGGCGGCCGAGTTAAAAAAAATAATAATCCCCGTTCAGTCTCAATGGCAGGGAGCAGGCTGCACTCGACCGCCGAGTGCGGCGGGCAGCAGGCCTCTTGGACAGGTTGAGAGATAAAAAAATAATAATCCCCGTTCAGTCTCAATGGCGGGGTGCGGGCCGGCCAGGCGGCAGAGTGTGGCCGGGGAAGAGGCCTCTTGGCCGGGGTGAATAGTGTTGGAACGCGGCCCGCGGAAATAGTAGCGGCTGGAGGTACCGGGGGCCGAGTTAAAAAAAATAATAATCCCCATGCAGTCTCAATGGCGGGGTGCGGGCCGGCCCGGCGGCCGAGTGTGTCCGGGGAAGAGGCCTCTTGGCCGGGGTGAATAGTGTTGGAACGCGGCGCGCGGAAATAGTAGCGGCTGGAGGTACCGGGGGCGATGCCCGCCCCGGCCCGGCGGCCAAGTTAAAAAAATAAATAATCCCGTTCAGTCTCAATGGCAGGGTGCGGGCCGGCCCGGCGGCCGAGTGTGTCCGGGGAAAAGGCCTCTTGGCCGGGGTGAATAGTGTTGGAACGCGGCCCGCGGAAATAGTAGCGGCTGGAGGTACCGGGGGCGAAGCCCGCCCCGGCCCGGCGGTCGAGTTAAAAAAAATAATAATCCCCATTCAGTCTCAATGGTGGGGTGCGGGCCGGCCCGGCGGCCGATTGTGGCCGGGGAAGAGGACTCTTGGCCGGGGTGAATAGTGTTGGAACGCGGCCCGCGGAAATAGTAGCGGCTGGAGGTACCGGGGGCCGAGTTAAAAAAAATAATAATCCCCATGCAGTCTCAATGGCGGGGTGCGGGCCGGCCCGGCGGCCGAGTGTGTCCGGGGAAGAGGCCTCTTGGCCGGGGTGAATAGTGTTGGAACGCGGCGCGCGGAAATAGTAGCGGCTGGAGGTACCGGGGGCGATGCCCGCCCCGGCCCGGCGGCCAAGTTAAAAAAATAAATAATCCCGTTCAGTCTCAATGGCAGGGTGCGGGCCGGCCCGGCGGCCGAGTGTGTCCGGGGAAGAGGCCTCTTGGCCGGGGTGAATAGTGTTGGAACGCGGCCCGCGGAAATAGTAGCGGCTGGAGGTACCGGGGGCGAAGCCCGCCCCGGCCTGGCGGCCAAGTTAAAAAAAATAATAATCCCCATTCAGTCTCAATGGTGGGGTGCGGGCCGGCCCGGCGGCCGATTGTGGCCGGGGAAGAGGACTCTTGGCCGGGGTGAATAGTGTTGGAACGCGGCCCGCGGAAATAGTAGCGGCTGGAGTTACCGGGGGCGAAGCCCGCCCCGGCCCGGCGGCCGAGTTAAAAAAAATAATAATCCCCGTTCAGTCTCAATGGCGGGGTGCGGGCCGGCCCGGCGGCCGAGTGTGGCCGGGGAATAGGCCTCTTGGCCGGGGTGAATAGTGTTGGAACGCGGCCCGCGGAAATAGTAGCGGCTGGAGGTACCGGGGGCGATGCCCGCCCCGGCCCGGCGGCCAAGTTAAAAAAATAAATAATCCCCGTTCAGTCTCAATGGCAGGGTGCGGGCCGGCCCGGCGGCGATTGCGGCGGGCAGCAGGCCTCTTGGACAGGTTGAGAGATAAAAAAAATAATAATTCCCATGCAGTCTCAATGGCGGGGCGCGGGCCGGCCCGGCGGCGAGTCCGGCGGGCAGCAGGCCTCTTGGACAGGTTGAGAGATAAAAAAAAAATAATTCCCGTGCAGTCTCAATGGCGGGGTGCGGGCCGGCCCGGCGGCCGAGTGTGGCCGGGGAATAGGCCTCTTGGCCGGGGTGAATAGTGTTGGAACGCCGCCCGCGGAAATAGTAGCGGCTGGAGCTACCGGGGGCGATGCCCGCCCCGGCCCGGCGGCCGAGTTAAAAAAAAAAAAATCCCGGTTCAGTCTCAATGGCGGGGTGCGGACCGGCCCGGCGGATGAGTGTGGCCGGGGAATAGGCCTCTTGGCCGGGGTGAATAGTGTTGGAACGCGGCCCGCGGAAATAGTAGCGGCTGGATGTACCGGGGGCGATGCCCGCCCCGGCCCGGCGGCCGAGTTAAAAAAAATAATAATCCCCGTTCAGTCTCAATGGCGGGGTGCGGGCCGGCCCGGCGGACGAGTGTGGCCTGGGAAGAGGCCTCTTGGCCGGGGTGAATAGTGTTGGAACGCGGCCCGCGGAAATAGTAGCGGCTGGAGGTACCGGGGGCGAAGCCCGCCCCGGCCCGGCGGCCGAGTTAAAAAAAAAAATAATCCCCGTTCAGTCTCAATGGCGGGGTGCGGGCCGGCCCGGCGGACGAGTGTGGCCGGGGTGAATAGTGTTGGAACGCGGCGCGCGGAAATAGTAGCGGCTGGAGGTACCGGGGGCGATGCCCGCCCCGGCCCGGCGGCCAAGTTAAAAAAATAAATAATCCCGTTCAGTCTCAATGGCAGGGTGCGGGCCGGCCCGGTGGCCGAGTGTGGCCAGTGAAGAGGCCTCTTGGCCGGGGTGAATAGTGTTGGAACGCGGCCCGGGGAAATAGTAGCGGCTGGAGGTACCGGGGGCGAAGCCCGCCCCGGCCCGGCGGCCGAGTTAAAAAAAATAATAATCCCCGTTCAGTCTCAATGGCGGGGTGCGGGCCGGCCCGGTGGCCGAGTGTGGCCGGGGAAGAGGCCTCTTGGCTGGGGTTAATAGTGTTGGAACGCGGCCCGCGGAAATAGTAGCGGCTGGAGGTACCGGGGGCGAAGCCCGCCCCGGCCCGGCGGCCGAGTTAAAAAAAATAATAATCCCCGTGCAGTCTCAATGGCGGGGTGCGGGCCGGTCCGGCGGCCGACTGTGGCCGGGGAAGAGGCCTCTTGGCCGGGGTGAATATGTTGGAACGCGGCGCGCGGAAATAGTAGCGGCTGGAGGTACCGGGGGCGAAGCCCGCCCCGGCCCGGCGGCCAAGTTAAAAAAATAAATAATCCCGTTCAGTCTCAATGGCAGGGTGCGGGCCGGCCCGGTAGCCGAGTGTGGCAAGGGAAGAGCCCTCTTGGCCGGGGTGAATAGTGTTGGAACGCGGCCCGCGGAAATAGTAGCGGCTGGAGGTACCGGGGGCGATGCCCGCCCCGGCCCAGCGGCCGAGTTAAAAAAATAAATAATCCCCGTTCAGTCTCAATGGCGGGGTGCGGGCCGGCCTGGCGGCGATTGCGGCGGGCAGCAGGCCTCTTGGACAGGTTGAGAGATAAAAAAATAATAATTCCCGTGCAGTCTCAATGGCGGGGTGCGGGCCGGCCCGGCGGCGAGTGCGGCGGGCAGCAGGCCTCTTGGACAGGTTGAGAGATAAAAAAATAATAATTCCCGTGCAGTCTCAATGGCGGGGTGCGGGCCGGCCCGGCGGCGAGTGCGGCGGGCAGCAGGCCTCTTGGACAGGTTGAGAGATAAAAAAATAATAATTCCCGTGCAGTCTCAATGGCGGGGTGCGGGCCGGCCCGGCGGACGAGTGTGGCCAGTGAAGAGGCCTCTTGGCCGGGGTGAATAGTGTTGGAACGCGGCCCGCGGAAATAGTAGCGGCTGGAGGTACCGGGGGCGATGCCCGCCCCGGCCCGGAGGCCAAGTTAAAAAAAAAAATAATCCCCGTTCAGTCTCAATGGCAGGGTGCGGGCCGGCCCGGTGGCCGAGTGTGGCCGGGGAAGAGGCCTCTTGGCCGGGGTTAATAGTGTTGGAACGCGGCCCGCGGAAATAGTAGCGGCTGGAGGTACCGGGGGCGAAGCCCGCCCCGGCCCGGCGGCCGAGTTAAAAAAAATAATAATCCCCGTTCAGTCTCAATGGCGGGGTGCGTGCCGGCCCGGCGGCAATTGCGGCGGGCAGCAGGCCTCTTGGACAGGTTGAGAGATTAAAAAAAAATAATAATTCCCGTGCAGTCTCAATGGCGGGGTGCGGGCCGACCCGGCGGACGAGTGTGGCCAGTGAAGAGGCCTCTTGGCCGGGGTGAATAGTGTTGGAACGCGGCCCGCGGAAATAGTAGCGGCTGGAGGTACCGGGGGCGAAGCCCGCGCCGGCCCGGCGGCCGAGTTAAAAAAAATAATAATCCCCGTTCAGTCTCAAAGGCGGGGTGCGGGCCGGCCCGGCGGACGAGTGTGGCCGGGGAAGAGGCCTCTTGGCCGGGGTGAATAGTGTTGGAACGCGGCGCGCGGAAATAGTAGCGGCTGGAGGTACCGGGGGCGAAGCCCGCCCCGGCCCGGCGGCCGAGTTAAAAAAAATAATAATCCCCGTTCAGTCTCAATGGCGGGGTGCGGGCAGGCCCGGCGGACGAGTGTGGCCGGGGAAGAGGCCTCTTGGCCGGGGTGAATAGTGTTGGAACGCGGCCCGCGGAAATAGTAGCGGCTGGAGGTACTGGGGGCGAAGCCCGCCCCGGCCCGGCGGCCGAGTTAAAAAAAATAATAATCCCCGTTCAGTCTCAATGGCGGGGTGCGGGCAGAACCGGCGGACGAGTGTGGCCGGGGAAGAGGCCTCTTGGCCGGGGTGAATAGTGTTGGAACGCGGCCCGCGGAAATAGTAGCGGCTGGAGGTACCGGGGGCGAAGCCCGCCCCGGCCCGGCGGCCAAGTTAAAAAAATAAATAATCCCGTTCAGTCTCAATGGCAGGGTGCGGGCCGGCCCGGTGTCCGAGTGTGGCCGGGGAATAGGCCTCTTGGCCGGGGTGAATAGTGTTGGAACGCGGCCCGCGGAAATAGTAGCGGCTGGAGGGACCGGGGGCGATGCCCGCCCCGGCCCGGCGGCCAAGTTAAAAAAATAAATAATCCCCGTTCAGTCTCAATGGCAGGGTGCGGGCCGGCCCGGCGGCGATTGCGGCGGGCAGCAGGCCTCTTGGACAGGTTGAGAGATAAAAAAATAATAATTCCCATGCAGTCTCAATGGCGGGGTGCGGGCCGGCCCGGCGGCGAGTGCGGCGGGCAGCAGGCCTCTTGGACAGGTTGAGAGATAAAAAAATAATAATTCCCGTGCAGTCTCAATGGCGGGGTGCGGGCCGGCCCGGCGGACGAGTGTGGCCAGTGAAGAGGCCTCTTGGCCGGGGTGAATAGTGTTGGAACGCGGCCCGGGGAAATAGTAGCGGCTGGAGGTACCGGGGGCGAAGCGCGCCCCGGCCCTGCGGCCGAGTTAAAAAAAATAATAATCCCCGTTCAGTCTCAATGGCGGGGTGCGGGCAGGCCCGGCGGACGAGTGTGGCCGGGGAAGAGGCCTCTTGGCCGGGGTGAATAGTGTTGGAACGCGGCCCGCGGAAATAGTAGCGGCTGGAGGGACCGGGGGCGATGCCCGCCCCGGCCCGGCGGCCAAGTTAAAAAAATAAATAATCCCCGTTCAGTCTCAATGGCAGGGTGCGGGCCGGCCCGGCGGCGATTGCGGCGGGCAGAAGGCCTCTTGGACAGGTTGAGAGATAAAAAAATAATAATTCCCATGCAGTCTCAATGGCGGGGTGCGGGCCGGCCCGGCGGCGAGTGCGGCGGTCAGCAGGCCTCTTGGACAGGTTGAGAGATAAAAAAATAATAATTCCCGTGCAGTCTCAATGGCGGGGTGCGGGCCGGCCCGGCGGACGAGTGTGGCCAGTGAAGAGGCCTCTTGGCCGGGGTGAATAGTGTTGGAACGCGGCCCGCGGAAATAGTAGCGGCTGGAGGTACCGGGGGCGATGCCCGCCCCGGCCCGGCGGCCGAGTTAAAAAAAAAATAATCCCCGTTCAGTCTCAATGGCGGGGTGCGGGCCGGCCCGGCGGCGATTGCGGTGGGCAGCAGGCCTCTTGGACAGGTTGAGAGATAAAAAAATAATAATTCCCATGCAGTCTCAATGGCGGGGTGCGTGCCGGCCCGGCGGCGAGTGCGGCGGGCAGCAGGCCTCTTGGACAGGTTGAGAGATAAAAAAATAATAATTCCCGTGCAGTCTCAATGGCGGGGTGCGGGCCGGCCCGGCGGACGAGTGTGGCCAGTGAAGAGGCCTCTTGGCCGGGGTGAATAGTGTTGGAACGCGGCCCGGGGAAATAGTAGCGGCTGGAGGTACCGGGGGCGAAGCGCGCCCCGGCCCTGCGGCCGACTTAAAAAAAATAATAATACCCGTTCAGTCTCAATGGCGGGGTGCGGGCAGAACCGGTGGACGAGTGTGGCCGGGGAAGAGGCCTCTTGGCCGGGGTGAATAGTGTTGGAACGCGGCCCGCGGAAATAGTAGCAGCTGGAGGTACCGGGGGCGAAGCCCGCCCCGGCCCGGCGGCCGAGTTAAAAAAATAAATAATCCCGTTCAGTCTCAATGGCAGGGTGCGGGCCGGGCCGGTGGCCGAGTGTGGCCGGGGAAGAGGCCTCTTGGCTGGGGTTAATAGTGTTGGAACGCGGCCCGCGGAAATAGTAGCGGCTGGAGGTACCGGGGGCGAAGCCCGCCCCGGCCCGGCGGCCGAGTTAAAAAAAATAATAATCCCCGTGCAGTCTCAATGGCGGGGTGCGGGCCGGTCCAGCGGCCGACTGTGGCCAGGGAAGAGGCCTCTTGGCCGGGGTGAATATGTTGGAACGCGGCGCGCGGAAATAGTAGCGGCTGGAGGTACCGGGGGCGAAGCCCGCCCCGGCCCGGCGGCCAAGTTAAAAAAATAAATAATCCCGTTCAGTCTCAATGGCAGGGTGCGGGCCGGCCCGGTGGCCGAGTGTGGCCGGGGAAGAGCCCTCTTGGCCGGGGTTAATAGTGTTGGAACGCGGCCCGCGGAAATAGTAGCGGCTGGAGGTACCGGGGGCGAAGCCCGCCCCGGCCCGGCGGCCGAGTTAAAAAAAAAAATAATCCCCGTTCAGTCTCAATGGCAGGGTGCGGGCCGGCCCGGCGGCGATTGCGGCGGGCAGCAGGCCTCTTGGACAGGTTGAGAGATAAAAAAATAATAATTCCCATGCAGTCTCAATGGCGGGGTGCGGGCCGGCCCGGCGGCGAGTGCAGCGGGCAGCAGGCCTCTTGGACAGGTTGAGAGATAAAAAAATAATAATTCCCGTGTAGTCTCAATGGCGGGGTGCGGGCCGGCCCGGCGGACGAGTGTGGCCAGTGAAGAGGCCTCTTGGCCGGGGTGAATAGTGTTGGAACGCGGCCCGCGGAAATAGTAGCGGCTGGAGGTACCGGGGGCGATGCCCGCCCCGGCCCGGCGGCCAAGTTAAAAAAATAAATAATCCCCGTTCAGTCTCAATGGCAGGGTGCGGGCCGGCCCGGCGGCGATTGCGGCGGGCAGCAGGCCTCTTGGACGGATTGAGAGATAAAAAAATAATAATTCCCAAGCAGTCTCAATGGCGGGGTGCAGGCCGGCCCGGCGGCGAGTGCGACGGGCAGCAGGCCTCTTGGACAGGTTGAGAGATAAAAAAATAATAATTCCCGTGCAGTCTCAATGGCGGGGTGCGGGCCGGCCCGGCGGACGAGTGTGGCCAGTGAAGAGGCCTCTTGGCCGGGGTGAATAGTGTTGGAACGCGGCCCGCGGAAATAGTAGCGGCTGGAGGTACCGGGGGCGATGCCCGCCCCGGCCCGGAGGCCAAGTTAAAAAAAAAAATAATCCCCGTTCAGTCTCAATGGCAGGGTGCGGGCCGGCCCGGTGGCCGAGTCTGGCCGGGGAAGAGGCCTCTTGGCCGGGGTTAATAGTGTTGGAACGCGGCCCGCGGAAATAGTAGCGGCTGGAGGTACCGGGGGCGAAGCCCGCCCCGGCCCGGCGGCCGAGTTAAAAAAAAAAAAAATCCCCGTTCAGTCTCAATGGCGGGGTGCGTGTCGGCCCGGCGGCAATTGCGGCGGGCAGCAGGCCTCTTGGACAGGTTGAGAGATAAAAAAATAATAATTCCCGTGCAGTCTCAATGGCGGGGTGCGGGCCGACCCGGCGGACGAGTGTGGCCAGTGAAGAGGCCTCTTGGCCGGGGTGAATAGTGTTGGAACGCGGCCCGCGGAAATAGTAGCGGCTGCAGGTACCGGGGGCGATGCCCGCCCCGGCCCGGCGGCCAAGTAAAAAAAATAAATAATCCCCGTTCAGTCTCAATGGCAGGGTGCGGGCCGGCCCGGCGGCGATTGCGGCGGGCAGCAGGCCTCTTGGACAGGTTGAGGGATATAAAAATAATAATTCCCGTGCAGTCTCAATGGCGGGGTGCGGGCCGGCCCGGCGGACGAGTGTGGCCGGGGAAGAGGCCTCTTGGCCGGGGTGAATATGTTGGAACGCGGCGCGCGGAAATAGTAGCGGCTGGAGGTACCGGGGGCGAAGCCCGCCCCGGCCCGGCGGCCGAGTTAAAAAAAATAATAATCCCCGTTCAGTCTCAATGGCGGGGTGCGTGCCGGCCCGGCGGCTAGTGCGGCGGGCAGCAGGCCTCTTGGACAGGTTGAGAGATAAAAAAATAATAATTCCCGTGCAGTCTCAATGGCGGGGTGCGGGCCGGCCCGGCGGCGAGTGCGGCGGGCAGCAGGCCTCTTGGACAGGTTGAGAGATAAAAAAATAATAATTCCCGTGCAGTCTCAATGGCGGGGTGCGGGCCGGCCCGGCGGACGAGTGTGGCCAGTGAAGAGGCCTCTTGGCCGGGGTGAATAGTGTTGGAACGCGGCCCGCGGAAATAGTAGCGGCTGGAGGTACCGGGGGCGATGCCCGCCCCGGCCCGGAGGCCAAGTTAAAAAAAATAATAATCCCCGTTCAGTCTCAATGGCGGGGTGCGGGCCGGCCCGGCGGCGAGTCCGGCGGGCAGCAGGCCTCTTGGACAGGTTGAGAGATAAAAAAATAATAATTCCCGTGCAGTCTCAATGGCGGGGTGCGGGCCGGCCCGGCGGCCAAGTGTGCCCGAGGAATAGGCCTCTTGGCCGGGGTGAATAGTGTTGGAACGCGGCCCGCGGAAATATTAGCGGCTGGAGGTACCGGGGGCGATGCCCGGCCCGGCGGCCGAGTTAAAAAAAATAATAATCCCCGTTCAGTCTCAATGGCGGGGTGCGTGCCGGCCCGGCGGACGAGTGTGGCCGGGGAAGAGGCCTCTTGGCCGCGGTGAATAGTGTTGGAACGCGGCCCGTGGAAATAGTAGCGGCTGGAGGTAACGGGGGTGATGCCCGCCCCGGCCCGGCGGCCAAGTTAAAAAAATGAATAATCCCCGTTCAGTCTCAATGGCAGGGTGCGGGCCTGCCCGGCGGCGAGTGCGGCGGGCAGCAGGCCTCTTGGACAGGTTGAGAGATAAAAAAATAATAATTCCCGTGCAGTCTCAATGGCGGGGTGCGGGCCTGCCCGGCGGCGAGTGCGGCGGGCAGCAGGCCTCTTGGACAGGTTGAGAGATAAAAAAATAATAATTCCCGTGCAGTCTGAATGGCGGGGTGCGGGCCGGGGAATAGGCCTCTTGGCCGGGGTGAATAGTGTTGGAACGCGGCCTGCGGAAATAGTAGCGGCTGGAGGTACCGGGGGCGATGCCCGCCCCGGCCCGGCGGCCAAGTTAAAAAAATAAATAATCCCCGTTCAGTCTCAATGGCAGGGTGCGGCCTGGCCCGGCGGCGATTGCGGCGGGCAGCAGGCCTCTTGGACAGGTTGAGAGATAAAAAAATAATAATTCCCATGCAGTCTCAATGGCGGGGTGCGGGCCGGCCCGGCGGCGAGTGCGGCGGGCAGCAAGCCTCTTGGACAGGTTGAGAGATAAAAAAATAATAATTCCCGTGCAGTCTCAATGGCGGGGTTCGGGCCGGGGAATAGGCCTCTTGGCCGGGGTTAATAGTGTTGGAACGCGGCCCGCGGAAATAGTAGCGGCTGGAGGTACCGGGGGTGATGCCCGCCCCGGCCCGGCGGCCAAGTTAAAAAAATGAATAATCCCCGTTCAGTCTCAATGGCAGGGTGCGGGCCTGCCCGGCGGCGAGTGCGGCGGGCAGCAGGCCTCTTAGACAGGTTGAGAGATAAAAAATAATAATTCCCGTGCAGTCTCAATGGCGGGGTGCGGGCTGGCCCGGCGGTGAGTCCGGCGGGCAGCAGGCCTCTTGGACAGGTTGAGAGATAAAAAAATAATAATTCCCGTGCAGTCTCAATGGCGGGGTGCGGGCCGGGGAATAGGCCTCTTGGCCGGGGTGAATAGTGTTGGAACGCGGCCCGTGGAAATAGTAGCGGCTGGAGGTACCGGGGGCGATGCCCGACCCGGCCCGGCAGCCAAGTTAAAAAAATAAACAATCCCGTTCAGTCTCAATGGCAGGGTGCGGGCCGGCCCGGCGGCGATTGCGGCGGGCAGCAGGCCTCTTGGACAGGTTGAGAGATAAAAAAATAATAATTCCCATGCAGTCTCAATGGCGGGGTGCGGGCCTGCCCGGCGGCGAGTGCGGCGGGCAGCAGGCGTCTTGGACAGGTTGAGAGATAAAAAAATAATAATTCCCGTGCAGTCTCAATGGCGGGGTGCGGGCCGGGGAATAGGCCTCTTGGCCGGGGTGAATAGTGTTGGAACGCAGCCCGCGGAAATAGTAGCGGCTGGAGGTACCGGGGGCGATGCCCGCCCCGGCCCGGCGGCCAAGTTAAAAAAATAAACAATCCCCGTTCAGTCTCAATGGCAGGGTGCGGGCCGGCCCGGCGGCGATTGCGGCGGGCAGCAGGCCTCTTGGACAGGTTGAGAGATAAAAAAATAATAATTCCCGTGCAGTCTCAATGGCGGGGTGCGGGCCGGCCCGGCGGCCGCGTGTGGCCGGGGAATAGGCCTCTTGGCCGGGGTGAATAGTGTTGGAACGCGGCCCGCGGAAATAGTAGCGGCTGGAGGTACCGGGGGCGAAACCCGCCCCGGCCCGGCGGCCGAGTTAAAAAAAATAATAATCCCCGTTCAGTCTCAATGGCGGGGTGCGGGCCGGCCCGGCGGCGATTGCGGCGGGCAGCAGGCCTCTTGGACAGGTTGAGAGATAAAAAAATAATAATTCCCGTGCAGTCTCAATGGCGGGGTGCGGGCCGGCCCGGCGGCGAGTGCGGCGGGCAGCCGGGGAATAGGCCTCTTGGCCGGGGTGAATAGTGTTGGAACGCGGCCCGCGGAAATAGTAGCGGCTGGAGGTACCGGGGGTGATGCCCGCCCCGGCCCGGCGGCCAAGTTAAAAAAAATAATAATCCCGTTCAGTCTCAATGGCGGGGTGCGGGCCGGCCCAGCGGCGATTGCGGCGGGCAGCATGCCTCTTGGACAGGTTGAGAGATAAAAAAATAATAATTCCCATGCAGTCTCAATGGCGGGGTGCGGGCTGGCCCGGCGGTGAGTCCGGCGGGCAGCAGGCCTCTTGGACAGGTTGAGAGATAAAAAAATAATAATTCCCGTGCAGTCTCAATGGCGGGGTGCGGGCCGGCCCGGCGGACGAGTGTGGCCGGGGAAGAGGCCTCTTGGCCGGGGTGAATATGTTGGAACGCGGCGCGCGTAAATAAAAGCGGCTGGAGGTACCGGGGGCGAAGCCCGCCCCGGCCCGGAGGCCGAGTTAAAAAAAATAATAATCCCCGTTCAGTCTCAATGGCGGGGTGCGGGCCGGCCCGGCGGCGAGTGCGGCGGGCAGCAGGCCTCTTGGACAGGTTGAGAGATAAAAAAATAATAATTCCCGTGCAGTCTCAATGGCGGGGTGCGGGCCGGCCCGGCGGACGAGTGTGGCCGGGGAAGAGGCCTCTTGGCCGGGGTGAATATGTTGGAACGCGGCGCACGTAAATAGAAGCGGCTGGAAGTACCGGGGGAGAAGCCCGCCCCGGCCCGGAGGCCGAGTTAAAAAAAAAAAAAAATCCCCGTTCAGTCTCAATGGCGGGGTGCGGGCCGGCCCGGCGGCGATTGCGGCGGGCAGCAGGCCTCTTGGACAGGTTGAGGGATATAAAAATAATAATTCCCGTGCAGTCTCAATGGCGGGGTGCGGGCCGGCCCGGCGGACGAGTGTGGCCGGGGAAGAGGCCTCTTGGCCGGGGTGAATATGTTGGAACGCGGCGCGCGTAAATAGAAGCGGCTGGAGGTACCGGGGGCGAAGCCCGCCCCGGCCCGGAGGCCGAGTTAAAAAAAATAATAATCCCCGTTCAGTCTCAATGGCGGGGTGCGGGCCGGCCCGGCGGCGAGTGCGGCGGGCAGCAGGCCTCTTGGACAGGTTGAGAGATAAAAAAATAATAATTCCCGTGCAGACTCAATGGCGGGGTGCGGGCCGGCCCGGCGGACGAGTGTGGCCGGGGAAGAGGCCTCTTGGCCGGGGTGAATATGTTGGAACGCGGCGCGCGTAAATAGAAGCGGCTGGAGGTACCGGGGGCGAAGCCCGCCCCGGCCCGGCGGCCGAGTTAAAAAAAAAAAAAATCCCCGTTCAGTCTCAATGGCGGGGTGCGTGTCGGCCCGGCGGCAATTGCGGCGGGCAGCAGGCCTCTTGGACAGGTTGAGAGATAAAAAAATAATAATTCCCGTGCAGTCTCAATGGCGGGGTGCGGGCCGGCCCGGCGGCGAGTGCGGCGGGCAGCAGGCCTCTTGGACAGGTTAGGAGATAAAAAAATAATAATTCCCGTGCAGTCTCAATGGCGGGGTGCGGGCCGGGGAATAGGCCTCTTGGCCGGGGTGAATAGTGTTGGAACACGGCCCGCGGAAATAGTAGCGGCTGGAGGTACCGGGGGCGATGCCCGCCCCGGCCCGGCGGCCAAGTTAAAAAAATAAATAATCCCCGTTCAGTCTCAATGGCAGGGTGCGGGCCGGCCCGGCGGCGATTGCGGCGGGCAGCAGGCCTCTTGGACAGGTTGAGAGATAAAAAAATAATAATTCCCATGCAGTCTCAATGGCGGGGTGCGGGCCGGGGAATAGGCCTCTTGGCCGGGGTGAATAGTGTTGGAACACGGCCCGCGGAAATAGTAGCGGCTGGAGGTACCGGGGGCGATGCCCGCCCCGGCCCGGCGGCCAAGTTAAAAAAATAAATAATCCCCGTTCAGTCTCAATGGCAGGGTGCAGGTCGGCCCGATGGCCGAGTGTGGCCGGGGAAGAGGACTCTTGGCCGGGGTTAATAGTGTTGGAACGCGGCCCGCGGAAATAGTAGCGGCTGGAGGTACCGGGGGCGAAGCCCGCCCCGGCCCGGCGGCCGAGTTCAAAAAAATAATAATCCCCGTTCAGTCTCAATGGCGGGGTGCGGGCCGGCCCGGCGGACGAGTGTGGCCGGGGAAGAGGCCTCTTGGCCGGGGTGAATAGTGTTGGAACGCGGCCCGCGGAAATAGTAGCTGCTGGAGGTACCGGGGGCGAAGCCCGCCCCGGCCCGGCGGCCAAGTTAAAAAAAAAAATAATCCCGTTCAGTCTCAATGGCAGGGTGCAGGTCGGCCCGATGGCCGAGTGTGGCCGGGGAAGAGGACTCTTGGCCGGGGTTAATAGTGTTGGAACGCGGCCCGCGGAAATAGTAGCGGCTGGAGGTACCGGGGGCGAAGCCCGCCCCGGCCCGGCGGCCGAGTTAAAAAAAATAATAATCCCCGTTCAGTCTCAATGGCGGGGTGCGTGCCGGCCCGGCGGCTAGTGCGGCGGGCAGCAGGCCTCTTGGACAGGTTGAGAGATAAAAAAATAATAATTCCCGTGCAGTCTCAATGGCGGGGTGCGGGCCGGCCCGGCGGCGAGTGCGGCGGGCAGCAGGCCTCTTGGACAGGTTGAGAGATAAAAAAATAATAATTCCCGTGCAGTCTCAATGGCGGGGTGCGGGCCGGCCCGGCGGACGAGTGTGGCCAGTGAAGAGGCCTCTTGGCCGGGGTGAATAGTGTTGGAACGCGGCCCGCGGAAATAGTAGCGGCTGGAGGTACCGGGGGCGATGCCCGCCCCGGCCCGGAGGCCAAGTTAAAAAAAATAATAATCCCCGTTCAGTCTCAATGGCGGGGTGCGGGCCGGCCCGGCGGCGAGTCCGGCGGGCAGCAGGCCTCTTGGACAGGTTGAGAGATAAAAAAATAATAATTCCCGTGCAGTCTCAATGGCGGGGTGCGGGCCGGCCCGGCGGCCAAGTGTGCCCGAGGAATAGGCCTCTTGGCCGGGGTGAATAGTGTTGGAACGCGGCCCGCGGAAATATTAGCGGCTGGAGGTACCGGGGGCGATGCCCGGCCCGGCGGCCGAGTTAAAAAAAATAATAATCCCCGTTCAGTCTCAATGGCGGGGTGCGTGCCGGCCCGGCGGACGAGTGTGGCCGGGGAAGAGGCCTCTTGGCCGCGGTGAATAGTGTTGGAACGCGGCCCGTGGAAATAGTAGCGGCTGGAGGTAACGGGGGTGATGCCCGCCCCGGCCCGGCGGCCAAGTTAAAAAAATGAATAATCCCCGTTCAGTCTCAATGGCAGGGTGCGGGCCTGCCCGGCGGCGAGTGCGGCGGGCAGCAGGCCTCTTGGACAGGTTGAGAGATAAAAAAATAATAATTCCCGTGCAGTCTCAATGGCGGGGTGCGGGCCTGCCCGGCGGCGAGTGCGGCGGGCAGCAGGCCTCTTGGACAGGTTGAGAGATAAAAAAATAATAATTCCCGTGCAGTCTGAATGGCGGGGTGCGGGCCGGGGAATAGGCCTCTTGGCCGGGGTGAATAGTGTTGGAACGCGGCCTGCGGAAATAGTAGCGGCTGGAGGTACCGGGGGCGATGCCCGCCCCGGCCCGGCGGCCAAGTTAAAAAAATAAATAATCCCCGTTCAGTCTCAATGGCAGGGTGCGGCCTGGCCCGGCGGCGATTGCGGCGGGCAGCAGGCCTCTTGGACAGGTTGAGAGATAAAAAAATAATAATTCCCATGCAGTCTCAATGGCGGGGTGCGGGCCGGCCCGGCGGCGAGTGCGGCGGGCAGCAAGCCTCTTGGACAGGTTGAGAGATAAAAAAATAATAATTCCCGTGCAGTCTCAATGGCGGGGTTCGGGCCGGGGAATAGGCCTCTTGGCCGGGGTTAATAGTGTTGGAACGCGGCCCGCGGAAATAGTAGCGGCTGGAGGTACCGGGGGTGATGCCCGCCCCGGCCCGGCGGCCAAGTTAAAAAAATGAATAATCCCCGTTCAGTCTCAATGGCAGGGTGCGGGCCTGCCCGGCGGCGAGTGCGGCGGGCAGCAGGCCTCTTAGACAGGTTGAGAGATAAAAAATAATAATTCCCGTGCAGTCTCAATGGCGGGGTGCGGGCTGGCCCGGCGGTGAGTCCGGCGGGCAGCAGGCCTCTTGGACAGGTTGAGAGATAAAAAAATAATAATTCCCGTGCAGTCTCAATGGCGGGGTGCGGGCCGGGGAATAGGCCTCTTGGCCGGGGTGAATAGTGTTGGAACGCGGCCCGTGGAAATAGTAGCGGCTGGAGGTACCGGGGGCGATGCCCGACCCGGCCCGGCAGCCAAGTTAAAAAAATAAACAATCCCGTTCAGTCTCAATGGCAGGGTGCGGGCCGGCCCGGCGGCGATTGCGGCGGGCAGCAGGCCTCTTGGACAGGTTGAGAGATAAAAAAATAATAATTCCCATGCAGTCTCAATGGCGGGGTGCGGGCCTGCCCGGCGGCGAGTGCGGCGGGCAGCAGGCGTCTTGGACAGGTTGAGAGATAAAAAAATAATAATTCCCGTGCAGTCTCAATGGCGGGGTGCGGGCCGGGGAATAGGCCTCTTGGCCGGGGTGAATAGTGTTGGAACGCAGCCCGCGGAAATAGTAGCGGCTGGAGGTACCGGGGGCGATGCCCGCCCCGGCCCGGCGGCCAAGTTAAAAAAATAAACAATCCCCGTTCAGTCTCAATGGCAGGGTGCGGGCCGGCCCGGCGGCGATTGCGGCGGGCAGCAGGCCTCTTGGACAGGTTGAGAGATAAAAAAATAATAATTCCCGTGCAGTCTCAATGGCGGGGTGCGGGCCGGCCCGGCGGCCGCGTGTGGCCGGGGAATAGGCCTCTTGGCCGGGGTGAATAGTGTTGGAACGCGGCCCGCGGAAATAGTAGCGGCTGGAGGTACCGGGGGCGAAACCCGCCCCGGCCCGGCGGCCGAGTTAAAAAAAATAATAATCCCCGTTCAGTCTCAATGGCGGGGTGCGGGCCGGCCCGGCGGCGATTGCGGCGGGCAGCAGGCCTCTTGGACAGGTTGAGAGATAAAAAAATAATAATTCCCGTGCAGTCTCAATGGCGGGGTGCGGGCCGGCCCGGCGGCGAGTGCGGCGGGCAGCCGGGGAATAGGCCTCTTGGCCGGGGTGAATAGTGTTGGAACGCGGCCCGCGGAAATAGTAGCGGCTGGAGGTACCGGGGGTGATGCCCGCCCCGGCCCGGCGGCCAAGTTAAAAAAAATAATAATCCCGTTCAGTCTCAATGGCGGGGTGCGGGCCGGCCCAGCGGCGATTGCGGCGGGCAGCATGCCTCTTGGACAGGTTGAGAGATAAAAAAATAATAATTCCCATGCAGTCTCAATGGCGGGGTGCGGGCTGGCCCGGCGGTGAGTCCGGCGGGCAGCAGGCCTCTTGGACAGGTTGAGAGATAAAAAAATAATAATTCCCGTGCAGTCTCAATGGCGGGGTGCGGGCCGGCCCGGCGGACGAGTGTGGCCGGGGAAGAGGCCTCTTGGCCGGGGTGAATATGTTGGAACGCGGCGCGCGTAAATAAAAGCGGCTGGAGGTACCGGGGGCGAAGCCCGCCCCGGCCCGGAGGCCGAGTTAAAAAAAATAATAATCCCCGTTCAGTCTCAATGGCGGGGTGCGGGCCGGCCCGGCGGCGAGTGCGGCGGGCAGCAGGCCTCTTGGACAGGTTGAGAGATAAAAAAATAATAATTCCCGTGCAGTCTCAATGGCGGGGTGCGGGCCGGCCCGGCGGACGAGTGTGGCCGGGGAAGAGGCCTCTTGGCCGGGGTGAATATGTTGGAACGCGGCGCACGTAAATAGAAGCGGCTGGAAGTACCGGGGGAGAAGCCCGCCCCGGCCCGGAGGCCGAGTTAAAAAAAAAAAAAAATCCCCGTTCAGTCTCAATGGCGGGGTGCGGGCCGGCCCGGCGGTGAGTCCGGCGGGCAGCAGGCCTCTTGGACAGGTTGAGAGATAAAAAAATAATAATTCCCATGCAGTCTCAATGGCGGGGTGCGGGCCGGCCCGGCGGACGAGTGTGGCCGGGGAAGAGGCCTCTTGGCCGGGGTGAATATGTTGGAACGCGGCGCGCGTAAATAAAAGCGGCTGGAGGTACCGGGGGCGAAGCCCGCCCCGGCCCGGAGGCCGAGTTAAAAAAAATAATAATCCCCGTTCAGTCTCAATGGCGGGGTGCGGGCCGGCCCGGCGGCGAGTGCGGCGGGCAGCAGGCCTCTTCGACAGGTTGAGAGATAAAAAAATAATAATTCCCGTGCAGTCTCAATGGCGGGGTGCGGGCCGGCCCGGCTGACGAGTGTGGCCGGGGAAGAGGCCTCTTGGCCGGGGTGAATATGTTGGAACGCGGCGCACGTAAATAGAAGCGGCTGGAGGTACCGGGGGAGAAGCCCGCCCCGGCCCGGAGGCCGAGTTAAAAAAAAAAAAAATCCCCGTTCAGTCTCAATGGCGGGGTGCGGGCCGGCCCGGCGGCGAGTGCGGCGGGCAGCAGGCCTCTTGGACAGGTTGAGAGATAAAAAAATAATAATTCCCATGCAGTCTCAATGGCGGGGTGCGGGCCGGGGAATAGGCCTCTTGGCCGGGGTGAATAGTGTTGGAACACGGCCCGCGGAAATAGTAGCGGCTGGAGGTACCGGGGGCGATGCCCGCCCCGGCCCGGCGGCCAAGTTAAAAAAATAAATAATCCCCGTTCAGTCTCAATGGCAGGGTGCAGGCCGGCCCGGCGGCGATTGCGGCGGGCAGCAGGCCTCTTGGACAGGTTGAGAGATAAAAAAATAATAATTCCCATGCAGTCTCAATGGCGGGGTGCGGGCCGGGGAATAGGCCTCTTGGCAGGGGTGAATAGTGTTGGAACACGGCCCGCGGAAATAGTAGCGGCTGGAGGTACCGGGGGCGATGCCCGCCCCGGCCCGGCGGCCAAGTTAAAAAAATAAATAATCCCCGTTCAGTCTCAATGGCAGGGTGCGGGCCGGCCCGGCGGCGATTGCGGCGGGCAGCAGGCCTCTTGGACAGGTTGAGAGATAAAAAAATAATAATTCCCGTGCAGTCTCAATGGCGGGGTGCGGGCCGGGGAATAGGCCTCTTGGCCGGGGTGAATAGTGTTGGAACACGGCCCGCGGAAATACTAGCGGCTGGAGGTACCGGGGGCGATGCCCGCCCCGGCCCGGCGGCCAAGTTAAAAAAATAAATAATCCCCGTTCAGTCTCAATGGCAGGGTGCGGGCCGGCCCGGCGGCGATTGCGGCGGGCAGCAGGCCTCTTGGACAGGTTGAGAGATAAAAAAATAATAATTCCCATGCAGTCTCAATGGCGGGGTGCGGGCCGGGGAATAGGCCTCTTGGGCGGGGTGAATAGTGTTGGAACACGGCCCGCGGAAATAGTAGCGGCTGGAGGTACCGGGGGCGATGCCCGCCCCGGGCCGGCGGCCAAGTTAAAAAAATAAATAATCCCCGTTCAGTCTCAATGGCAGGGTGCGGGCCGGCCCGGCGGCGATTGCGGCGGGAGGCAGGCCTCTTGGACAGGTTGAGAGATATAAAAATAATAATTCCCGTGCAGTCTCAATGGCGGGGTGCGGGCCGGCCCGGCGGACGAGTGTGCCCGGGGAAGAGGCCTCTTGGCCGGGGTGAATATGTTGGAACGCGGCGCGCGTAAATAGAAGCGGCTGGAGGTACCGGGGGCGAAGCCCGCCCCGGCCCGGAGGCCGAGTTAAAAAAAATAATAATCCCCGTTCAGTCTCAATGGCGGGGTGCGGGCCGGCCCGGCGGCGAGTGCGGCGGGCAGCAGGCCTCTTGGACAGGTTGAGAGATAAAAAAATAATAATTCCCGTGCAGTCTCAATGGCGGGGTGCGGGCCGGGGAATAGGCCTCTTGGCCGGGGTGAATAGTGTTGGAACACGGCCCGCGGAAATTGTAGCGGCTGGAGGTACCGGGGGCGATGCCCGCCCCGGCCCGGCGGCCAAGTTAAAAAAAATAAATAATCCCCGTTCAGTCTCAATGGCAGGGTGCGGGCCGGCCCGGCGGCGATTGCGGCGGGCAGCAGTTCTCTTGGACAGGTTGAGAGATAAAAAAAATAATAATTCCCATGCAGTCTCAATGGCGGGGTGCGGGCCGGCCCGGCGGCGAGTGCGGCGGGCAGCAGGCCTCTTGGACAGGTTGAGAGATAAAAAAATAATAATTCCCGTGCAGTCTCAAAGGCGGGGTGCGGGCCGGCCCGGCGGACGAGTGTGGCCGGGGAAGAGGCCTCTTGGCCGGGGTGAATATGTTGGAACGCGGCGCGCGTAAATAGAAGCGGCTGGAGGTCCCGGGGGCGAAACCCGCCCGGCCTGGCGGCCGAGTTAAAAAAAATAATAATCCCCGTTCAGTCTCAATGGCGGGGTGCGGGCCGGCCCGGCGGCGAGTGCGGCGGGCAGCAGGCCTCTTGGACAGGTTGAGAGATAAAAAAATAATAATTCCCGTGCAGTCTCAATGGCGGGGTGCGGGCCGGGGAATAGGCCTCTTGGCCGGGGTGAATGGTGTTGGAACACGGCCCGCGGAAATAGTAGCGGCTGGAGGTACCGGGGGCGATGCCCGCCCCGGCCCGGCGGCCAAGTTAAAAAAATAAATAATCCCCGTTCAGTCTCAATGGCAGGGTGCAGGCCGGCCCGGCGGCGAGTGCGGCGGGCAGCAGGCCTCTTGGACAGGTTGAGAGATAAAAAAATAATAATTCCCGTTCAGTCTCAATGGCAGGGTGCGGGCCGGCCCGGCGGCGATTGCGGCGGGCAGCAGGCCTCTTGGACAGGTTGAGAGATAAAAAAATAATAATTCCCATGCAGTCTCAATGGCGGGGTGCGGGCCGGGGAATAGGCCTCTTGGCCGGGGTGAATATGTTGGAACGCGGCGCGCGTAAATAGAAGCGGCTGGAGGTACCGGGGGCGAAGCCCGCCCCGGCCCGGAGGCCGAGTAAAAAAAAATAATAATCCCCGTTCAGTCTCAATGGCGGGGTGCGGGCCGGCCCGGCGGCGAGTGCGGCGGGCAGCAGGCCTCTTGGACAGGTTGAGAGATAAAAAAATAATAATTCCCGTGCAGTCTCAATGGCGGGGTGCGGGCCGGGGAATAGGCCTCTTGGCCGGGGTGAATAGTGTTGGAACACGGCCCGCGGAAATAGTAGCGGCTGGAGGTACCGGGGGCGATGCCCGCCCCGGCCCGGCGGCCAAGTTAAAAAAATAAATAATCCCCTTCAGTCTCAATGGCAGGGTGCGGGCCGGCCCGGCGGCGATTGCGGCGGGCAGCAGGCCTCTTGGACAGGTTGAGAGATAAAAAAAATAATAATTCCCGTGCAGTCTCAATGGCGGGGTGCGGGCCGGGGAATAGGCCTCTTGGCCGGGGTGAATAGTGTTGGAACACGGCCCGCGGAAATAGTAGCGGCTGGAGGTACCGGGGGCGATGCCCGCCCCGGGCCGGCGGCCAAGTTAAAAAAATAAATAATCCCCGTTCAGTCTCAATGGCAGGGTGCGGGCCGGCCCGGCGGCGAGTGCGGCGGGCAGCAGGCCTCTTGGACAGGTTGAGAGATAAAAAAATAATAATTCCCGTTCAGTCTCAATGGCAGGGTGTGGGCCGGCCCGGCGGCGATTGCGGCGGGCAGCAGGCCTCTTGGACAGGTTGAGAGATAAAAAAATAATAATTCCCATGCAGTCTGAATGGCGGGGTGCGGGCCGGGGAATAGGCCTCTTGGCCGGGGTGAATATGTTGGAACGCGGCGCGCGTAAATAGAAGCGGCTGGAGGTACCGGGGGCGAAGCCCGCCCCGGCCGGAGGCCGAGTTAAAAAAAATAATAATCCCCGTTCAGTCTCAATGGCGGGGTGCGGGCCGGCCCGGCGGCGAGTGCGGCGGGCAGCAGGCCTCTTGGACAGGTTGAGAGATAAAAAAATAATAATTCCCGTGCAGTCTCAATGGCGGGGTGCGGGCCGGGGAATAGGCCTCTTGGCCGGGGTGAATATGTTGGAACGCGGCGCGCGTAAATAGAAGCGGCTGGAGGTACCGGGGGCGAAGCCCGCCCCGGCCGGAGGCCGAGTTAAAAAAAATAATAATCCCCGTTCAGTCTCAATGGCGGGGTGCGGGCCGGCCCGGCGGCGAGTGCGGCGGGCAGCAGGCCTCTTGGACAGGTTGAGAGATAAAAAAATAATAATTCCCGTGCAGTCTCAATGGCGGGGTGCGGGCCGGGGAATAGGCCTCTTGGCCGGGGTGAATAGTGTTGGAACACGGCCCGCGGAAATAGTAGCGGCTGGAGGTACCGGGGGCGATGCCCGCCCCGGCCCGGCGGCCAAGTTAAAAAAATAAATAATCCCCGTTCAGTCTCAATGGCAGGGTGCGGGCCGGCCCGGCGGCGATTGCGGCGGGCAGCAGGCCTCTTGGACAGGTTGAGAGATAAAAAAATAATAATTCCCATGCAGTCTCAATGGCGGGGTGCGGGCCGGGGAATAGGCCTCTTGGCCGGGGTGAATAGTGTTGGAACACGGCCCGCGGAAATAGTAGCGGCTGGAGGTACCGGGGGCGATGCCCGCCCCGGCCCGGCGGCCAAGTTAAAAAAATAAATAATCCCGTTCAGTCTCAATGGCAGGGTGCGGGCCGGCCCGGCGGCGATTGCGGCGGGCAGCAGGCCTCTTGGACAGGTTGAGAGATAAAAAAAAAAATAATTCCCATGCAGTCTCAATGGCGGGGTGCGGGCCGGGGAATAGGCCTCTTGGCCGGGGTGAATATGTTGGAACGCGGCGCGCGTAAATAGAAGCGGCTGGAGGTACCGGGGGCGAAGCCCGCCCCGGCCCGGAGGCCGAGTTAAAAAAAATAATAATCCCCGTTCAGTCTCAATGGCGGGGTGCGGGCCGGCCCGGCGGCGAGTGCGGCGGGCAGCAGGCCTCTTGGACAGGTTGAGAGATAAAAAAATAATAATTCCCGTGCAGTCTCAATGGCGGGGTGCGGGCCGGGGAATAGGCCTCTTGGCCGGGGTGAATATGTTGGAACGCGGCGCGCGTAAATAGAAGCGGCTGGAGGTACCGGGGGCGAAGCCCGCCCCGGCCCGGAGGCCGAGTTAAAAAAAATAATAATCCCCGTTCAGTCTCAATGGCAGGGTGCGGGCCGGCCCGGCGGCGATTGCGGCGGGCAGCAGGCCTCTTGGACAGGTTGAGAGATAAAAAAATAATAATTCCCGTTCAGTCTCAATGGCAGGGTGCGGGCCGGCCCGGCGGCAATTGCGGCGGGCAGCAGGCCTCTTGGACAGGTTGAGAGATAAAAAAAATAATAATTCCCATGCAGTCTCAATGGCGGGGTGCGGGCCGGGGAATAGGCCTCTTGGCCGGGGTGAATATGTTGGAACGCGGCGCGCGTAAATAGAAGCGGCTGGAGGTACCGGGGGCGAAGCCCGCCCCGGCCCGGAGGCCGAGTTAAAAAAAATAATAATCCCCGTTCAGTCTCAATGGCGGGGTGCAGGCCGGCCCGGCGGCGAGTGCGGCGGGCAGCAGGCCTCTTGGACAGGTTGAGAGATAAAAAAATAATAATTCCCGTGCAGTCTCAATGGCGGGGTGCGGGCCGGGGAATAGGCCTCTTGGCCGGGGTGAATATGTTGGAACGCGGCGCGCGTAAATAGAAGCGGCTGGAGGTACCGGGGGCGAAGCCCGCCCCGGCCCGGAGGCCGAGTTAAAAAAAATAATAATCCCCGTTCAGTCTCAATGGCGGGGTGCGGGCCGGCCCGGCGGCGATTGCGGCGGGCAGCAGGCCTCTTGGACAGGTTGAGAGATAAAAAAATAATAATTCCCGTGCAGTCTCAATGGCGGGGTGCGGGCCGGGGAATAGGCCTCTTGGCCGGGGTGAATAGTGTTGGAACACGGCCCGCGGAAATAGTAGCGGCTGGAGGTACCGGGGGCGATGCCCGCCCCGGCCCGGCGGCCAAGTTAAAAAAATAAATAATCCCCGTTCAGTCTCAATGGCAGGGTGCGGGCCGGCCCAGCGGCGATTGCGGCGGGCAGCAGGCCTCTTGGACAGGTTGAGAGATAAAAAAATAATAATTCCCGTTCAGTCTCAATGGCAGGGTGCGGGCCGGCCCGGCGGCAATTGCGGCGGGCAGCAGGCCTCTTGGACAGGTTGAGAGATAAAAAAATAATAATTCCCATGCAGTCTCAATGGCGGGGTGCGGGCCGGGGAATAGGCCTCTCGGCCGGGGTGAATATGTTGGAACGCGGCGCGCGTAAATAGAAGCGGCTGGAGGTACCGGGGGCGAAGCCCGCCCCGGCCCGGAGGCCGAGTTAAAAAAAATAATAATCCCCGTTCAGTCTCAATGGCGGGGTGCGGGCCGGCCCGGCGGCGAGTGCGGCGGGCAGCAGGCCTCTTGGACAGGTTGAGAGATAAAAAAATAATAATTCCCGTGCAGTCTCAATGGCGGGGTGCGGGCCGGGGAATAGGCCTCTTGGCCGGGGTGAATAGTGTTGGAACACGGCCCGCGGAAATAGTAGCGGCTGGAGGTACCGGGGGCGATGCCCGCCCCGGCCCGGCGGCCAAGTTAAAAAAATAAATAATCCCGTTCAGTCTCAATGGCAGGGTGCGGGCCGGCCCGGCGGCGATTGCGGCGGGCAGCAGGCCTCTTGGACAGGTTGAGAGATAAAAAATAATAATTCCCATGCAGTCTCAATGGCGGGGTGCGGGCCGGGGAATAGGCCTCTTGGCCGGGGTGAATATGTTGGAACGCGGCGCGCGTAAATAGAAGCGGCTGGAGGTACCGGGGGCGAAGCCCGCCCCGGCCCGGAGGCCGAGTTAAAAAAAATAATAATCCCCGTTCAGTCTCAATGGCGGGGTGCGGGCCGGCCCGGCGGCGAGTGCGGCGGGCAGCAGGCCTCTTGGACAGGTTGAGAGATAAAAAAATAATAATTCCCGTGCAGTCTCAATGGCGGGGTGCGGGCCGGGGAATAGGCCTCTTGGCCGGGGTGAATAGTGTTGGAACACGGCCCGCGGAAATAGTAGCGGCTGGAGGTACCGGGGGCGATGCCCGCCCCGGCCCGGCGGCCAAGTTAAAAAAATAAATAATCCCCGTTCAGTCTCAATGGCAGGGTGCGGGCCGGCCCGGCGGCGATTGCGGCGGGCAGCAGGCCTCTTGGACAGGTTGAGAGATAAAAAAATAATAATTCCCGTGCAGTCTCAATGGCGGGGTGCGGGCCGGGGAATAGGCCTCTTGGCCGGGGTGAATATGTTGGAACGCGGCGCGCGTAAATAGAAGCGGCTGGAGGTACCGGGGGCGAAGCCCGCCCCGGCCCGGAGGCCGAGTTAAAAAAAATAATAATCCCCGTTCAGTCTCAATGGCGGGGTGCGGGCCGGCCCGGCGGCGATTGCGGCGGGCAGCAGGCCTCTTGGACAGGTTGAGAGATAAAAAAATTATAATTCCCGTGCAGTCTCAATGGCGGGGTGCGGGCCGGGGAATAGGCCTCTTGGCCGGGGTGAATAGTGTTGGAACACGGCCCGCGGAAATAGTAGCGGCTGGAGGTACCGGGGGCGATGCCCGCCCCGGCCCGGCGGCCAAGTTACAAAAATAAATAATCCCGTTCAGTCTCAATGGCAGGGTGCGGGCCGGCCCGGCGGCGATTGCGGCGGGCAGCAGGCCTCTTGGACAGGTTGAGAGATAAAAAAATAATAATTCCCATGCAGTCTCAATGGCGGGGTGCGGGCCGGGGAATAGGCCTCTTGGCCGGGGTGAATATGTTGGAACGCGGCGCGCGTAAATAGAAGCGGCTGGAGGTACCGGGGGCGAAGCCCGCCCCGGCCCGGAGGCCGAGTTAAAAAAAATAATAATCCCCGTTCAGTCTCAATGGCGGGGTGCGGGCCGGCCCGGCGGCGAGTGCGGCGGGCAGCAGGCCTCTTGGACAGGTTGAGAGATAAAAAAATAATAATTCCCGTGCAGTCTCAATGGCGGGGTGCGGGCCGGGGAATAGGCCTCTTGGCCGGGGTGAATATGTTGGAACGCGGCGCGCGTAAATAGAAGCGGCTGGAGGTACCGGGGGCGAAGCCCGCCCCGGCCCGGAGGCCGAGTTAAAAAAAATAATAATCCCCGTTCAGTCTCAATGGCGGGGTGCGGGCCGGCCCGGCGGCGAGTGCGGCGGGCAGCAGGCCTCTTGGACAGGTTGAGAGATAAAAAAATAATAATTCCCGTGCAGTCTCAATGGCGGGGTGCGGGCCGGGGAATAGGCCTCTTGGCCGGGGTGAATAGTGTTGGAACACGGCCCGCGGAAATAGTAGCGGCTGGAGGTACCGGGGGCGATGCCCGCCCCGGCCCGGCGGCCAAGTTAAAAAAATAAATAATCCCCGTTCAGTCTCAATGGCAGGGTGCGGGCCGGCCCAGCGGCGATTGCGGCGGGCAGCAGGCCTCTTGGACAGGTTGAGAGATAAAAAAATAATAATTCCCGTTCAGTCTCAATGGCAGGGTGCGGGCCGGCCCAGCGGCGATTGCGGCGGGCAGCAGGCCTCTTGGACAGGTTGAGAGATAAAAAAATAATAATTCCCATGCAGTCTCAATGGCGGGGTGCGGGCCGGGGAATAGGCCTCTTGGCCGGGGTGAATATGTTGGAACGCGGCGCGCGTAAATAGAAGCGGCTGGAGGTACCGGGGGCGAAGCCCGCCCCGGCCCGGAGGCCGAGTTAAAAAAAATAATAATCCCCGTTCAGTCTCAATGGCGGGGTGCGGGCCGGCCCGGCGGCGAGTGCGGCGGGCAGCAGGCCTCTTGGACAGGTTGAGAGATAAAAAAATAATAATTCCCGTGCAGTCTCAATGGCGGGGTGCGGGCCGGGGAATAGGCCTCTTGGCCGGGGTGAATATGTTGGAACGCGGCGCGCGTAAATAGAAGCGGCTGGAGGTACCGGGGGCGAAGCCCGCCCCGGCCCGGAGGCCGAGTTAAAAAAAATAATAATCCCCGTTCAGTCTCAATGGCGGGGTGCGGGGTGCGGGCCGGCCCGGCGGCGATTGCGGCGGGCAGCAGGCCTCTTGGACAGGTTGAGAGATAAAAAAATTATAATTCCCGTGCAGTCTCAATGGCGGGGTGCGGGCCGGGGAATAGGCCTCTTGGCCGGGGTGAATAGTGTTGGAACACGGCCCGCGGAAATAGTAGCGGCTGGAGGTACCGGGGGCGATGCCCGCCCCGGCCCGGCGGCCAAGTTACAAAAATAAATAATCCCGTTCAGTCTCAATGGCAGGGTGCGGGCCGGCCCGGCGGCGATTGCGGCGGGCAGCAGGCCTCTTGGACAGGTTGAGAGATAAAAAAATAATAATTCCCATGCAGTCTCAATGGCGGGGTGCGGGCCGGGGAATAGGCCTCTTGGCCGGGGTGAATATGTTGGAACGCGGCGCGCGTAAATAGAAGCGGCTGGAGGTACCGGGGGCGAAGCCCGCCCCGGCCCGGAGGCCGAGTTAAAAAAAATAATAATCCCCGTTCAGTCTCAATGGCGGGGTGCGGGCCGGCCCGGCGGCGAGTGCGGCGGGCAGCAGGCCTCTTGGACAGGTTGAGAGATAAAAAAATAATAATTCCCGTGCAGTCTCAATGGCGGGGTGCGGGCCGGGGAATAGGCCTCTTGGCCGGGGTGAATATGTTGGAACGCGGCGCGCGTAAATAGAAGCGGCTGGAGGTACCGGGGGCGAAGCCCGCCCCGGCCCGGAGGCCGAGTTAAAAAAAATAATAATCCCCGTTCAGTCTCAATGGCGGGGTGCGGGCCGGCCCGGCGGCGAGTGCGGCGGGCAGCAGGCCTCTTGGACAGGTTGAGAGATAAAAAAATAATAATTCCCGTGCAGTCTCAATGGCGGGGTGCGGGCCGGGGAATAGGCCTCTTGGCCGGGGTGAATAGTGTTGGAACACGGCCCGCGGAAATAGTAGCGGCTGGAGGTACCGGGGCGATGCCCGCCCCGGCCCGGCGGCCAAGTTAAAAAAATAAATAATCCCCGTTCAGTCTCAATGGCAGGGTGCGGGCCGGCCCAGCGGCGATTGCGGCGGGCAGCAGGCCTCTTGGACAGGTTGAGAGATAAAAAAATAATAATTCCCGTTCAGTCTCAATGGCAGGGTGCGGGCCGGCCCAGCGGCGATTGCGGCGGGCAGCAGGCCTCTTGGACAGGTTGAGAGATAAAAAAAATAATAATTCCCGTGCAGTCTCAATGGCGGGGTGCGGGCCGGGGAATAGGCCTCTTGGCCGGGGTGAATATGTTGGAACGCGGCGCGCGTAAATAGAAGCGGCTGGAGGTACCGGGGGCGAAGCCCGCCCCGGCCCGGAGGCCGAGTTAAAAAAAATAATAATCCCCGTTCAGTCTCAATGGCGGGGTGCGGGCCGGCCCGGCGGCGAGTGCGGCGGGCAGCAGGCCTCTTGGACAGGTTGAGAGATAAAAAAATAATAATTCCCGTGCAGTCTCAATGGCGGGGTGCGGGCCGGGGAATAGGCCTCTTGGCCGGGGTGAATAGTGTTGGAACACGGCCCGCGGAAATAGTAGCGGCTGGAGGTACCGGGGGCGATGCCCGCCCCGGCCCGGAGGCCGAGTTAAAAAAAATAATAATCCCGTTCAGTCTCAATGGCGGGGTGCGGGCCGGCCCGGCGGCGAGTGCGGCGGGCAGCAGGCCTCTTGGACAGGTTGAGAGATAAAAAAATAATAATTCCCGTGCAGTCTCAATGGCGGGGTGCGGGCCGGGGAATAGGCCTCTTGGCCGGGGTGAATAGTGTTGGAACACGGCCCGCGGAAATAGTAGCGGCTGGAGGTACCGGGGGCGATGCCCGCCCCGGCCCGGCGGCCAAGTTACAAAAATAAATAATCCCGTTCAGTCTCAATGGCAGGGTGCGGGCCGGCCCGGCGGCGATTGCGGCGGGCAGCAGGCCTCTTGGACAGGTTGAGAGATAAAAAAATAATAATTCCCATGCAGTATCAATGGCGGGGTGCGGGCCGGGGAATAGGCCTCTTGGCCGGGGTGAATATGTTGGAACGCGGCGCGCGTAAATAGAAGCGGCTGGAGGTACCGGGGGCGAAGCCCGCCCCGGCCCGGAAGCCGAGTTAAAAAAAATAATAATCCCCGTTCAGTCTCAATGGCGGGGTGCGGGCCGGCCCGGCGGCGAGTGCGGCGGGCAGCAGGCCTCTTGGACAGGTTGAGAGATAAAAAAATAATAATTCCCGTGCAGTCTCAATGGCGGGGTGCGGGCCGGGGAATAGGCCTCTTGGCCGGGGTGAATATGTTGGAACGCGGCGCGCGTAAATAGAAGCGGCTGGAGGTACCGGGGGCGAAGCCCGCCCCGGCCCGGAGGCCGAGTAAAAAAAAATAATAATCCCCGTTCAGTCTCAATGGCGGGGTGGGGGCCGGCCCGGCGGCGAGTGCGGCGGGCAGCAGGCCTCTTGGACAGGTTGAGAGATAAAAAAATAATAATTCCCGTGCAGTCTCAATGGCGGGGTGCGGGCCGGGGAATAGGCCTCTTGGCCGGGGTGAATAGTGTTGGAACACGGCCCGCGGAAATAGTAGCGGCTGGAGGTACCGGGGGCGATGCCCGCCCCGGCCCGGCGGCCAAGTTAAAAAAATAAATAATCCCCTTCAGTCTCAATGGCAGGGTGCGGGCCGGCCCGGCGGCGATTGCGGCGGGCAGCAGGCCTCTTGGACAGGTTGAGAGATAAAAAAAATAATAATTCCCGTGCAGTCTCAATGGCGGGGTGCGGGCCGGGGAATAGGCCTCTTGGCCGGGGTGAATAGTGTTGGAACACGGCCCGCGGAAATAGTAGCGGCTGGAGGTACCGGGGGCGATGCCCGCCCCGGGCCGGCGGCCAAGTTAAAAAAATAAATAATCCCCGTTCAGTCTCAATGGCAGGGTGCGGGCCGGCCCGGCGGCGAGTGCGGCGGGCAGCAGGCCTCTTGGACAGGTTGAGAGATAAAAAAATAATAATTCCCGTTCAGTCTCAATGGCAGGGTGTGGGCCGGCCCGGCGGCGATTGCGGCGGGCAGCAGGCCTCTTGGACAGGTTGAGAGATAAAAAAATAATAATTCCCATGCAGTCTCAATGGCGGGGTGCGGGCCGGGGAATAGGCCTCTTGGCCGGGGTGAATATGTTGGAACGCGGCGCGCGTAAATAGAAGCGGCTGGAGGTACCGGGGGCGAAGCCCGCCCCGGCCGGAGGCCGAGTTAAAAAAAATAATAATCCCCGTTCAGTCTCAATGGCGGGGTGCGGGCCGGCCCGGCGGCGAGTGCGGCGGGCAGCAGGCCTCTTGGACAGGTTGAGAGATAAAAAAATAATAATTCCCGTGCAGTCTCAATGGCGGGGTGCGGGCCGGGGAATAGGCCTCTTGGCCGGGGTGAATATGTTGGAACGCGGCGCGCGTAAATAGAAGCGGCTGGAGGTACCGGGGGCGAAGCCCGCCCCGGCCGGAGGCCGAGTTAAAAAAAATAATAATCCCCGTTCAGTCTCAATGGCGGGGTGCGGGCCGGCCCGGCGGCGAGTGCGGCGGGCAGCAGGCCTCTTGGACAGGTTGAGAGATAAAAAAATAATAATTCCCGTGCAGTCTCAATGGCGGGGTGCGGGCCGGGGAATAGGCCTCTTGGCCGGGGTGAATAGTGTTGGAACACGGCCCGCGGAAATAGTAGCGGCTGGAGGTACCGGGGGCGATGCCCGCCCCGGCCCGGCGGCCAAGTTAAAAAAATAAATATTCCCCGTTCAGTCTCAATGGCAGGGTGCGGGCCGGCCCGGCGGCGATTGCGGCGGGCAGCAGGCCTCTTGGACAGGTTGAGAGATAAAAAAATAATAATTCCCATGCAGTCTCAATGGCGGGGTGCGGGCCGGGGAATAGGCCTCTTGGCCGGGGTGAATAGTGTTGGAACACGGCCCGTGGAAATAGTAGCGGCTGGAGGTACCGGGGGCGATGCCCGCCCCGGCCCGGCGGCCAAGTTAAAAAAATAAATAATCCCGTTCAGTCTCAATGGCAGGGTGCGGGCCGGCCCGGCGGCGATTGCGGCGGGCAGCAGGCCTCTTGGACAGGTTGAGAGATAAAAAAAAAATAATTCCCATGCAGTCTCAATGGCGGGGTGCGGGCCGGGGAATAGGCCTCTTGGCCGGGGTGAATATGTTGGAACGCGGCGCGCGTAAATAGAAGCGGCTGGAGGTACCGGGGGCGAAGCCCGCCCCGGCCCGGAGGCCGAGTTAAAAAAAATAATAATCCCTGTTCAGTCTCAATGGCGGGGTGCGGGCCGGCCCGGCGGCGAGTGCGGCGGGCAGCAGGCCTCTTGGACAGGTTGAGAGATAAAAAAATAATAATTCCCGTGCAGTCTCAATGGCGGGGTACGGGCCGGGGAATAGGCCTCTTGGCCGGGGTGAATATGTTGGAACGCGGCGCGCGTAAATAGAAGCGGCTGGAGGTACCGGGGGCGAAGCCCGCCCCGGCCCGGAGGCCGAGTTAAAAAAAATAATAATCCCCGTTCAGTCTCAATGGCAGGGTGCGGGCCGGCCCGGCGGCGATTGCGGCGGGCAGCAGGCCTCTTGGACAGGTTGAGAGATAAAAAAATAATAATTCCCGTTCAGTCTCAATGGCAGGGTGCGGGCCGGCCCGGCGGCAATTGCGGCGGGCAGCAGGCCTCTTGGACAGGTTGAGAGATAAAAAAATAATAATTCCCATGCAGTCTCAATGGCGGGGTGCGGGCCGGGGAATAGGCCTCTTGGCCGGGGTGAATATGTTGGAACGCGGCGCGCGTAAATAGAAGCGGCTGGAGGTACCGGGGGCGAAGCCCGCCCCGGCCCGGAGGCCGAGTTAAAAAAAACAATAATCCCCGTTCAGTCTCAATGGCGGGGTGCAGGCCGGCCCGGCGGCGAGTGCGGCGGGCAGCAGGCCTCTTGGACAGGTTGAGAGATAAAAAAATAATAATTCCCGTGCAGTCTCAATGGCGGGGTGCGGGCCGGGGAATAGGCCTCTTGGCCGGGGTGAATATGTTGGAACGCGGCGCGCGTAAATAGAAGCGGCTGGAGGTACCGGGGGCGAAGCCCGCCCCGGCCCGGAGGCCGAGTTAAAAAAAATAATAATCCCCGTTCAGTCTCAATGGCGGGGTGCGGGCCGGCCCGGCGGCGATTGCGGCGGGCAGCAGGCCTCTTGGACAGGTTGAGAGATAAAAAAATAATAATTCCCGTGCAGTCTCAATGGCGGAGTGCGGGCCGGGGAATAGGCCTCTTGGCCGGGGTGAATAGTGTTGGAACACGGCCCGCGGAAATAGTAGCGGCTGGAGGTACCGGGGGCGATGCCCGCCCCGGCCCGGCGGCCAAGTTAAAAAAATAAATAATCCCGTTCAGTCTCAATGGCAGGGTGCGGGCCGGCCCGGCGGCGATTGCGGCGGGCAGCAGGCCTCTTGGACAGGTTGAGAGATAAAAAATAATAATTCCCATGCAGTCTCAATGGCGGGGTGCGGGCCGGGGAATAGGCCTCTTGGCCGGGGTGAATATGTTGGAACGCGGCGCGCGTAAATAGAAGCGGCTGGAGGTACCGGGGGCGAAGCCCGCCCCGGCCCGGAGGCCGAGTTAAAAAAAATAATAATCCCGTTCAGTCTCAATGGCGGGGTGCGGGCCGGCCCGGCGGCGAGTGCGGCGGGCAGCAGGCCTCTTGGACAGGTTGAGAGATAAAAAAATAATAATTCCCGTGCAGTCTCAATGGCGGGGTGCGGGCCGGGGAATAGGCCTCTTGGCCGGGGTGAATAGTGTTGGAACACGGCCCGCGGAAATAGTAGCGGCTGGAGGTACCGGGGGCGATGCCCGCCCCGGCCCGGCGGCCAAGTTAAAAAAATAAATAATCCCCGTTCAGTCTCAATGGCAGGGTGCGGGCCGGCCCGGCGGCGATTGCGGCGGGCAGCAGGCCTCTTGGACAGGTTGAGAGATAAAAAAATAATAATTCCCGTGCAGTCTCAATGGCGGGGTGCGGGCCGGGGAATAGGCCTCTTGGCCGGGGTGAATATGTTGGAACGCGGCGCGCGTAAATAGAAGCGGCTGGAGGTACCGGGGGCGAAGCCCGCCCCGGCCCGGAGGCCGAGTTAAAAAAAATAATAATCCCCGTTCAGTCTCAATGGCGGGGTGCGGGCCGGCCCGGCGGCGATTGCGGCGGGCAGCAGGCCTCTTGGACAGGTTGAGAGATAAAAAAATTATAATTCCCGTGCAGTCTCAATGGCGGGGTGCGGGCCGGGGAATAGGCCTCTTGGCCGGGGTGAATAGTGTTGGAACACGGCCCGCGGAAATAGTAGCGGCTGGAGGTACCGGGGGCGATGCCCGCCCCGGCCCGGCGGCCAAGTTACAAAAATAAATAATCCCGTTCAGTCTCAATGGCAGGGTGCGGGCCGGCCCGGCGGCGATTGCGGCGGGCAGCAGGCCTCTTGGACAGGTTGAGAGATAAAAAAATAATAATTCCCATGCAGTCTCAATGGCGGGGTGCGGGCCGGGGAATAGGCCTCTTGGCCGGGGTGAATATGTTGGAACGCGGCGCGCGTAAATAGAAGCGGCTGCAGGTACCGGGGGCGAAGCCCGCCCCGGCCCGGAGGCCGAGTTAAAAAAAATAATAATCCCCGTTCAGTCTCAATGGCGGGGTGCGGGCCGGCCCGGCGGCGAGTGCGGCGGGCAGCAGGCCTCTTGGACAGGTTGAGAGATAAAAAAATAATAATTCCCGTGCAGTCTCAATGGCGGGGTGCGGGCCGGGGAATAGGCCTCTTGGCCGGGGTGAATATGTTGGAACGCGGCGCGCGTAAATAGAAGCGGCTGGAGGTACCGGGGGCGAAGCCCGCCCCGGCCCGGAGGCCGAGTTAAAAAAAATAATAATCCCCGTTCAGTCTCAATGGCGGGGTGCGGGCCGGCCCGGCGGCGAGTGCGGCGGGCAGCAGGCCTCTTGGACAGGTTGAGAGATAAAAAAATAATAATTCCCGTGCAGTCTCAATGGCGGGGTGCGGGCCGGGGAATAGGCCTCTTGGCCGGGGTGAATATGTTGGAACGCGGCGCGCGTAAATAGAAGCGGCTGGAGGTACCGGGGGCGAAGCCCGCCCCGGCCCGGAGGCCGAGTTAAAAAAAATAATAATCCCCGTTCAGTCTCAATGGCGGGGTGCGGGCCGGCCCGGCGGCGAGTGCGGCGGGCAGCAGGCCTCTTGGACAGGTTGAGAGATAAAAAAATAATAATTCCCGTGCAGTCTCAATGGCGGGGTGCGGGCCGGGGAATAGGCCTCTTGGCCGGGGTGAATAGTGTTGGAACACGGCCCGCGGAAATAGTAGCGGCTGGAGGTACCGGGGCGATGCCCGCCCCGGCCCGGCGGCCAAGTTAAAAAAATAAATAATCCCCGTTCAGTCTCAATGGCAGGGTGCGGGCCGGCCCAGCGGCGATTGCGGCGGGCAGCAGGCCTCTTGGACAGGTTGAGAGATAAAAAAATAATAATTCCCGTTCAGTCTCAATGGCAGGGTGCGGGCCGGCCCAGCGGCGATTGCGGCGGGCAGCAGGCCTCTTGGACAGGTTGAGAGATAAAAAAATAATAATTCCCATGCAGTCTCAATGGCGGGGTGCGGGCCGGGGAATAGGCCTCTTGGCCGGGGTGAATATGTTGGAACGCGGCGCGCGTAAATAGAAGCGGCTGGAGGTACCGGGGGCGAAGCCCGCCCCGGCCCGGAGGCCGAGTTAAAAAAAATAATAATCCCCGTTCAGTCTCAATGGCGGGGTGCGGGCCGGCCCGGCGGCGATTGCGGCGGGCAGCAGGCCTCTTGGACAGGTTGAGAGATAAAAAAATAATAATTCCCGTGCAGTCTCAATGGCGGGGTGCGGGCCGGGGAATAGGCCTCTTGGCCGGGGTGAATAGTGTTGGAACACGGCCCGCGGAAATAGTAGCGGCTGGAGGTACCGGGGGCGATGCCCGCCCCGGCCCGGCGGCCAAGTTACAAAAATAAATAATCCCGTTCAGTCTCAATGGCAGGGTGCGGGCCGGCCCGGCGGCGATTGCGGCGGGCAGCAGGCCTCTTGGACAGGTTGAGAGATAAAAAAATAATAATTCCCATGCAGTCTCAATGGCGGGGTGCGGGCCGGGGAATAGGCCTCTTGGCCGGGGTGAATATGTTGGAACGCGGCGCGCGTAAATAGAAGCGGCTGGAGGTACCGGGGGCGAAGCCCGCCCCGGCCCGGAAGCCGAGTTAAAAAAAATAATAATCCCCGTTCAGTCTCAATGGCGGGGTGCGGGCCGGCCCGGCGGCGAGTGCGGCGGGCAGCAGGCCTCTTGGACAGGTTGAGAGATAAAAAAATAATAATTCCCGTGCAGTCTCAATGGCGGGGTGCGGGCCGGGGAATAGGCCTCTTGGCCGGGGTGAATATGTTGGAACGCGGCGCGCGTAAATAGAAGCGGCTGGAGGTACCGGGGGCGAAGCCCGCCCCGGCCCGGAGGCCGAGTAAAAAAAAATAATAATCCCCGTTCAGTCTCAATGGCGGGGTGGGGGCCGGCCCGGCGGCGAGTGCGGCGGGCAGCAGGCCTCTTGGACAGGTTGAGAGATAAAAAAATAATAATTCCCGTGCAGTCTCAATGGCGGGGTGCGGGCCGGGGAATAGGCCTCTTGGCCGGGGTGAATAGTGTTGGAACACGGCCCGCGGAAATAGTAGCGGCTGGAGGTACCGGGGGCGATGCCCGCCCCGGCCCGGCGGCCAAGTTAAAAAAATAAATAATCCCCTTCAGTCTCAATGGCAGGGTGCGGGCCGGCCCGGCGGCGATTGCGGCGGGCAGCAGGCCTCTTGGACAGGTTGAGAGATAAAAAAAATAATAATTCCCGTGCAGTCTCAATGGCGGGGTGCGGGCCGGGGAATAGGCCTCTTGGCCGGGGTGAATAGTGTTGGAACACGGCCCGCGGAAATAGTAGCGGCTGGAGGTACCGGGGGCGATGCCCGCCCCGGGCCGGCGGCCAAGTTAAAAAAATAAATAATCCCCGTTCAGTCTCAATGGCAGGGTGCGGGCCGGCCCGGCGGCGAGTGCGGCGGGCAGCAGGCCTCTTGGACAGGTTGAGAGATAAAAAAATAATAATTCCCGTTCAGTCTCAATGGCAGGGTGTGGGCCGGCCCGGCGGCGATTGCGGCGGGCAGCAGGCCTCTTGGACAGGTTGAGAGATAAAAAAATAATAATTCCCATGCAGTCTCAATGGCGGGGTGCGGGCCGGGGAATAGGCCTCTTGGCCGGGGTGAATATGTTGGAACGCGGCGCGCGTAAATAGAAGCGGCTGGAGGTACCGGGGGCGAAGCCCGCCCCGGCCGGAGGCCGAGTTAAAAAAAATAATAATCCCCGTTCAGTCTCAATGGCGGGGTGCGGGCCGGCCCGGCGGCGAGTGCGGCGGGCAGCAGGCCTCTTGGACAGGTTGAGAGATAAAAAAATAATAATTCCCGTGCAGTCTCAATGGCGGGGTGCGGGCCGGGGAATAGGCCTCTTGGCCGGGGTGAATATGTTGGAACGCGGCGCGCGTAAATAGAAGCGGCTGGAGGTACCGGGGGCGAAGCCCGCCCCGGCCGGAGGCCGAGTTAAAAAAAATAATAATCCCCGTTCAGTCTCAATGGCGGGGTGCGGGCCGGCCCGGCGGCGAGTGCGGCGGGCAGCAGGCCTCTTGGACAGGTTGAGAGATAAAAAAATAATAATTCCCGTGCAGTCTCAATGGCGGGGTGCGGGCCGGGGAATAGGCCTCTTGGCCGGGGTGAATAGTGTTGGAACACGGCCCGCGGAAATAGTAGCGGCTGGAGGTACCGGGGGCGATGCCCGCCCCGGCCCGGCGGCCAAGTTAAAAAAATAAATAATCCCCGTTCAGTCTCAATGGCAGGGTGCGGGCCGGCCCGGCGGCGATTGCGGCGGGCAGCAGGCCTCTTGGACAGGTTGAGAGATAAAAAAATAATAATTCCCATGCAGTCTCAATGGCGGGGTGCGGGCCGGGGAATAGGCCTCTTGGCCGGGGTGAATAGTGTTGGAACACGGCCCGCGGAAATAGTAGCGGCTGGAGGTACCGGGGGCGATGCCCGCCCCGGCCCGGCGGCCAAGTTAAAAAAATAAATAATCCCGTTCAGTCTCAATGGCAGGGTGCGGGCCGGCCCGGCGGCGATTGCGGCGGGCAGCAGGCCTCTTGGACAGGTTGAGAGATAAAAAAAAAATAATTCCCATGCAGTCTCAATGGCGGGGTGCGGGCCGGGGAATAGGCCTCTTGGCCGGGGTGAATATGTTGGAACGCGGCGCGCGTAAATAGAAGCGGCTGGAGGTACCGGGGGCGAAGCCCGCCCCGGCCCGGAGGCCGAGTTAAAAAAAATAATAATCCCTGTTCAGTCTCAATGGCGGGGTGCGGGCCGGCCCGGCGGCGAGTGCGGCGGGCAGCAGGCCTCTTGGACAGGTTGAGAGATAAAAAAATAATAATTCCCGTGCAGTCTCAATGGCGGGGTGCGGGCCGGGGAATAGGCCTCTTGGCCGGGGTGAATATGTTGGAACGCGGCGCGCGTAAATAGAAGCGGCTGGAGGTACCGGGGGCGAAGCCCGCCCCGGCCCGGAGGCCGAGTTAAAAAAAATAATAATCCCCGTTCAGTCTCAATGGCAGGGTGCGGGCCGGCCCGGCGGCGATTGCGGCGGGCAGCAGGCCTCTTGGACAGGTTGAGAGATAAAAAAATAATAATTCCCGTTCAGTCTCAATGGCAGGGTGCGGGCCGGCCCGGCGGCAATTGCGGCGGGCAGCAGGCCTCTTGGACAGGTTGAGAGATAAAAAAATAATAATTCCCATGCAGTCTCAATGGCGGGGTGCGGGCCGGGGAATAGGCCTCTTGGCCGGGGTGAATATGTTGGAACGCGGCGCGCGTAAATAGAAGCGGCTGGAGGTACCGGGGGCGAAGCCCGCCCCGGCCCGGAGGCCGAGTTAAAAAAAATAATAATCCCCGTTCAGTCTCAATGGCGGGGTGCAGGCCGGCCCGGCGGCGAGTGCGGCGGGCAGCAGGCCTCTTGGACAGGTTGAGAGATAAAAAAATAATAATTCCCGTGCAGTCTCAATGGCGGGGTGCGGGCCGGGGAATAGGCCTCTTGGCCGGGGTGAATATGTTGGAACGCGGCGCGCGTAAATAGAAGCGGCTGGAGGTACCGGGGGCGAAGCCCGCCCCGGCCCGGAGGCCGAGTTAAAAAAAATAATAATCCCCGTTCAGTCTCAATGGCGGGGTGCGGGCCGGCCCGGCGGCGATTGCGGCGGGCAGCAGGCCTCTTGGACAGGTTGAGAGATAAAAAAATAATAATTCCCGTGCAGTCTCAATGGCGGGGTGCGGGCCGGGGAATAGGCCTCTTGGCCGGGGTGAATAGTGTTGGAACACGGCCCGCGGAAATAGTAGCGGCTGGAGGTACCGGGGGCGATGCCCGCCCCGGCCCGGCGGCCAAGTTAAAAAAATAAATAATCCCCGTTCAGTCTCAATGGCAGGGTGCGGGCCGGCCCAGCGGCGATTGCGGCGGGCAGCAGGCCTCTTGGACAGGTTGAGAGATAAAAAAATAATAATTCCCGTTCAGTCTCAATGGCAGGGTGCGGGCCGGCCCGGCGGCAATTGCGGCGGGCAGCAGGCCTCTTGGACAGGTTGAGAGATAAAAAAATAATAATTCCCATGCAGTCTCAATGGCGGGGTGCGGGCCGGGGAATAGGCCTCTCGGCCGGGGTGAATATGTTGGAACGCGGCGCGCGTAAATAGAAGCGGCTGGAGGTACCGGGGGCGAAGCCCGCCCCGGCCCGGAGGCCGAGTTAAAAAAAATAATAATCCCCGTTCAGTCTCAATGGCGGGGTGCGGGCCGGCCCGGCGGCGAGTGCGGCGGGCAGCAGGCCTCTTGGACAGGTTGAGAGATAAAAAAATAATAATTCCCGTGCAGTCTCAATGGCGGGGTGCGGGCCGGGGAATAGGCCTCTTGGCCGGGGTGAATAGTGTTGGAACACGGCCCGCGGAAATAGTAGCGGCTGGAGGTACCGGGGGCGATGCCCGCCCCGGCCTGGCGGCCAAGTTAAAAAAATAAATAATCCCGTTCAGTCTCAATGGCAGGGTGCGGGCCGGCCCGGCGGCGATTGCGGCGGGCAGCAGGCCTCTTGGACAGGTTGAGAGATAAAAAATAATAATTCCCATGCAGTCTCAATGGCGGGGTGCGGGCCGGGGAATAGGCCTCTTGGCCGGGGTGAATATGTTGGAACGCGGCGCGCGTAAATAGAAGCGGCTGGAGGTACCGGGGGCGAAGCCCGCCCCGGCCTGGAGGCCGAGTTAAAAAAAATAATAATCCCCGTTCAGTCTCAATGGCGGGGTGCGGGCCGGCCCGGCGGCGAGTGCGGCGGGCAGCAGGCCTCTTGGACAGGTTGAGAGATAAAAAAATAATAATTCCCGTGCAGTCTCAATGGCGGGGTGCGGGCCGGGGAATAGGCCTCTTGGCCGGGGTGAATAGTGTTGGAACACGGCCCGCGGAAATAGTAGCGGCTGGAGGTACCGGGGGCGATGCCCGCCCCGGCCCGGCGGCCAAGTTAAAAAAATAAATAATCCCCGTTCAGTCTCAATGGCAGGGTGCGGGCCGGCCCGGCGGCGATTGCGGCGGGCAGCAGGCCTCTTGGACAGGTTGAGAGATAAAAAAATAATAATTCCCGTGCAGTCTCAATGGCGGGGTGCGGGCCGGGGAATAGGCCTCTTGGCCGGGGTGAATATGTTGGAACGCGGCGCGCGTAAATAGAAGCGGCTGGAGGTACCCGGGGCGAAGCCCGCCCCGGCCCGGAGGCCGAGTTAAAAAAAATAATAATCCCCGTTCAGTCTCAATGGCGGGGTGCGGGCCGGCCCGGCGGCGATTGCGGCGGGCAGCAGGCCTCTTGGACAGGTTGAGAGATAAAAAAATTATAATTCCCGTGCAGTCTCAATGGCGGGGTGCGGGCCGGGGAATAGGCCTCTTGGCCGGGGTGAATAGTGTTGGAACACGGCCCGCGGAAATAGTAGCGGCTGGAGGTACCGGGGGCGATGCCCGCCCCGGCCCGGCGGCCAAGTTACAAAAATAAATAATCCCGTTCAGTCTCAATGGCAGGGTGCGGGCCGGCCCGGCGGCGATTGCGGCGGGAAGCAGGCCTCTTGGACAGGTTGAGAGATAAAAAAATAATAATTCCCATGCAGTCTCAATGGCGGGGTGCGGGCCGGGGAATAGGCCTCTTGGCCGGGGTGAATATGTTGGAACGCGGCGCGCGTAAATAGAAGCGGCTGGAGGTACCGGGGGCGAAGCCCGCCCCGGCCCGGAGGCCGAGTTAAAAAAAATAATAATCCCCGTTCAGTCTCAATGGCGGGGTGCGGGCCGGCCCGGCGGCGAGTGCGGCGGGCAGCAGGCCTCTTGGACAGGTTGAGAGATAAAAAAATAATAATTCCCGTGCAGTCTCAATGGCGGGGTGCGGGCCGGGGAATAGGCCTCTTGGCCGGGGTGAATATGTTGGAACGCGGCGCGCGTAAATAGAAGCGGCTGGAGGTACCGGGGGCGAAGCCCGCCCCGGCCCGGAGGCCGAGTTAAAAAAAATAATAATCCCCGTTCAGTCTCAATGGCGGGGTGCGGGCCGGCCCGGCGGCGAGTGCGGCGGGCAGCAGGCCTCTTGGACAGGTTGAGAGATAAAAAAATAATAATTCCCGTGCAGTCTCAATGGCGGGGTGCGGGCCGGGGAATAGGCCTCTTGGCCGGGGTGAATAGTGTTGGAACACGGCCCGCGGAAATAGTAGCGGCTGGAGGTACCGGGGCGATGCCCGCCCCGGCCCGGCGGCCAAGTTAAAAAAATAAATAATCCCCGTTCAGTCTCAATGGCAGGGTGCGGGCCGGCCCAGCGGCGATTGCGGCGGGCAGCAGGCCTCTTGGACAGGTTGAGAGATAAAAAAATAATAATTCCCGTGCAGTCTCAATGGCAGGGTGCGGGCCGGGGAATAGGCCTCTTGGCCGGGGTGAATAGTGTTGGAACACGGCCCGCGGAAATAGTAGCGGCTGGAGGTACCGGGGGCGATGCCCGCCCCGGCCCGGCGGCCAAGTTACAAAAATAAATAATCCCGTTCAGTCTCAATGGCAGGGTGCGGGCCGGCCCGGCGGCGATTGCGGTGGGCAGCAGGCCTCTTGGACAGGTTGAGAGATAAAAAAATAATAATTCCCATGCAGTCTCAATGGCGGGGTGCGGGCCGGGGAATAGGCCTCTTGGCCGGGGTGAATATGTTGGAACGCGGCGCGCGTAAATAGAAGCGGCTGGAGGTACCGGGGGCGAAGCCCGCCCCGGCCCGGAAGCCGAGTTAAAAAAAATAATAATCCCCGTTCAGTCTCAATGGCGGGGTGCGGGCCGGCCCGGCGGCGAGTGCGGCGGGCAGCAGGCCTCTTGGACAGGTTGAGAGATAAAAAAATAATAATTCCCGTGCAGTCTCAATGGCGGGGTGCGGGCCGGGGAATAGGCCTCTTGGCCGGGGTGAATATGTTGGAACGCGGCGCGCGTAAATAGAAGCGGCTGGAGGTACCGGGGGCGAAGCCCGCCCCGGCCCGGAGGCCGAGTTAAAAAAAATAATAATCCCCGTTCAGTCTCAATGGCGGGGTGCGGGCCGGCCCGGCGGCGAGTGCGGCGGGCAGCAGGCCTCTTGGACAGGTTGAGAGATAAAAAAATAATAATTCCCGTGCAGTCTCAATGGCGGGGTGCGGGCCGGGGAATAGGCCTCTTGGCCGGGGTGAATAGTGTTGGAACACGGCCCGCGGAAATAGTAGCGGCTGGAGGTACCGGGGGCGATGCCCGCCCCGGCCCGGCGGCCAAGTTAAAAAAATAAATAATCCCCGTTCAGTCTCAATGGCAGGGTGCGGGCCGACCCAGCGGCGATTGCGGCGGGCAGCAGGCCTCTTGGACAGGTTGAGAGATAAAAAAATAATAATTCCCGTTCAGTCTCAATGGCAGGGTGCGGGCCGGCCCAGCGGCGATTGCGGCGGGCAGCAGGCCTCTTGGACAGGTTGAGAGATAAAAAAATAATAATTCCCTTGCAGTCTCAATGGCGGGGTGCGGGCCGGCCCGGCGGCAATTGCGGCGGGCAGCAGGCCTCTTGGACAGGTTGAGAGATAAAAAAATAATAATTCCGTGCAGTCTCAATGGCGGGGTGCGGGCCGGGGAAGAGGCCTCTTGGCCGGGGTGAATATGTTGGAACGCGGCGCGCGTAAATAGAAGCGGCTGGAGGTACCGGGGGCGAAGCCCGCCCCGGCCCGGAGGCCGAGTTAAAAAAAATAATAATCCCCGTTCAGTCTCAATGGCGGGGTGCGGGCCGGCCCGGCGGCGAGTGCGGCGGGCAGCAGGCCTCTTGGACAGGTTGAGAGATAAAAAAATAATAATTCCCGTGCAGTCTCAATGGCGGGGTGCGGGCCGGGGAATAGGCCTCTTGGCCGGGGTGAATATGTTGGAACGCGGCGCGCGTAAATAGAAGCGGCTGGAGGTACCCGGGGCGAAGCCCGCCCCGGCCCGGAGGCCGAGTTAAAAAAAATAATAATCCCCGTTCAGTCTCAATGGCGGGGTGCGGGCCGGCCCGGCGGCGATTGCGGCGGGCAGCAGGCCTCTTGGACAGGTTGAGAGATAAAAAAATTATAATTCCCGTGCAGTCTCAATGGCGGGGTGCGGGCCGGGGAATAGGCCTCTTGGCCGGGGTGAATAGTGTTGGAACACGGCCCGCGGAAATAGTAGCGGCTGGAGGTACCGGGGGCGATGCCCGCCCCGGCCCGGCGGCCAAGTTACAAAAATAAATAATCCCGTTCAGTCTCAATGGCAGGGTGCGGGCCGGCCCGGCGGCGATTGCGGCGGGAAGCAGGCCTCTTGGACAGGTTGAGAGATAAAAAAATAATAATTCCCATGCAGTCTCAATGGCGGGGTGCGGGCCGGGGAATAGGCCTCTTGGCCGGGGTGAATATGTTGGAACGCGGCGCGCGTAAATAGAAGCGGCTGGAGGTACCGGGGGCGAAGCCCGCCCCGGCCCGGAGGCCGAGTTAAAAAAAATAATAATCCCCGTTCAGTCTCAATGGCGGGGTGCGGGCCGGCCCGGCGGCGAGTGCGGCGGGCAGCAGGCCTCTTGGACAGGTTGAGAGATAAAAAAATAATAATTCCCGTGCAGTCTCAATGGCGGGGTGCGGGCCGGGGAATAGGCCTCTTGGCCGGGGTGAATATGTTGGAACGCGGCGCGCGTAAATAGAAGCGGCTGGAGGTACCGGGGGCGAAGCCCGCCCCGGCCCGGAGGCCGAGTTAAAAAAAATAATAATCCCCGTTCAGTCTCAATGGCGGGGTGCGGGCCGGCCCGGCGGCGAGTGCGGCGGGCAGCAGGCCTCTTGGACAGGTTGAGAGATAAAAAAATAATAATTCCCGTGCAGTCTCAATGGCGGGGTGCGGGCCGGGGAATAGGCCTCTTGGCCGGGGTGAATAGTGTTGGAACACGGCCCGCGGAAATAGTAGCGGCTGGAGGTACCGGGGCGATGCCCGCCCCGGCCCGGCGGCCAAGTTAAAAAAATAAATAATCCCCGTTCAGTCTCAATGGCAGGGTGCGGGCCGGCCCAGCGGCGATTGCGGCGGGCAGCAGGCCTCTTGGACAGGTTGAGAGATAAAAAAATAATAATTCCCGTTCAGTCTCAATGGCAGGGTGCGGGCCGGCCCAGCGGCGATTGCGGCGGGCAGCAGGCCTCTTGGACAGGTTGAGAGATAAAAAAATAATAATTCCCATGCAGTCTCAATGGCGGGGTGCGGGCCGGGGAATAGGCCTCTTGGCCGGGGTGAATATGTTGGAACGCGGCGCGCGTAAATAGAAGCGGCTGGAGGTACCGGGGGCGAAGCCCGCCCCGGCCCGGAGGCCGAGTTAAAAAAAATAATAATCCCCGTTCAGTCTCAATGGCGGGGTGCGGGCCGGCCCGGCGGCGATTGCGGCGGGCAGCAGGCCTCTTGGACAGGTTGAGAGATAAAAAAATAATAATTCCCGTGCAGTCTCAATGGCAGGGTGCGGGCCGGGGAATAGGCCTCTTGGCCGGGGTGAATAGTGTTGGAACACGGCCCGCGGAAATAGTAGCGGCTGGAGGTACCGGGGGCGATGCCCGCCCCGGCCCGGCGGCCAAGTTACAAAAATAAATAATCCCGTTCAGTCTCAATGGCAGGGTGCGGGCCGGCCCGGCGGCGATTGCGGTGGGCAGCAGGCCTCTTGGACAGGTTGAGAGATAAAAAAATAATAATTCCCATGCAGTCTCAATGGCGGGGTGCGGGCCGGGGAATAGGCCTCTTGGCCGGGGTGAATATGTTGGAACGCGGCGCGCGTAAATAGAAGCGGCTGGAGGTACCGGGGGCGAAGCCCGCCCCGGCCCGGAAGCCGAGTTAAAAAAAATAATAATCCCCGTTCAGTCTCAATGGCGGGGTGCGGGCCGGCCCGGCGGCGAGTGCGGCGGGCAGCAGGCCTCTTGGACAGGTTGAGAGATAAAAAAATAATAATTCCCGTGCAGTCTCAATGGCGGGGTGCGGGCCGGGGAATAGGCCTCTTGGCCGGGGTGAATATGTTGGAACGCGGCGCGCGTAAATAGAAGCGGCTGGAGGTACCGGGGGCGAAGCCCGCCCCGGCCCGGAGGCCGAGTTAAAAAAAATAATAATCCCCGTTCAGTCTCAATGGCGGGGTGCGGGCCGGCCCGGCGGCGAGTGCGGCGGGCAGCAGGCCTCTTGGACAGGTTGAGAGATAAAAAAATAATAATTCCCGTGCAGTCTCAATGGCGGGGTGCGGGCCGGGGAATAGGCCTCTTGGCCGGGGTGAATAGTGTTGGAACACGGCCCGCGGAAATAGTAGCGGCTGGAGGTACCGGGGGCGATGCCCGCCCCGGCCCGGCGGCCAAGTTAAAAAAATAAATAATCCCCGTTCAGTCTCAATGGCAGGGTGCGGGCCGACCCAGCGGCGATTGCGGCGGGCAGCAGGCCTCTTGGACAGGTTGAGAGATAAAAAAATAATAATTCCCGTTCAGTCTCAATGGCAGGGTGCGGGCCGGCCCAGCGGCGATTGCGGCGGGCAGCAGGCCTCTTGGACAGGTTGAGAGATAAAAAAATAATAATTCCCGTTCAGTCTCAATGGCAGAGTGCGGGCCGGCCCAGCGGCGATTGCGGCGGGCAGCAGGCCTCTTGGACAGGTTGAGAGATAAAAAAATAATAATTCCCATGCAGTCTCAATGGCGGGGTGCGGGCCGGGGAATAGGCCTCTCGGCCGGGGTGAATATGTTGGAACGCGGCGCGCGTAAATAGAAGCGGCTGGAGGTACCGGGGGCGAAGCCCGCCCCGGCCCGGAGGCCGAGTTAAAAAAAATAATAATCCCCGTTCAGTCTCAATGGCGGGGTGCGGGCCGGCCCGGCGGCGATTGCGGCGGGCAGCAGGCCTCTTGGACAGGTTGAGAGATAAAAAAATAATAATTCCCGTGCAGTCTCAATGGCAGGGTGCGGGCCGGGGAATAGGCCTCTTGGCCGGGGTGAATAGTGTTGGAACACGGCCCGCGGAAATAGTAGCGGCTGGAGGTACCGGGGGCGATGCCCGCCCCGGCCCGGCGGCCAAGTTACAAAAATAAATAATCCCGTTCAGTCTCAATGGCAGGGTGCGGGCCGGCCCGGCGGCGATTGCGGTGGGCAGCAGGCCTCTTGGACAGGTTGAGAGATAAAAAAATAATAATTCCCATGCAGTCTCAATGGCGGGGTGCGGGCCGGGGAATAGGCCTCTTGGCCGGGGTGAATATGTTGGAACGCGGCGCGCGTAAATAGAAGCGGCTGGAGGTACCGGGGGCGAAGCCCGCCCCGGCCCGGAGGCCGAGTTAAAAAAAATAATAATCCCCGTTCAGTCTCAATGGCGGGGTGCGGGCCGGCCCGGCGGCGAGTGCGGCGGGCAGCAGGCCTCTTGGACAGGTTGAGAGATAAAAAAATAATAATTCCCGTGCAGTCTCAATGGCGGGGTGCGGGCCGGGGAATAGGCCTCTTGGCCGGGGTGAATAGTGTTGGAACACGGCCCGCGGAAATAGTAGCGGCTGGAGGTACCGGGGGCGATGCCCGCCCCGGCCCGGCGGCCAAGTTAAAAAAATAAATAATCCCATTCAGTCTCAATGGCAGGGTGCGGGCCGGCCCGGCGGCGATTGCGGCGGGCAGCAGGCCTCTTGGACAGGTTGAGAGATAAAAAAATAATAATTCCCATGCAGTCTCAATGGCGGGGTGCGAGCCGGGGAATAGGCCTCTTGGCCGGGGTGAATATGTTGGAACGCGGCGCGCGTAAATAGAAGCGGCTGGAGGTACCGGGGGCGAAGCCCGCCCCGGCCCGGAGGCCGAGTTAAAAAAAATAATAATCCCCGTTCAGTCTCAATGGCGGGGTGCGGGCCGGCCCGGCGGCGAGTGCGGCGGGCAGCAGGCCTCTTGGACAGGTTGAGAGATAAAAAAATAATAATTCCCGTGCAGTCTCAATGGCGGGGTGCGGGCCGGGGAATAGGCCTCTTGGCCGGGGTGAATATGTTGGAACGCGGCGCGCGTAAATAGAAGCGGCTGGAGGTACCGGGGGCGAAGCCCGCCCCGGCCCGGAGGCCGAGTTAAAAAAAATAATAATCCCCGTTCAGTCTCAATGGCGGGGTGCGGGCCGGCCCGGCGGCGAGTGCGGCGGGCAGCAGGCCTCTTGGACAGGTTGAGAGATAAAAAAATAATAATTCCCGTGCAGTCTCAATGGCGGGGTGCGGGCCGGGGAATAGGCCTCTTGGCCGGGGTGAATATGTTGGAACGCGGCGCGCGTAAATAGAAGCGGCTGGAGGTACCGGGGGCGAAGCCCGCCCCGGCCCGGAGGCCGAGTTAAAAAAAATAATAATCCCCGTTCAGTCTCAATGGCGGGGTGCGGGCCGGCTCGGCGGCGAGTGCGGCGGGCAGCAGGCCTCTTGGACAGGTTGAGAGATAAAAAAATAATAATTCCCGTGCAGTCTCAATGGCGGGGTGCGGGCCGGGGAATAGGCCTCTTGGCCGGGGTGAATAGTGTTGGAACACGGCCCGCGGAAATAGTAGCGGCTGGAGGTACCGGGGGCGATGCCCGCCCCGGCCCGGAGGCCGAGTTAAAAAAAATAATAATCCCCGTTCAGTCTCAATGGCGGGGTGCGGGCCGGCCCGGCGGCGAGTGCGGCGGGCAGCAGGCCTCTTGGACAGGTTGAGAGATAAAAAAATAATAATTCCCGTGCAGTCTCAATGGCGGGGTGCGGGCCGGGGAAGAGGCCTCTTGGCCGGGGTGAATATGTTGGAACGCGGCGCGCGTAAATAGAAGCGGCTGGAGGTACCGGGGGCGAAGCCCGCCCCGGCCCGGAGGCCGAGTTAAAAAAAATAATAATCCCCGTTCAGTCTCAATGGCGGGGTGCGGGCCGGCCCGGCGGCGATTGCGGCGGGCAGCAGGCCTCTTGGACAGGTTGAGAGATAAAAAAATAATAATTCCCATGCAGTCTCAATGGCGGGGTGCGGGCCGGGGAATAGGCCTCTTGGCCGGGGTGAATATGTTGGAACGCGGCGCGCGTAAATAGAAGCGGCTGGAGGTACCGGGGGCGAAGCCCGCCCCGGCCCGGAGGCCGAGTTAAAAAAAATAATAATCCCCGTTCAGTCTCAATGGCGGGGTGCGGGCCGGCCCGGCGGCGAGTGCGGCGGGCAGCAGGCCTCTTGGACAGGTTGAGAGATAAAAAAATAATAATTCCCATGCAGTCTCAATGGCGGGGTGCGGGCCGGGGAATAGGCCTCTTGGCCGGGGTGAATAGTGTTGGAACACGGCCCGCGGAAATAGTAGCGGCTGGAGGTACCGGGGGCGATGCCCGCCCCGGCCCGGCGGCCAAGTTAAAAAAATAAATAATCCCCGTTCAGTCTCAATGGCAGGGTGCGGGCCGGCCCGGCGGCGATTGCGGCGGGCAGCAGGCCTCTTGGACAGGTTGAGAGATAAAAAAATAATAATTCCCGTGCAGTCTCAATGGCGGGGTGCGGGCCGGGGAATAGGCCTCTTGGCCGGGGTGAATAGTGTTGGAACACGGCCCGCGGAAATAGTAGCGGCTGGAGGTACCGGGGGCGATGCCCGCCCCGGGCCGGCGGCCAAGTTAAAAAAATAAATAATTCCCGTTCAGTCTCAATGGCAGGGTGCGGGCCGGCCCGGCGGCGATTGCGGCGGGCAGCAGGCCTCTTGGACAGGTTGAGAGATAAAAAAATAATAATTCCCATGCAGTCTCAATGGCGGGGTGCGGGCCGGGGAATAGGCCTCTTGGCCGGGGTGAATATGTTGGAACGCGGCGCGCGTAAATAGAAGCGGCTGGAGGTACCGGGGCCGAAGCCCGCCCCGGCCCGGAGGCCGAGTTAAAAAAAATAATAATCCCCGTTCAGTCTCAATGGCGGGGTGCGGGCCGGCCCGGCGGCGAGTGCGGCGGGCAGCAGGCCTCTTGGACAGGTTGAGAGATAAAAAAATAATAATTCCCGTGCAGTCTCAATGGCGGGGTGCGGGCCGGGGAAGAGGCCTCTTGGCCGGGGTGAATATGTTGGAACGCGGCGCGCGTAAATAGAAGCGGCTGGAGGTACCGGGGGCGAAGCCCGCCCCGGCCCGGAGGCCGAGTTAAAAAAAAATAATAATCCCCGTTCAGTCTCAATGGCGGGGTGCGGGCCGGCCCGGCGGCGAGTGCGGCGGGCAGCAGGCCTCTTGGACAGGTTGAGAGATAAAAAAATAATAATTCCCGTGCAGTCTCAATGGCGGGGTGCGGGCCGGGGAATAGGCCTCTTGGCCGGGGTGAATAGTGTTGGAACACGGCCCGCGGAAATAGTAGCGGCTGGAGGTACCGGGGGCGATGCCCGCCCCGGCCCGGCGGCCAAGTTAAAAAAATAAATAATCCCCGTTCAGTCTCAATGGCAGGGTGCGGGCCGGCCCGGCGGCGATTGCGGCAGGCCTCTTGGACAGGTTGAGAGATAAAAAAATAATAATTCCCATGCAGTCTCAATGGCGGGGTGCGGGCCGGGGAATAGGCCTCTTGGCCGGGGTGAATAGTGTTGGAACACGGCCCGCGGAAATAGTAGCGGCTGGAGGTACCGGGGGCGATGCCCGCCCCGGCCCGGCGGCCAAGTTAAAAAAATAAATAATCCCCGTTCAGTCTCAATGGCAGGGTGCGGGCCGGCCCGGCGGCGAGTGCGGCGGGCAGCAGGCCTCTTGGACAGGTTGAGAGATAAAAAAATAATAATTCCCGTGCAGTCTCAATGGCAGGGTGCGGGCCGGCCCGGCGGCGATTGCGGCGGGCAGCAGGCCTCTTGGACAGGTTGAGAGATAAAAAAATAATAATTCCCATGCAGTCTCAATGGCGGGGTGCGGGCCGGGGAATGGGCCTCTTGGCCGGGGTGAATATGTTGGAACGCGGCAGGCGTAAATAGAAGCGGCTGGAGGTACCGGGGGCGAAGCCCGCCCCGGCCCGGAGGCCGAGTTAAAAAAAATAATAATCCCCGTTCAGTCTCAATGGCAGGGTGCGGGCCGGCCCGGCGGCGATTGCGGCGGGCAGCAGGCTCTTGGACAGGTTGAGAGATAAAAAAATAATAATTCCCATGCAGTCTCAATGGCGGGGTGCGGGCCGGCCCGGCGGCAATTGCGGCGGGCAGCAGGCCTCTTGGACAGGTTGAGAGATAAAAAAATAATAATTCCCTTGCAGTCTCAATGGCGGGGTGCGGGCCGGCCCGGCGGCAATTGCGGCGGGCAGCAGGCCTCTTGGACAGGTTGAGAGATAAAAAAATAATAATTCCGTGCAGTCTCAATGGCGGGGTGCGGGCCGGGGAAGAGGCCTCTTGGCCGGGGTGAATATGTTGGAACGCGGCGTGCGTAAATAGAAGCGGCTGGAGGTACCGGGGGCGAAGCCCGCCCCGGCCCGGAGGCCGAGTTAAAAAAAATAATAATCCCCGTTCAGTCTCAATGGCGGGGTGCGGGCCGGGGAATAGGCCTCTTGGCCGGGGTGAATAGTGTTGGAACACGGCCCGCGGAAATAGTAGCGGCTGGAGGTACCGGGGGCGATGCCCGCCCCGGCCCGGCGGCCAAGTTAAAAAAAATAATAATCCCCGTTCAGTCTCAATGGCAGGGTGCGGGCCGGCCCGGCGGCGATTGCGGCGGGCAGCAGGCCTCTTGGACAGGTTGAGAGATAAAAAAATAATAATTCCCATGCAGTCTCAATGGCGGGGTGCGAGCCGGGGAATAGGCCTCTTGGCCGGGGTGAATATGTTGGAACGCGGCGCGCGTAAATAGAAGCGGCTGGAGGTACCGGGGGCGAAGCCCGCCCCGGCCCGGAGGCCGAGTTAAAAAAAATAATAATCCCCGTTCAGTCTCAATGGCGGGGTGCGGGCCGGCCCGGCGGCGAGTGCGGCGGGCAGCAGGCCTCTTGGACAGGTTGAGAGATAAAAAAATAATAATTCCCGTGCAGTCTCAATGGCGGGGTGCGGGCCGGGGAATAGGCCTCTTGGCCGGGGTGAATAGTGTTGGAACACGGCCCGCGGAAATAGTAGCGGCTGGAGGTACCGGGGGCGATGCCCGCCCCGGCCCGGCGGCCAAGTTAAAAAAATAAATAATCCCATTCAGTCTCAATGGCAGGGTGCGGGCCGGCCCGGCGGCGATTGCGGCGGGCAGCAGGCCTCTTGGACAGGTTGAGAGATAAAAAAATAATAATTCCCATGCAGTCTCAATGGCGGGGTGCGAGCCGGGGAATAGGCCTCTTGGCCGGGGTGAATATGTTGGAACGCGGCGCGCGTAAATAGAAGCGGCTGGAGGTACCGGGGGCGAAGCCCGCCCCGGCCCGGAGGCCGAGTTAAAAAAAATAATAATCCCCGTTCAGTCTCAATGGCGGGGTGCGGGCCGGCCCGGCGGCGAGTGCGGCGGGCAGCAGGCCTCTTGGACAGGTTGAGAGATAAAAAAATAATAATTCCCGTGCAGTCTCAATGGCGGGGTGCGGGCCGGGGAATAGGCCTCTTGGCCGGGGTGAATATGTTGGAACGCGGCGCGCGTAAATAGAAGCGGCTGGAGGTACCGGGGGCGAAGCCCGCCCCGGCCCGGAGGCCGAGTTAAAAAAAATAATAATCCCCGTTCAGTCTCAATGGCGGGGTGCGGGCCGGCCCGGCGGCGAGTGCGGCGGGCAGCAGGCCTCTTGGACAGGTTGAGAGATAAAAAAATAATAATTCCCGTGCAGTCTCAATGGCGGGGTGCGGGCCGGGGAATAGGCCTCTTGGCCGGGGTGAATATGTTGGAACGCGGCGCGCGTAAATAGAAGCGGCTGGAGGTACCGGGGGCGAAGCCCGCCCCGGCCCGGAGGCCGAGTTAAAAAAAATAATAATCCCCGTTCAGTCTCAATGGCGGGGTGCGGGCCGGCTCGGCGGCGAGTGCGGCGGGCAGCAGGCCTCTTGGACAGGTTGAGAGATAAAAAAATAATAATTCCCGTGCAGTCTCAATGGCGGGGTGCGGGCCGGGGAATAGGCCTCTTGGCCGGGGTGAATAGTGTTGGAACACGGCCCGCGGAAATAGTAGCGGCTGGAGGTACCGGGGGCGATGCCCGCCCCGGCCCGGAGGCCGAGTTAAAAAAAATAATAATCCCCGTTCAGTCTCAATGGCGGGGTGCGGGCCGGCCCGGCGGCGAGTGCGGCGGGCAGCAGGCCTCTTGGACAGGTTGAGAGATAAAAAAATAATAATTCCCGTGCAGTCTCAATGGCGGGGTGCGGGCCGGGGAAGAGGCCTCTTGGCCGGGGTGAATATGTTGGAACGCGGCGCGCGTAAATAGAAGCGGCTGGAGGTACCGGGGGCGAAGCCCGCCCCGGCCCGGAGGCCGAGTTAAAAAAAATAATAATCCCCGTTCAGTCTCAATGGCGGGGTGCGGGCCGGCCCGGCGGCGATTGCGGCGGGCAGCAGGCCTCTTGGACAGGTTGAGAGATAAAAAAATAATAATTCCCATGCAGTCTCAATGGCGGGGTGCGGGCCGGGGAATAGGCCTCTTGGCCGGGGTGAATATGTTGGAACGCGGCGCGCGTAAATAGAAGCGGCTGGAGGTACCGGGGGCGAAGCCCGCCCCGGCCCGGAGGCCGAGTTAAAAAAAATAATAATCCCCGTTCAGTCTCAATGGCGGGGTGCGGGCCGGCCCGGCGGCGAGTGCGGCGGGCAGCAGGCCTCTTGGACAGGTTGAGAGATAAAAAAATAATAATTCCCATGCAGTCTCAATGGCGGGGTGCGGGCCGGGGAATAGGCCTCTTGGCCGGGGTGAATAGTGTTGGAACACGGCCCGCGGAAATAGTAGCGGCTGGAGGTACCGGGGGCGATGCCCGCCCCGGCCCGGCGGCCAAGTTAAAAAAATAAATAATCCCCGTTCAGTCTCAATGGCAGGGTGCGGGCCGGCCCGGCGGCGATTGCGGCGGGCAGCAGGCCTCTTGGACAGGTTGAGAGATAAAAAAATAATAATTCCCGTGCAGTCTCAATGGCGGGGTGCGGGCCGGGGAATAGGCCTCTTGGCCGGGGTGAATAGTGTTGGAACACGGCCCGCGGAAATAGTAGCGGCTGGAGGTACCGGGGGCGATGCCCGCCCCGGGCCGGCGGCCAAGTTAAAAAAATAAATAATTCCCGTTCAGTCTCAATGGCAGGGTGCGGGCCGGCCCGGCGGCGATTGCGGCGGGCAGCAGGCCTCTTGGACAGGTTGAGAGATAAAAAAATAATAATTCCCATGCAGTCTCAATGGCGGGGTGCGGGCCGGGGAATAGGCCTCTTGGCCGGGGTGAATATGTTGGAACGCGGCGCGCGTAAATAGAAGCGGCTGGAGGTACCGGGGCCGAAGCCCGCCCCGGCCCGGAGGCCGAGTTAAAAAAAATAATAATCCCCGTTCAGTCTCAATGGCGGGGTGCGGGCCGGCCCGGCGGCGAGTGCGGCGGGCAGCAGGCCTCTTGGACAGGTTGAGAGATAAAAAAATAATAATTCCCGTGCAGTCTCAATGGCGGGGTGCGGGCCGGGGAAGAGGCCTCTTGGCCGGGGTGAATATGTTGGAACGCGGCGCGCGTAAATAGAAGCGGCTGGAGGTACCGGGGGCGAAGCCCGCCCCGGCCCGGAGGCCGAGTTAAAAAAAAATAATAATCCCCGTTCAGTCTCAATGGCGGGGTGCGGGCCGGCCCGGCGGCGAGTGCGGCGGGCAGCAGGCCTCTTGGACAGGTTGAGAGATAAAAAAATAATAATTCCCGTGCAGTCTCAATGGCGGGGTGCGGGCCGGGGAATAGGCCTCTTGGCCGGGGTGAATAGTGTTGGAACACGGCCCGCGGAAATAGTAGCGGCTGGAGGTACCGGGGGCGATGCCCGCCCCGGCCCGGCGGCCAAGTTAAAAAAATAAATAATCCCCGTTCAGTCTCAATGGCAGGGTGCGGGCCGGCCCGGCGGCGATTGCGGCGGGCAGCAGGCTCTTGGACAGGTTGAGAGATAAAAAAATAATAATTCCCATGCAGTCTCAATGGCGGGGTGCGGGCCGGGGAATAGGCCTCTTGGCCGGGGTGAATAGTGTTGGAACACGGCCCGCGGAAATAGTAGCGGCTGGAGGTACCGGGGGCGATGCCCGCCCCGGCCCGGCGGCCAAGTTAAAAAAATAAATAATCCCCGTTCAGTCTCAATGGCAGGGTGCGGGCCGGCCCGGCGGCGATTGCGGCAGGCCTCTTGGACAGGTTGAGAGATAAAAAAATAATAATTCCCATGCAGTCTCAATGGCGGGGTGCGGGCCGGGGAATAGGCCTCTTGGCCGGGGTGAATAGTGTTGGAACACGGCCCGCGGAAATAGTAGCGGCTGGAGGTACCGGGGGCGATGCCCGCCCCGGCCCGGCGGCCAAGTTAAAAAAATAAATAATCCCCGTTCAGTCTCAATGGCAGGGTGCGGGCCGGCCCGGCGGCGAGTGCGGCGGGCAGCAGGCCTCTTGGACAGGTTGAGAGATAAAAAAATAATAATTCCCGTTCAGTCTCAATGGCAGGGTGCGGGCCGGCCCGGCGGCGATTGCGGCGGGCAGCAGGCCTCTTGGACAGGTTGAGAGATAAAAAAATAATAATTCCCATGCAGTCTCAATGGCGGGGTGCGGGCCGGGGAATAGGCCTCTTGGCCGGGGTGAATATGTTGGAACGCGGCAGGCGTAAATAGAAGCGGCTGGAGGTACCGGGGGCGAAGCCCGCCCCGGCCCGGAGGCCGAGTTAAAAAAAATAATAATCCCCGTTCAGTCTCAATGGCGGGGTGCGGGCCGGCCCGGCGGCGAGTGCGGCGGGCAGCAGGCCTCTTGGACAGGTTGAGAGATAAAAAAATAATAATTCCCGTGCAGTCTCAATGGCGGGGTGCGGGCCGGGGAATAGGCCTCTTGGCCGGGGTGAATAGTGTTGGAACACGGCCCGCGGAAATAGTAGCGGCTGGAGGTACCGGGGGCGATGCCCGCCCCGGCCCGGCGGCCAAGTTAAAAAAATAAATAATCCCCGTTCAGTCTCAATGGCAGGGTGCGGGCCGGCCCGGCGGCGATTGCGGCGGGCAGCAGGCCTCTTGGACAGGTTGAGAGATAAAAAAATAATAATTCCCATGCAGTCTCAATGGCGGGGTGCGGGCCGGGGAATAGGCCTCTTGGCCGGGGTGAATAGTGTTGGAACACGGCCCGCGGAAATAGTAGCGGCTGGAGGTACCGGGGGCGATGCCCGCCCCGGCCCGGCGGCCAAGTTAAAAAAATAAATAATCCCCGTTCAGTCTCAATGGCAGGGTGCGGGCCGGCCCGGCGGCGAGTGCGGCGGGCAGCAGGCCTCTTGGACAGGTTGAGAGATAAAAAAATAATAATTCCCGTTCAGTCTCAATGGCGGGGTGCGGGCCGGCCCGGCGGCGATTGCGGCGGGCAGCAGGCCTCTTGGACAGGTTGAGAGATAAAAAAATAATAATTCCCATGCAGTCTCAATGGCGGGGTGCGGGCCGGGGAATAGGCCTCTTGGCCGGGGTGAATATGTTGGAGCGCGCCGCGCGTAAATAGAAGCGGCTGGAGGTACCGGGGGCGAAGCCCGCCCCGGCCCGGAGGCCGAGTTAAAAAAAATAATAATCCCCGTTCAGTCTCAATGGCGGGGTGCGGGCCGGCCCGGCGGCGAGTGCGGCGGGCAGCAGGCCTCTTGGACAGGTTGAGAGATAAAAAAATAATAATTCCCGTGCAGTCTCAATGGCGGGGTGCGGGCCGGGGAATAGGCCTCTTGGCCGGGGTGAATAGTGTTGGAACACGGCCCGCGGAAATAGTAGCGGCTGGAGGTACCGGGGGCGATGCCCGCCCCTGCGGCCAAGTTAAAAAAATAAATAATCCCCGTTCAGTCTCAATGGCGGGGTGCGGGCCGGCCCGGCGGCGATTGCGGCGGGCAGCAGGCCTCTTGGACAGGTTGAGAGATAAAAAAATAATAATTCCCATGCAGTCTCAATGGCGGGGTGCGGGCCGGGGAATAGGCCTCTTGGCCGGGGTGAATATGTTGGAACGCGGCGCGAGTAAATAGAAGCGGCTGGAGGTACCGGGGGCGAAGCCCGCCCCGGCCCGGAGGCCGAGTTAAAAAAAATAATAATCCCCGTTCAGTCTCAATGGCGGGGTGCGGGCCGGCCCGGCGGCGAGTGCGGCGGGCAGCAGGCCTCTTGGACAGGTTGAGAGATAAAAAAATAATAATTCCCGTGCAGTCTCAATGGCCTCTTGGCCGGGGTGAATAGTGTTGGAACACGGCCCGCGGAAATAGTAGCGGCTGGAGGTACCGGGGGCGATGCCCGCCCCGGCCCGGCGGCCAAGTTAAAAAAATAAATAATCCCTTTCAGTCTCAATGGCAGGGTGCGGGCCGGCCCGGCGGCGATTGCGGCGGGCAGCAGGCCTCTTGGACAGGTTGAGAGATAAAAAAATAATAATTCCCATGCAGTCTCAATGGCGGGGTGCGGGCCGGGGAATAGGCCTCTTGGCCGGGGTGAATATGTTGGAACGCGGCGCGCGTAAATAGAAGCGGTGGAGGTACCGGGGGCGAAGCCCGCCCCGGCCCGGAGGCCGAGTTAAAAAAAATAATAATCCCCGTTCAGTCTCAATGGCGGGGTGCGGGCCGGCCCGGCGGCGAGTGCGGCGGGCAGCAGGCCTCTTGGACAGGTTGAGAGATAAAAAAATAATAATTCCCGTGCAGTCTCAATGGCGGGGTGCGGGCCGGGGAATAGGCCTCTTGGCCGGGGTGAATAGTGTTGGAACACGGCCCGCGGAAATAGTAGCGGCTGGAGGTACCGGGGGCGATGCCCGCCCCGGCCCGGCGGCCAAGTTAAAAAAATAAATAATCCCCGTTCAGTCTCAATGGCAGGGTGCGGGCCGGCCCGGCGGCGATTGCGGCGGGCAGCAGGCCTCTTGGACAGGTTGAGAGATAAAAAAATAATAATTCCCATGCAGTCTCAATGGCGGGGTGCGGGCCGGGGAATAGGCCTCTTGGCCGGGGTGAATAGTGTTGGAACACGGCCCGCGGAAATAGTAGCGGCTGGAGGTACCGGGGGCGATGCCCGCCCCGGCCCGGCGGCCAAGTTAAAAAAATAAATAATCCCCGTTCAGTCTCAATGGCAGGGTGCGGGCCGGCCCGGCGGCGAGTGCGGCGGGCAGCAGGCCTCTTGGACAGGTTGAGAGATAAAAAAATAATAATTCCCGTTCAGTCTCAATGGCAGGGTGCGGGCCGGCCCGGCGGCGATTGCGGCGGGCAGCAGGCCTCTTGGACAGGTTGAGAGATAAAAAAATAATAATTCCCATGCAGTCTCAATGGCGGGGTGCGGGCCGGGGAATAGGCCTCTTGGCCGGGGTGAATATGTTGGAACGCGGCGCGCGTAAATAGAAGCGGCTGGAGGTACCGGGGGCGAAGCCCGCCCCGGCCCGGAGGCCGAGTTAAAAAAAATAATAATCCCCGTTCAGTCTCAATGGCGGGGTGCGGGCCGGCCCGGCGGCGATTGCGGCGGGCAGCAGGCCTCTTGGACAGGTTGAGAGATAAAAAAATAATAATTCCCATGCAGTCTCAATGGCGGGGTGCGGGCCGGGGAATAGGCCTCTTGGCCGGGGTGAATATGTTGGAACGCGGCGCGCGTAAATAGAAGCGGCTGGAGGTACCGGGGGCGAAGCCCGCCCCGGCCCGGAGGCCGAGTTAAAAAAAATAATAATCCCCGTTCAGTCTCAATGGCGGGGTGCGGGCCGGCCCGGCGGCGAGTGCGGCGGGCAGCAGGCCTCTTGGACAGGTTGAGAGATAAAAAAATAATAATTCCCGTTCAGTCTCAATGGCAGGGTGCGGGCCGGCCCGGCGGCGATTGCGGCGGGCAGCAGGCCTCTTGGACAGGTTGAGAGATAAAAAAATAATAATTCCCGTGCAGTCTCAATGGCGGGGTGCGGGCCGGGGAATAGGCCTCTTGGCCGGGGTGAATAGTGTTGGAACACGGCCCGCGGAAATAGTAGCGGCTGGAGGTACCGGGGGCGATGCCCGCCCCGGCCCGGCGGCCAAGTTAAAAAAATAAATAATCCCCGTTCAGTCTCAATGGCAGGGTGCGGGCCGGCCCGGCGGCGATTGCGGCGGGCAGCAGGCCTCTTGGACAGGTTGAGAGATAAAAAAATAATAATTCCCATGCAGTCTCAATGGCGGGGTGCGGGCCGGGGAATAGGCCTCTTGGCCGGGGTGAATAGTGTTGGAACACGGCCCGCGGAAATAGTAGCGGCTGGAGGTACCGGGGGCGATGCCCGCCCCGGCCCGGCGGCCAAGTTAAAAAAATAAATAATCCCCGTTCAGTCTCAATGGCAGGGTGCGGGCCGGCCCGGCGGCGAGTGCGGCAGGCCTCTTGGACAGGTTGAGAGATAAAAAAATAATAATTCCCATGCAGTCTCAATGGCGGGGTGCGGGCCGGGGAATAGGCCTCTTGGCCGGGGTGAATAGTGTTGGAACACGGCCCGCGGAAATAGTAGCGGCTGGAGGTACCGGGGGCGATGCCCGCCCCAGCCCGGCGGCCAAGTTAAAAAAATAAATAATCCCCGTTCAGTCTCAATGGCAGGGTGCGGGCCGGCCCGGCGGCGATTGCGGCGGGCAGCAGGCCTCTTGGACAGGTTGAGAGATAAAAAAATAATAATTCCCATGCAGTCTCAATGGCGGGGTGCGGGCCGGGGAATAGGCCTCTTGGCCGGGGTGAATAGTGTTGGAACACGGCCCGCGGAAATAGTAGCGGCTGGAGGTACCGGGGGCGATGCCCGCCCCGGCCCGGCGGCCAAGTTAAAAAAATAAATAATCCCCGTTCAGTCTCAATGGCAGGGTGCGGGCCGGCCCGGCGGCGAGTGCGGCGGGCAGCAGGCCTCTTGGACAGGTTGAGAGATAAAAAAATAATAATTCCCGTTCAGTCTCAATGGCAGGGTGCGGGCCGGCCCGGCGGCGATTGCGGCGGGCAGCAGGCCTCTTGGACAGGTTGAGAGATAAAAAAATAATAATTCCCATGCAGTCTCAATGGCGGGGTGCGGGCCGGGGAATAGGCCTCTTGGCCGGGGTGAATATGTTGGAACGCGGCGCGCGTAAATAGAAGCGGCTGGAGGTACCGGGGGCGAAGCCCGCCCCGGCCCGGAGGCCGAGTTAAAAAAAATAATAATCCCCGTTCAGTCTCAATGGCGGGGTGCGGGCCGGCCCGGCGGCGAGTGCGGCGGGCAGCAGGCCTCTTGGACAGGTTGAGAGATAAAAAAATAATAATTCCCGTGCAGTCTCAATGGCGGGGTGCGGGCCGGGGAATAGGCCTCTTGGCCGGGGTGAATAGTGTTGGAACACGGCCCGCGGAAATAGTAGCGGCTGGAAGTACCGGGGGCGATGCCCGCCCCGGCCCGGCGGCCAAGTTAAAAAAATAAATAATCCCCGTTCAGTCTCAATGGCAGGGTGCGGGCCGGCCCGGCGGCGATTGCGGCGGGCAGCAGGCCTCTTGGACAGGTTGAGAGATAAAAAAATAATAATTCCCATGCAGTCTCAATGGCGGGGTGCGGGCCGGGGAATAGGCCTCTTGGCCGGGGTGAATAGTGTTGGAACACGGCCCGCGGAAATAGTAGCGGCTGGAGGTACCGGGGGCGATGCCCGCCCCGGCCCGGCGGCCAAGTTAAAAAAATAAATAATCCCCGTTCAGTCTCAATGGCAGGGTGCGGGAAGGCCCGGCGGCGATTGCGGCAGGCCTCTTGGACAGGTTGAGAGATAAAAAAATAATAATTCCCATGCAGTCTCAATGGCGGGGTGCGGGCCGGGGAATAGGCCTCTTGGCCGGGGTGAATAGTGTTGGAACACGGCCCGCGGAAATAGTAGCGGCTGGAGGTACCGGGGGCGATGCCCGCCCCGGGCCGGCGGCCAAGTTAAAAAAATAAATAATCCCGTTCAGTCTCAATGGCAGGGTGCGGGCCGGCCCTGCGACGATTGCGGCAGGCAGCAGGCCTCTTGGACAGGTTGAGAGATATAAAAATAATAATTCCCGTGCAGTCTCAATGGCGGGGTGCGGGCCGGCCCGGCGGACGAGTGTGGCCGGGGAAGAGGCCTCTTGGCCGGGGTGAATAGTGTTGGAACACGGCCCGCGGAAATAGTAGCGGCTGGAGGTACCGGGGGCGATGCCCGCCCCGGCCCGGCGGCCAAGTTAAAAAAATAAATAATCCCCGTTCAGTCTCAATGGCAGGGTGCGGGCCGGCCCGGCGGCGAGTGCGGCGGGCAGCAGGCCTCTTGGACAGGTTGAGAGATAAAAAAATAATAATTCCCGTTCAGTCTCAATGGCAGGGTGCGGGCCGGCCCGGCGGCGATTGCGGCGGGCAGCAGGCCTCTTGGACAGGTTGAGAGATAAAAAAATAATAATTCCCATGCAGTCTCAATGGCGGGGTGCGGGCGGGGGAATAGGCCTCTTGGCCGGGGTGAATATGTTGGAACGCGGCGCGCGTAAATAGAAGCGGCTGGAGGTACCGGGGGCGAAGCCCGCCCCGGCCCGGAGGCCGAGTTAAAAAAAATAATAATCCCCGTTCAGTCTTAATGGCGGGGTGCGGGCCGGCCCGGCGGCGAGTGCGGCGGGCAGCAGGCCTCTTGGACAGGTTGAGAGATAAAAAAATAATAATTCCCGTGCAGTCTCAATGGCGGGGTGCGGGCCGGGGAATAGGCCTCTTGGCCGGGGTGAATAGTGTTGGAACACGGCCCGCGGAAATAGTAGCGGCTGGAGGTACCGGGGGCGATGCCCGCCCCGGCCCGGCGGCCAAGTTAAAAAAATAAATAATCCCCGTTCAGTCTCAATGGCAGGGTGCGGGCCGGCCCGGCGGCGATTGCGGCGGGCAGCAGGCCTCTTGGACAGGTTGAGAGATAAAAAAATAATAATTCCCATGCAGTCTCAATGGCGGGGTGCGGGCCGGGGAATAGGCCTCTTGGCCGGGGTGAATAGTGTTGGAACACGGCCCGCGGAAATAGTAGCGGCTGGAGGTACCGGGGGCGATGCCCGCCCCGGCCCGGCGGCCAAGTTAAAAAAATAAATAATCCCCGTTCAGTCTCAATGGCAGGGTGCGGGCCGGCCCGGCGGCGAGTGCGGCGGGCAGCAGGCCTCTTGGACAGGTTGAGAGATAAAAAAATAATAATTCCCGTTCAGTCTCAATGGCAGGGTGCGGGCCGGCCCGGCGGCGATTGCGGCGGGCAGCAGGCCTCTTGGACAGGTTGAGAGATAAAAAAATAATAATTCCCATGCAGTCTCAATGGCGGGGTGCGGGCCGGGGAATAGGCCTCTTGGCCGGGGTGAATATGTTGGAACGCGGCGCGCGTAAATAGAAGCGGCTGGAGGTACCGGGGGCGAAGCCCGCCCCGGCCCGGAGGCCGAGTTAAAAAAAATAATAATCCCCGTTCAGTCTCAATGGCGGGGTGCGAGCCGGCCCGGCGGCGAGTGCGGCGGGCAGCAGGCCTCTTGGACAGGTTGAGAGATAAAAAAATAATAATTCCCGTGCAGTCTCAATGGCGGGGTGCGGGCCGGGGAATAGGCCTCTTGGCCGGGGTGAATAGTGTTGGAACACGGCCCGCGGAAATAGTAGCGGCTGGAGGTACCGGGGGCGATGCCCGCCCCGGCCCGGCGGCCAAGTTAAAAAAATAAATAATCCCCGTTCAGTCTCAATGGCAGGGTGCGGGCCGGCCCGGCGGCGATTGCGGCGGGCAGCAGGCCTCTTGGACAGGTTGAGAGATAAAAAAATAATAATTCCCGTGCAGTCTCAATGGCGGGGTGCGGGCCGGGGAATAGGCCTCTTGGCCGGGGTGAATAGTGTTGGAACACGGCCCGCGGAAATAGTAGCGGCTGGAGGTACCGGGGGCGAAGCCCGCCCCGGGCCGGCGGCCAAGTTAAAAAAATAAATAATCCCCGTTCAGTCTCAATGGCAGGGTGCGGGCCGGCCCGGCGGCGAGTGCGGCGGGCAGCAGGCCTCTTGGACAGGTTGAGAGATAAAAAAATAATAATTCCCATGCAGTCTCAATGGCGGGGTGCGGGCCGGGGAATAGGCCTCTTGGCCGGGGTGAATATGTTGGAGCGCGCCGCGCGTAAATAGAAGCGGCTGGAGGTACCGGGGGGCGAAGCCCGCCCCGGCCCGGAGGCCGAGTTAAAAAAAATAATAATCCCCGTTCAGTCTCAATGGCGGGGTGCGGGCCGGCCCGGCGGCGAGTGCGGCGGGCAGCAGGCCTCTTGGACAGGTTGAGAGATAAAAAAATAATAATTCCCGTGCAGTCTCAATGGCGGGGTGCGGGCCGGGGAATAGGCCTCTTGGCCGGGGTGAATATGTTGGAACGCGGCGCGCGTAAATAGAAGCGGCTGGAGGTACCGGGGGCGAAGCCCGCCCCGGCCCGGAGGCCGAGTTAAAAAAAATAATAATCCCCGTTCAGTCTCAATGGCGGGCCGGCCCGGCGGCGATTGCGGCGGGCAGCAGGCCTCTTGGACAGGTTGAGAGATAAAAAAATAATAATTCCCATGCAGTCTCAATGGCGGGGTGCGGGCCGGGGAATAGGCCTCTTGGCCGGGGTGAATATGTTGGAACGCGGCGCGCGTAAATAGAAGCGGCTGGAGGTACCGGGGGCGAAGCCCGCCCCGGCCCGGAGGCCGAGTTAAAAAAAATAATAATCCCCGTTCAGTCTCAATGGCGGGGTGCGGGCCGGCCCGGCGGCGAGTGCGGCGGGCAGCAGGCCTCTTGGACAGGTTGAGAGATAAAAAAATAATAATTCCCGTGCAGTCTCAATGGCGGGGTGCGGGCCGGGGAATAGGCCTCTTGGCCGGGGTGAATAGTGTTGGAACACGGCCCGCGGAAATAGTAGCGGCTGGAGGTACCGGGGGCGATGCCCGCCCCGGCCCGGCGGCCAAGTTAAAAAAATAAATAATCCCCGTTCAGTCTCAATGGCAGGGTGCGGGCCGGCCCGGCGGCGATTGCGGCGGGCAGCAGGCCTCTTGGACAGGTTGAGAGATAAAAAAATAATAATTCCCATGCAGTCTCAATGGCGGGGTGCGGGCCGGGGAATAGGCCTCTTGGCCGGGGTGAATAGTGTTGGAACACGGCCCGCGGAAATAGTAGCGGCTGGAGGTACCGGGGGCGATGCCCGCCCCGGCCCGGCGGCCAAGTTAAAAAAATAAATAATCCCCGTTCAGTCTCAATGGCAGGGTGCGGACCGGCCCGGCGGCGAGTGCGGCGGGCAGCAGGCCTCTTGGACAGGTTGAGAGATAAAAAAATAATAATTCCCGTTCAGTCTCAATGGCAGGGTGCGGGCCGGCCCGGCGGCGATTGCGGCGGGCAGCAGGCCTCTTGGACAGGTTGAGAGATAAAAAAATAATAATTCCCATGCAGTCTCAATGGCGGGGTGCGGGCCGGGGAATAGGCCTCTTGGCCGGGGTGAATATGTTGGAACGCGGCGCGCGTAAATAGAAGCGGCTGGAGGTACCGGGGGCGAAGCCCGCCCCGGCCCGGAGGCCGAGTTAAAAAAAATAATAATCCCCGTTCAGTCTCAATGGCGGGGTGCGGGCCGGCCCGGCGGCGAGTGCGGCGGGCAGCAGGCCTCTTGGACAGGTTGAGAGATAAAAAAATAATAATTCCCGTGCAGTCTCAATGGCGGGGTGCGGGCCGGGGAATAGGCCTCTTGGCCGGGGTGAATAGTGTTGGAACACGGCCCGCGGAAATAGTAGCGGCTGGAGGTACCGGGGGCGATGCCCGCCCCGGCCCGGCGGCCAAGTTAAAAAAATAAATAATCCCCGTTCAGTCTCAATGGCAGGGTGCGGGCCGGCCCGGCGGCGATTGCGGCGGGCAGCAGGCCTCTTGGACAGGTTGAGAGATAAAAAAATAATAATTCCCGTGCAGTCTCAATGGCGGGGTGCGGGCCGGGGAATAGGCCTCTTGGCCGGGGTGAATAGTGTTGGAACACGGCCCGCGGAAATAGTAGCGGCTGGAGGTACCGGGGGCGAAGCCCGCCCCGGGCCGGCGGCCAAGTTAAAAAAATAAATAATCCCCGTTCAGTCTCAATGGCAGGGTGCGGGCCGGCCCGGCGGCGAGTGCGGCGGGCAGCAGGCCTCTTGGACAGGTTGAGAGATAAAAAAATAATAATTCCCGTTCAGTATCAATGGCAGGGTGCGGGCCGGCCCGGCGGCGATTGCGGCGGGCAGCAGGCCTCTTGGACAGGTTGAGAGATAAAAAAATAATAATTCCCATGCAGTCTCAATGGCGGGGTGCGGGCCGGGGAATAGGCCTCTTGGCCGGGGTGAATATGTTGGAGCGCGCCGCGCGTAAATAGAAGCGGCTGGAGGTACCGGGGGCGAAGCCCGCCCCGGCCCGGAGGCCGAGTTAAAAAAAATAATAATCCCCGTTCAGTCTCAATGGCGGGGTGCGGGCCGGCCCGGCGGCGAGTGCGGCGGGCAGCAGGCCTCTTGGACAGGTTGAGAGATAAAAAAATAATAATTCCCGTGCAGTCTCAATGGCGGGGTGCGGGCCGGGGAATAGGCCTCTTGGCCGGGGTGAATAGTGTTGGAACACGGCCCGCGGAAATAGTAGCGGCTGGAGGTACCGGGGGCGATGCCCGCCCCTGCGGCCAAGTTAAAAAAATAAATAATCCCCGTTCAGTCTCAATGGCGGGGTGCGGGCCGGCCCGGCGGCGATTGCGGCGGGCAGCAGGCCTCTTGGACAGGTTGAGAGATAAAAAAATAATAATTCCCATGCAGTCTCAATGGCGGGGTGCGGGCCGGGGAATAGGCCTCTTGGCCGGGGTGAATATGTTGGAACGCGGCGCGCGTAAATAGAAGCGGCTGGAGGTACCGGGGGCGAAGCCCGCCCCGGCCCGGAGGCCGAGTTAAAAAAAATAATAATCCCCGTTCAGTCTCAATGGCGGGGTGCGGGCCGGCCCGGCGGCGAGTGCGGCGGGCAGCAGGCCTCTTGGACAGGTTGAGAGATAAAAAAATAATAATTCCCGTGCAGTCTCAATGGCGGGGTGCGGGCCGGGGAATAGGCCTCTTGGCCGGGGTGAATAGTGTTGGAACACGGCCCGCGGAAATAGTAGCGGCTGGAGGTACCGGGGGCGATGCCCGCCCCGGCCCGGCGGCCAAGTTAAAAAAATAAATAATCCCCGTTCAGTCTCAATGGCAGGGTGCGGGCCGGCCCGGCGGCGATTGCGGCGGGCAGCAGGCCTCTTGGACAGGTTGAGAGATAAAAAAATAATAATTCCCATGCAGTCTCAATGGCGGGGTGCGGGCCGGGGAATAGGCCTCTTGGCCGGGGTGAATAGTGTTGGAACACGGCCCGCGGAAATAGTAGCGGCTGGAGGTACCGGGGGCGATGCCCGCCCCGGCCCGGCGGCCAAGTTAAAAAAATAAATAATCCCCGTTCAGTCTCAATGGCAGGGTGCGGGCCGGCCCGGCGGCGAGTGCGGCGGGCAGCAGGCCTCTTGGACAGGTTGAGAGATAAAAAAATAATAATTCCCGTTCAGTCTCAATGGCAGGGTGCGGGCCGGCCCGGCGGCGATTGCGGCGGGCAGCAGGCCTCTTGGACAGGTTGAGAGATAAAAAAATAATAATTCCCATGCAGTCTCAATGGCGGGGTGCGGGCCGGGGAATAGGCCTCTTGGCCGGGGTGAATATGTTGGAACGCGGCGCGCGTAAATAGAAGCGGCTGGAGGTACCGGGGGCGAAGCCCGCCCCGGCCCGGAGGCCGAGTTAAAAAAAATAATAATCCCCGTTCAGTCTCAATGGCGGGGTGCGGGCCGGCCCGGCGGCGATTGCGGCGGGCAGCAGGCCTCTTGGACAGGTTGAGAGATAAAAAAATAATAATTCCCATGCAGTCTCAATGGCGGGGTGCGGGCCGGGGAATAGGCCTCTTGGCCGGGGTGAATATGTTGGAACGCGGCGCGCGTAAATAGAAGCGGCTGGAGGTACCGGGGGCGAAGCCCGCCCCGGCCCGGAGGCCGAGTTAAAAAAAATAATAATCCCCGTTCAGTCTCAATGGCGGGGTGCGGGCCGGCCCGGCGGCGAGTGCGGCGGGCAGCAGGCCTCTTGGACAGGTTGAGAGATAAAAAAATAATAATTCCCGTTCAGTCTCAATGGCAGGGTGCGGGCCGGCCCGGCGGCGATTGCGGCGGGCAGCAGGCCTCTTGGACAGGTTGAGAGATAAAAAAATAATAATTCCCGTGCAGTCTCAATGGCGGGGTGCGGGCCGGGGAATAGGCCTCTTGGCCGGGGTGAATAGTGTTGGAACACGGCCCGCGGAAATAGTAGCGGCTGGAGGTACCGGGGGCGATGCCCGCCCCGGCCCGGCGGCCAAGTTAAAAAAATAAATAATCCCCGTTCAGTCTCAATGGCAGGGTGCGGGCCGGCCCGGCGGCGATTGCGGCAGGCCTCTTGGACAGGTTGAGAGATAAAAAAATAATAATTCCCATGCAGTCTCAATGGCGGGGTGCGGGCCGGGGAATAGGCCTCTTGGCCGGGGTGAATAGTGTTGGAACACGGCCCGCGGAAATAGTAGCGGCTGGAGGTACCGGGGGCGATGCCCGCCCCAGCCCGGCGGCCAAGTTAAAAAAATAAATAATCCCGTTCAGTCTCAATGGCAGGGTGCGGGCCGGCCCGGCGGCGAGTGCGGCGGGCAGCAGGCCTCTTGGACAGGTTGAGAGATAAAAAAATAATAATTCCCGTTCAGTCTCAATGGCAGGGTGCGGGCCGGCCCGGCGGCGATTGCGGCGGGCAGCAGGCCTCTTGGACAGGTTGAGAGATAAAAAAATAATAATTCCCATGCAGTCTCAATGGCGGGGTGCGGGCCGGGGAATAGGCCTCTTGGCCGGGGTGAATATGTTGGAACGCGGCGCGCGTAAATAGAAGCGGCTGGAGGTACCGGGGGCGAAGCCCGCCCCGGCCCGGAGGCCGAGTTAAAAAAAATAATAATCCCCGTTCAGTCTTAATGGCGGGGTGCGGGCCGGCCCGGCGGCGAGTGCGGCGGGCAGCAGGCCTCTTGGACAGGTTGAGAGATAAAAAAATAATAATTCCCGTGCAGTCTCAATGGCGGGGTGCGGGCCGGGGAATAGGCCTCTTGGCCGGGGTGAATAGTGTTGGAACACGGCCCGCGGAAATAGTAGCGGCTGGAGGTACCGGGGGCGATGCCCGCCCCGGCCCGGCGGCCAAGTTAAAAAAATAAATAATCCCCGTTCAGTCTCAATGGCAGGGTGCGGGCCGGCCCGGCGGCGATTGCGGCGGGCAGCAGGCCTCTTGGACAGGTTGAGAGATAAAAAAATAATAATTCCCATGCAGTCTCAATGGCGGGGTGCGGGCCGGGGAATAGGCCTCTTGGCCGGGGTGAATAGTGTTGGAACACGGCCCGCGGAAATAGTAGCGGCTGGAGGTACCGGGGGCGATGCCCGCCCCGGCCCGGCGGCCAAGTTAAAAAAATAAATAATCCCCGTTCAGTCTCAATGGCAGGGTGCGGGCCGGCCCGGCGGCGAGTGCGGCGGGCAGCAGGCCTCTTGGACAGGTTGAGAGATAAAAAAATAATAATTCCCGTTCAGTCTCAATGGCAGGGTGCGGGCCGGCCCGGCGGCGATTGCGGCGGGCAGCAGGCCTCTTGGACAGGTTGAGAGATAAAAAAATAATAATTCCCATGCAGTCTCAATGGCGGGGTGCGGGCCGGGGAATAGGCCTCTTGGCCGGGGTGAATATGTTGGAACGCGGCGCGCGTAAATAGAAGCGGCTGGAGGTACCGGGGGCGAAGCCCGCCCCGGCCCGGAGGCCGAGTTAAAAAAAATAATAATCCCCGTTCAGTCTCAATGGCGGGGTGCGGGCCGGCCCGGCGGCGAGTGCGGCGGGCAGCAGGCCTCTTGGACAGGTTGAGAGATAAAAAAATAATAATTCCCGTGCAGTCTCAATGGCGGGGTGCGGGCCGGGGAATAGGCCTCTTGGCCGGGGTGAATAGTGTTGGAACACGGCCCGCGGAAATAGTAGCGGCTGGAGGTACCGGGGGCGATGCCCGCCCCGGCCCGGCGGCCAAGTTAAAAAAATAAATAATCCCCGTTCAGTCTCAATGGCAGGGTGCGGGCCGGCCCGGCGGCGATTGCGGCGGGCAGCAGGCCTCTTGGACAGGTTGAGAGATAAAAAAATAATAATTCCCGTGCAGTCTCAATGGCGGGGTGCGGGCCGGGGAATAGGCCTCTTGGCCGGGGTGAATAGTGTTGGAACACGGCCCGCGGAAATAGTAGCGGCTGGAGGTACCGGGGGCGAAGCCCGCCCCGGGCCGGCGGCCAAGTTAAAAAAATAAATAATCCCCGTTCAGTCTCAATGGCAGGGTGCGGGCCGGCCCGGCGGCGAGTGCGGCGGGCAGCAGGCCTCTTGGACAGGTTGAGAGATAAAAAAATAATAATTCCCGTTCAGTATCAATGGCAGGGTGCGGGCCGGCCCGGCGGCGATTGCGGCGGGCAGCAGGCCTCTTGGACAGGTTGAGAGATAAAAAAATAATAATTCCCATGCAGTCTCAATGGCGGGGTGCGGGCCGGGGAATAGGCCTCTTGGCCGGGGTGAATATGTTGGAGCGCGCCGCGCGTAAATAGAAGCGGCTGGAGGTACCGGGGGCGAAGCCCGCCCCGGCCCGGAGGCCGAGTTAAAAAAAATAATAATCCCCGTTCAGTCTCAATGGCGGGGTGCGGGCCGGCCCGGCGGCGAGTGCGGCGGGCAGCAGGCCTCTTGGACAGGTTGAGAGATAAAAAAATAATAATTCCCGTGCAGTCTCAATGGCGGGGTGCGGGCCGGGGAATAGGCCTCTTGGCCGGGGTGAATATGTTGGAACGCGGCGCGCGTAAATAGAAGCGGCTGGAGGTACCGGGGGCGAAGCCCGCCCCGGCCCGGAGGCCGAGTTAAAAAAAATAATAATCCCCGTTCAGTCTCAATGGCGGGCCGGCCCGGCGGCGATTGCGGCGGGCAGCAGGCCTCTTGGACAGGTTGAGAGATAAAAAAATAATAATTCCCATGCAGTCTCAATGGCGGGGTGCGGGCCGGGGAATAGGCCTCTTGGCCGGGGTGAATATGTTGGAACGCGGCGCGCGTAAATAGAAGCGGCTGGAGGTACCGGGGGCGAAGCCCGCCCCGGCCCGGAGGCCGAGTTAAAAAAAATAATAATCCCCGTTCAGTCTCAATGGCGGGGTGCGGGCCGGCCCGGCGGCGAGTGCGGCGGGCAGCAGGCCTCTTGGACAGGTTGAGAGATAAAAAAATAATAATTCCCGTGCAGTCTCAATGGCGGGGTGCGGGCCGGGGAATAGGCCTCTTGGCCGGGGTGAATAGTGTTGGAACACGGCCCGCGGAAATAGTAGCGGCTGGAGGTACCGGGGGCGATGCCCGCCCCGGCCCGGCGGCCAAGTTAAAAAAATAAATAATCCCCGTTCAGTCTCAATGGCAGGGTGCGGGCCGGCCCGGCGGCGATTGCGGCGGGCAGCAGGCCTCTTGGACAGGTTGAGAGATAAAAAAATAATAATTCCCATGCAGTCTCAATGGCGGGGTGCGGGCCGGGGAATAGGCCTCTTGGCCGGGGTGAATAGTGTTGGAACACGGCCCGCGGAAATAGTAGCGGCTGGAGGTACCGGGGGCGATGCCCGCCCCGGCCCGGCGGCCAAGTTAAAAAAATAAATAATCCCCGTTCAGTCTCAATGGCAGGGTGCGGGCCGGCCCGGCGGCGAGTGCGGCGGGCAGCAGGCCTCTTGGACAGGTTGAGAGATAAAAAAATAATAATTCCCGTTCAGTCTCAATGGCAGGGTGCGGGCCGGCCCGGCGGCGATTGCGGCGGGCAGCAGGCCTCTTGGACAGGTTGAGAGATAAAAAAATAATAATTCCCATGCAGTCTCAATGGCGGGGTGCGGGCCGGGGAATAGGCCTCTTGGCCGGGGTGAATATGTTGGAACGCGGCGCGCGTAAATAGAAGCGGCTGGAGGTACCGGGGGCGAAGCCCGCCCCGGCCCGGAGGCCGAGTTAAAAAAAATAATAATCCCCGTTCAGTCTCAATGGCGGGGTGCAGGCCGGCCCGGCGGCGAGTGCGGCGGGCAGCAGGCCTCTTGGACAGGTTGAGAGATAAAAAAATAATAATTCCCGTGCAGTCTCAATGGCGGGGTGCGGGCCGGGGAATAGGCCTCTTGGCCGGGGTGAATAGTGTTGGAACACGGCCCGCGGAAATAGTAGCGGCTGGAGGTACCGGGGGCGATGCCCGCCCCGGCCCGGCGGCCAAGTTAAAAAAATAAATAATCCCCGTTCAGTCTCAATGGCAGGGTGCGGGCCGGCCCGGCGGCGATTGCGGCGGGCAGCAGGCCTCTTGGACAGGTTGAGAGATAAAAAAATAATAATTCCCGTGCAGTCTCAATGGCGGGGTGCGGGCCGGGGAATAGGCCTCTTGGCCGGGGTGAATAGTGTTGGAACACGGCCCGCGGAAATAGTAGCGGCTGGAGGTACCGGGGGCGAAGCCCGCCCCGGGCCGGCGGCCAAGTTAAAAAAATAAATAATCCCCGTTCAGTCTCAATGGCAGGGTGCGGGCCGGCCCGGCGGCGAGTGCGGCGGGCAGCAGGCCTCTTGGACAGGTTGAGAGATAAAAAAATAATAATTCCCGTTCAGTATCAATGGCAGGGTGCGGGCCGGCCCGGCGGCGATTGCGGCGGGCAGCAGGCCTCTTGGACAGGTTGTGAGATAAAAAAATAATAATTCCCATGCAGTCTCAATGGCGGGGTGCGGGCCGGGGAATAGGCCTCTTGGCCGGGGTGAATATGTTGGAGCGCGCCGCGCGTAAATAGAAGCGGCTGGAGGTACCGGGGGCGAAGCCCGCCCCGGCCCGGAGGCCGAGTTAAAAAAAATAATAATCCCCGTTCAGTCTCAATGGCGGGGTGCGGGCCGGCCCGGCGGCGAGTGCGGCGGGCAGCAGGCCTCTTGGACAGGTTGAGAGATAAAAAAATAATAATTCCCGTGCAGTCTCAATGGCGGGGTGCGGGCCGGGGAATAGGCCTCTTGGCCGGGGTGAATAGTGTTGGAACACGGCCCGCGGAAATAGTAGCGGCTGGAGGTACCGGGGGCGATGCCCGCCCCTGCGGCCAAGTTAAAAAAATAAATAATCCCCGTTCAGTCTCAATGGCGGGGTGCGGGCCGGCCCGGCGGCGATTGCGGCGGGCAGCAGGCCTCTTGGACAGGTTGAGAGATAAAAAAATAATAATTCCCATGCAGTCTCAATGGCGGGGTGCGGGCCGGGGAATAGGCCTCTTGGCCGGGGTGAATATGTTGGAACGCGGCGCGCGTAAATAGAAGCGGCTGGAGGTACCGGGGGCGAAGCCCGCCCCGGCCCGGAGGCCGAGTTAAAAAAAATAATAATCCCCGTTCAGTCTCAATGGCGGGGTGCGGGCCGGCCCGGCGGCGAGTGCGGCGGGCAGCAGGCCTCTTGGACAGGTTGAGAGATAAAAAAATAATAATTCCCGTGCAGTCTCAATGGCCTCTTGGCCGGGGTGAATAGTGTTGGAACACGGCCCGCGGAAATAGTAGCGGCTGGAGGTACCGGGGGCGATGCCCGCCCCGGCCCGGCGGCCAAGTTAAAAAAATAAATAATCCCTTTCAGTCTCAATGGCAGGGTGCGGGCCGGCCCGGCGGCGATTGCGGCGGGCAGCAGGCCTCTTGGACAGGTTGAGAGATAAAAAAATAATAATTCCCATGCAGTCTCAATGGCGGGGTGCGGGCCGGGGAATAGGCCTCTTGGCCGGGGTGAATATGTTGGAACGCGGCGCGCGTAAATAGAAGCGGTGGAGGTACCGGGGGCGAAGCCCGCCCCGGCCCGGAGGCCGAGTTAAAAAAAATAATAATCCCCGTTCAGTCTCAATGGCGGGGTGCGGGCCGGCCCGGCGGCGAGTGCGGCGGGCAGCAGGCCTCTTGGACAGGTTGAGAGATAAAAAAATAATAATTCCCGTGCAGTCTCAATGGCGGGGTGCGGGCCGGGGAATAGGCCTCTTGGCCGGGGTGAATAGTGTTGGAACACGGCCCGCGGAAATAGTAGCGGCTGGAGGTACCGGGGGCGATGCCCGCCCCGGCCCGGCGGCCAAGTTAAAAAAATAAATAATCCCCGTTCAGTCTCAATGGCAGGGTGCGGGCCGGCCCGGCGGCGATTGCGGCGGGCAGCAGGCCTCTTGGACAGGTTGAGAGATAAAAAAATAATAATTCCCATGCAGTCTCAATGGCGGGGTGCGGGCCGGGGAATAGGCCTCTTGGCCGGGGTGAATAGTGTTGGAACACGGCCCGCGGAAATAGTAGCGGCTGGAGGTACCGGGGGCGATGCCCGCCCCGGCCCGGCGGCCAAGTTAAAAAAATAAATAATCCCCGTTCAGTCTCAATGGCAGGGTGCGGGCCGGCCCGGCGGCGATTGCGGCGGGCAGCAGGCCTCTTGGACAGGTTGAGAGATAAAAAAATAATAATTCCCATGCAGTCTCAATGGCGGGGTGCGGGCCGGGGAATAGGCCTCTTGGCCGGGGTGAATAGTGTTGGAACACGGCCCGCGGAAATAGTAGCGGCTGGAGGTACCGGGGGCGATGCCCGCCCCGGCCCGGCGGCCAAGTTAAAAAAATAAATAATCCCCGTTCAGTCTCAATGGCAGGGTGCGGGCCGGCCCGGCGGCGAGTGCGGCGGGCAGCAGGCCTCTTGGACAGGTTGAGAGATAAAAAAATAATAATTCCCGTTCAGTCTCAATGGCAGGGTGCGGGCCGGCCCGGCGGCGATTGCGGCGGGCAGCAGGCCTCTTGGACAGGTTGAGAGATAAAAAAATAATAATTCCCATGCAGTCTCAATGGCGGGGTGCGGGCCGGGGAATAGGCCTCTTGGCCGGGGTGAATATGTTGGAACGCGGCGCGCGTAAATAGAAGCGGCTGGAGGTACCGGGGGCGAAGCCCGCCCCGGCCCGGAGGCCGAGTTAAAAAAAATAATAATCCCCGTTCAGTCTCAATGGCGGGGTGCGGGCCGGCCCGGCGGCGAGTGCGGCGGGCAGCAGGCCTCTTGGACAGGTTGAGAGATAAAAAAATAATAATTCCCGTGCAGTCTCAATGGCGGGGTGCGGGCCGGGGAATAGGCCTCTTGGCCGGGGTGAATAGTGTTGGAACACGGCCCGCGGAAATAGTAGCGGCTGGAGGTACCGGGGGCGATGCCCGCCCCGGCCCGGCGGCCAAGTTAAAAAAATAAATAATCCCCGTTCAGTCTCAATGGCAGGGTGCGGGCCGGCCCGGCGGCGATTGCGGCGGGCAGCAGGCCTCTTGGACAGGTTGAGAGATAAAAAAATAATAATTCCCGTGCAGTCTCAATGGCGGGGTGCGGGCCGGGGAATAGGCCTCTTGGCCGGGGTGAATAGTGTTGGAACACGGCCCGCGGAAATAGTAGCGGCTGGAGGTACCGGGGGCGAAGCCCGCCCCGGGCCGGCGGCCAAGTTAAAAAAATAAATAATCCCCGTTCAGTCTCAATGGCAGGGTGCGGGCCGGCCCGGCGGCGAGTGCGGCGGGCAGCAGGCCTCTTGGACAGGTTGAGAGATAAAAAAATAATAATTCCCGTTCAGTATCAATGGCAGGGTGCGGGCCGGCCCGGCGGCGATTGCGGCGGGCAGCAGGCCTCTTGGACAGGTTGAGAGATAAAAAAATAATAATTCCCATGCAGTCTCAATGGCGGGGTGCGGGCCGGGGAATAGGCCTCTTGGCCGGGGTGAATATGTTGGAGCGCGCCGCGCGTAAATAGAAGCGGCTGGAGGTACCGGGGGCGAAGCCCGCCCCGGCCCGGAGGCCGAGTTAAAAAAAATAATAATCCCCGTTCAGTCTCAATGGCGGGGTGCGGGCCGGCCCGGCGGCGAGTGCGGCGGGCAGCAGGCCTCTTGGACAGGTTGAGAGATAAAAAAATAATAATTCCCGTGCAGTCTCAATGGCGGGGTGCGGGCCGGGGAATAGGCCTCTTGGCCGGGGTGAATAGTGTTGGAACACGGCCCGCGGAAATAGTAGCGGCTGGAGGTACCGGGGGCGATGCCCGCCCCTGCGGCCAAGTTGAAAAAATAAATAATCCCCGTTCAGTCTCAATGGCGGGGTGCGGGCCGGCCCGGCGGCGAGTGCGGCGGGCAGCAGGCCTCTTGGACAGGTTGAGAGATAAAAAAATAATAATTCCCGTGCAGTCTCAATGGCGGGGTGCGGGCCGGGGAATAGGCCTCTTGGCCGGGGTGAATATGTTGGAACGCGGCGCGCGTAAATAGAAGCGGCTGGAGGTACCGGGGGCGAAGCCCGCCCCGGCCCGGAGGCCGAGTTAAAAAAAATAATAATCCCCGTTCAGTCTCAATGGCGGGGTGCGGGCCGGCTCGGCGGCGAGTGCGGCGGGCAGCAGGCCTCTTGGACAGGTTGAGAGATAAAAAAATAATAATTCCCGTGCAGTCTCAATGGCGGGGTGCGGGCCGGGGAAGAGGCCTCTTGGCCGGGGTGAATATGTTGGAACGCGGCGCGCGTAAATAGAAGCGGCTGGAGGTACCGGGGGCGAAGCCCGCCCCGGCCCGGAGGCCGAGTTAAAAAAAATAATAATCCCCGTTCAGTCTCAATGGCGGGGTGCGGGCCGGCCCGGCGGCGATTGCGGCGGGCAGCAGGCCTCTTGGACAGGTTGAGAGATAAAAAAATAATAATTCCCATGCAGTCTCAATGGCGGGGTGCGGGCCGGGGAATAGGCCTCTTGGCCGGGGTGAATAGTGTTGGAACACGGCCCGCGGAAATAGTAGCGGCTGGAGGTACCGGGGGCGATGCCCGCCCCGGCCCGGCGGCCAAGTTAAAAAAATAAATAATCCCCGTTCAGTCTCAATGGCAGGGTGCGGGCCGGCCCGGCGGCGATTGCGGCGGGCAGCAGGCCTCTTGGACAGGTTGAGAGATAAAAAAATAATAATTCCCGTGCAGTCTCAATGGCGGGGTGCGGGCCGGGGAATAGGCCTCTTGGCCGGGGTGAATAGTGTTGGAACACGGCCCGCGGAAATAGTAGCGGCTGGAGGTACCGGGGGCGATGCCCGCCCCGGGCCGGCGGCCAAGTTAAAAAAATAAATAATTCCCGTTCAGTCTCAATGGCAGGGTGCGGGCCGGCCCGGCGGCGATTGCGGCGGGCAGCAGGCCTCTTGGACAGGTTGAGAGATAAAAAAATAATAATTCCCATGCAGTCTCAATGGCGGGGTGCGGGCCGGGGAATAGGCCTCTTGGCCGGGGTGAATATGTTGGAACGCGGCGCGCGTAAATAGAAGCGGCTGGAGGTACCGGGGCCGAAGCCCGCCCCGGCCCGGAGGCCGAGTTAAAAAAAATAATAATCCCCGTTCAGTCTCAATGGCGGGGTGCGGGCCGGCCCGGCGGCGAGTGCGGCGGGCAGCAGGCCTCTTGGACAGGTTGAGAGATAAAAAAATAATAATTCCCGTGCAGTCTCAATGGCGGGGTGCGGGCCGGGGAAGAGGCCTCTTGGCCGGGGTGAATATGTTGGAACGCGGCGCGCGTAAATAGAAGCGGCTGGAGGTACCGGGGGCGAAGCCCGCCCCGGCCCGGAGGCCGAGTTAAAAAAAAATAATAATCCCCGTTCAGTCTCAATGGCGGGGTGCGGGCCGGCCCGGCGGCGAGTGCGGCGGGCAGCAGGCCTCTTGGACAGGTTGAGAGATAAAAAAATAATAATTCCCGTGCAGTCTCAATGGCGGGGTGCGGGCCGGGGAATAGGCCTCTTGGCCGGGGTGAATAGTGTTGGAACACGGCCCGCGGAAATAGTAGCGGCTGGAGGTACCGGGGGCGATGCCCGCCCCGGCCCGGCGGCCAAGTTAAAAAAATAAATAATCCCCGTTCAGTCTCAATGGCAGGGTGCGGGCCGGCCCGGCGGCGATTGCGGCGGGCAGCAGGCTCTTGGACAGGTTGAGAGATAAAAAAATAATAATTCCCATGCAGTCTCAATGGCGGGGTGCGGGCCGGGGAATAGGCCTCTTGGCCGGGGTGAATAGTGTTGGAACACGGCCCGCGGAAATAGTAGCGGCTGGAGGTACCGGGGGCGATGCCCGCCCCGGCCCGGCGGCCAAGTTAAAAAAATAAATAATCCCCGTTCAGTCTCAATGGCAGGGTGCGGGCCGGCCCGGCGGCGATTGCGGCAGGCCTCTTGGACAGGTTGAGAGATAAAAAAATAATAATTCCCATGCAGTCTCAATGGCGGGGTGCGGGCCGGGGAATAGGCCTCTTGGCCGGGGTGAATAGTGTTGGAACACGGCCCGCGGAAATAGTAGCGGCTGGAGGTACCGGGGGCGATGCCCGCCCCGGCCCGGCGGCCAAGTTAAAAAAATAAATAATCCCCGTTCAGTCTCAATGGCAGGGTGCGGGCCGGCCCGGCGGCGAGTGCGGCGGGCAGCAGGCCTCTTGGACAGGTTGAGAGATAAAAAAATAATAATTCCCGTTCAGTCTCAATGGCAGGGTGCGGGCCGGCCCGGCGGCGATTGCGGCGGGCAGCAGGCCTCTTGGACAGGTTGAGAGATAAAAAAATAATAATTCCCATGCAGTCTCAATGGCGGGGTGCGGGCCGGGGAATAGGCCTCTTGGCCGGGGTGAATATGTTGGAACGCGGCAGGCGTAAATAGAAGCGGCTGGAGGTACCGGGGGCGAAGCCCGCCCCGGCCCGGAGGCCGAGTTAAAAAAAATAATAATCCCCGTTCAGTCTCAATGGCGGGGTGCGGGCCGGCCCGGCGGCGAGTGCGGCGGGCAGCAGGCCTCTTGGACAGGTTGAGAGATAAAAAAATAATAATTCCCGTGCAGTCTCAATGGCGGGGTGCGGGCCGGGGAATAGGCCTCTTGGCCGGGGTGAATAGTGTTGGAACACGGCCCGCGGAAATAGTAGCGGCTGGAGGTACCGGGGGCGATGCCCGCCCCGGCCCGGCGGCCAAGTTAAAAAAATAAATAATCCCCGTTCAGTCTCAATGGCAGGGTGCGGGCCGGCCCGGCGGCGATTGCGGCGGGCAGCAGGCCTCTTGGACAGGTTGAGAGATAAAAAAATAATAATTCCCATGCAGTCTCAATGGCGGGGTGCGGGCCGGGGAATAGGCCTCTTGGCCGGGGTGAATAGTGTTGGAACACGGCCCGCGGAAATAGTAGCGGCTGGAGGTACCGGGGGCGATGCCCGCCCCGGCCCGGCGGCCAAGTTAAAAAAATAAATAATCCCCGTTCAGTCTCAATGGCAGGGTGCGGGCCGGCCCGGCGGCGAGTGCGGCGGGCAGCAGGCCTCTTGGACAGGTTGAGAGATAAAAAAATAATAATTCCCGTTCAGTCTCAATGGCGGGGTGCGGGCCGGCCCGGCGGCGATTGCGGCGGGCAGCAGGCCTCTTGGACAGGTTGAGAGATAAAAAAATAATAATTCCCATGCAGTCTCAATGGCGGGGTGCGGGCCGGGGAATAGGCCTCTTGGCCGGGGTGAATATGTTGGAGCGCGCCGCGCGTAAATAGAAGCGGCTGGAGGTACCGGGGGCGAAGCCCGCCCCGGCCCGGAGGCCGAGTTAAAAAAAATAATAATCCCCGTTCAGTCTCAATGGCGGGGTGCGGGCCGGCCCGGCGGCGAGTGCGGCGGGCAGCAGGCCTCTTGGACAGGTTGAGAGATAAAAAAATAATAATTCCCGTGCAGTCTCAATGGCGGGGTGCGGGCCGGGGAATAGGCCTCTTGGCCGGGGTGAATAGTGTTGGAACACGGCCCGCGGAAATAGTAGCGGCTGGAGGTACCGGGGGCGATGCCCGCCCCTGCGGCCAAGTTAAAAAAATAAATAATCCCCGTTAAGTCTCAATGGCGGGGTGCGGGCCGGCCCGGCGGCGATTGCGGCGGGCAGCAGGCCTCTTGGACAGGTTGAGAGATAAAAAAATAATAATTCCCATGCAGTCTCAATGGCGGGGTGCGGGCCGGGGAATAGGCCTCTTGGCCGGGGTGAATATGTTGGAACGCGGCGCGAGTAAATAGAAGCGGCTGGAGGTACCGGGGGCGAAGCCCGCCCCGGCCCGGAGGCCGAGTTAAAAAAAATAATAATCCCCGTTCAGTCTCAATGGCGGGGTGCGGGCCGGCCCGGCGGCGAGTGCGGCGGGCAGCAGGCCTCTTGGACAGGTTGAGAGATAAAAAAATAATAATTCCCGTGCAGTCTCAATGGCCTCTTGGCCGGGGTGAATAGTGTTGGAACACGGCCCGCGGAAATAGTAGCGGCTGGAGGTACCGGGGGCGATGCCCGCCCCGGCCCGGCGGCCAAGTTAAAAAAATAAATAATCCCTTTCAGTCTCAATGGCAGGGTGCGGGCCGGCCCGGCGGCGATTGCGGCGGGCAGCAGGCCTCTTGGACAGGTTGAGAGATAAAAAAATAATAATTCCCATGCAGTCTCAATGGCGGGGTGCGGGCCGGGGAATAGGCCTCTTGGCCGGGGTGAATATGTTGGAACGCGGCGCGCGTAAATAGAAGCGGTGGAGGTACCGGGGGCGAAGCCCGCCCCGGCCCGGAGGCCGAGTTAAAAAAAATAATAATCCCCGTTCAGTCTCAATGGCGGGGTGCGGGCCGGCCCGGCGGCGAGTGCGGCGGGCAGCAGGCCTCTTGGACAGGTTGAGAGATAAAAAAATAATAATTCCCGTGCAGTCTCAATGGCGGGGTGCGGGCCGGGGAATAGGCCTCTTGGCCGGGGTGAATAGTGTTGGAACACGGCCCGCGGAAATAGTAGCGGCTGGAGGTACCGGGGGCGATGCCCGCCCCGGCCCGGCGGCCAAGTTAAAAAAATAAATAATCCCCGTTCAGTCTCAATGGCAGGGTGCGGGCCGGCCCGGCGGCGATTGCGGCGGGCAGCAGGCCTCTTGGACAGGTTGAGAGATAAAAAAATAATAATTCCCATGCAGTCTCAATGGCGGGGTGCGGGCCGGGGAATAGGCCTCTTGGCCGGGGTGAATAGTGTTGGAACACGGCCCGCGGAAATAGTAGCGGCTGGAGGTACCGGGGGCGATGCCCGCCCCGGCCCGGCGGCCAAGTTAAAAAAATAAATAATCCCCGTTCAGTCTCAATGGCAGGGTGCGGGCCGGCCCGGCGGCGAGTGCGGCGGGCAGCAGGCCTCTTGGACAGGTTGAGAGATAAAAAAATAATAATTCCCGTTCAGTCTCAATGGCAGGGTGCGGGCCGGCCCGGCGGCGATTGCGGCGGGCAGCAGGCCTCTTGGACAGGTTGAGAGATAAAAAAATAATAATTCCCATGCAGTCTCAATGGCGGGGTGCGGGCCGGGGAATAGGCCTCTTGGCCGGGGTGAATATGTTGGAACGCGGCGCGCGTAAATAGAAGCGGCTGGAGGTACCGGGGGCGAAGCCCGCCCCGGCCCGGAGGCCGAGTTAAAAAAAATAATAATCCCCGTTCAGTCTCAATGGCGGGGTGCGGGCCGGCCCGGCGGCGATTGCGGCGGGCAGCAGGCCTCTTGGACAGGTTGAGAGATAAAAAAATAATAATTCCCATGCAGTCTCAATGGCGGGGTGCGGGCCGGGGAATAGGCCTCTTGGCCGGGGTGAATATGTTGGAACGCGGCGCGCGTAAATAGAAGCGGCTGGAGGTACCGGGGGCGAAGCCCGCCCCGGCCCGGAGGCCGAGTTAAAAAAAATAATAATCCCCGTTCAGTCTCAATGGCGGGGTGCGGGCCGGCCCGGCGGCGAGTGCGGCGGGCAGCAGGCCTCTTGGACAGGTTGAGAGATAAAAAAATAATAATTCCCGTTCAGTCTCAATGGCAGGGTGCGGGCCGGCCCGGCGGCGATTGCGGCGGGCAGCAGGCCTCTTGGACAGGTTGAGAGATAAAAAAATAATAATTCCCGTGCAGTCTCAATGGCGGGGTGCGGGCCGGGGAATAGGCCTCTTGGCCGGGGTGAATAGTGTTGGAACACGGCCCGCGGAAATAGTAGCGGCTGGAGGTACCGGGGGCGATGCCCGCCCCGGCCCGGCGGCCAAGTTAAAAAAATAAATAATCCCCGTTCAGTCTCAATGGCAGGGTGCGGGCCGGCCCGGCGGCGATTGCGGCGGGCAGCAGGCCTCTTGGACAGGTTGAGAGATAAAAAAATAATAATTCCCATGCAGTCTCAATGGCGGGGTGCGGGCCGGGGAATAGGCCTCTTGGCCGGGGTGAATAGTGTTGGAACACGGCCCGCGGAAATAGTAGCGGCTGGAGGTACCGGGGGCGATGCCCGCCCCTGCCCGGCGGCCAAGTTAAAAAAATAAATAATCCCCGTTCAGTCTCAATGGCAGGGTGCGGGCCGGCCCGGCGGCGAGTGCGGCAGGCCTCTTGGACAGGTTGAGAGATAAAAAAATAATAATTCCCATGCAGTCTCAATGGCGGGGTGCGGGCCGGGGAATAGGCCTCTTGGCCGGGGTGAATAGTGTTGGAACACGGCCCGCGGAAATAGTAGCGGCTGGAGGTACCGGGGGCGATGCCCGCCCCAGCCCGGCGGCCAAGTTAAAAAAATAAATAATCCCCGTTCAGTCTCAATGGCAGGGTGCGGGCCGGCCCGGCGGCGATTGCGGCGGGCAGCAGGCCTCTTGGACAGGTTGAGAGATAAAAAAATAATAATTCCCATGCAGTCTCAATGGCGGGGTGCGGGCCGGGGAATAGGCCTCTTGGCCGGGGTGAATAGTGTTGGAACACGGCCCGCGGAAATAGTAGCGGCTGGAGGTACCGGGGGCGATGCCCGCCCCGGCCCGGCGGCCAAGTTAAAAAAATAAATAATCCCGTTCAGTCTCAATGGCAGGGTGCGGGCCGGCCCGGTGGCGAGTGCGGCGGGCAGCAGGCCTCTTGGACAGGTTGAGAGATAAAAAAATAATAATTCCCGTTCAGTCTCAATGGCAGGGTGCGGGCCGGCCCGGCGGCGATTGCGGCGGGCAGCAGGCCTCTTGGACAGGTTGAGAGATAAAAAAATAATAATTCCCATGCAGTCTCAATGGCGGGGTGCGGGCCGGGGAATAGGCCTCTTGGCCGGGGTGAATATGTTGGAACGCGGCGCGCGTAAATAGAAGCGGCTGGAGGTACCGGGGGCGAAGCCCGCCCCGGCCCGGAGGCCGAGTTAAAAAAAATAATAATCCCCGTTCAGTCTCAATGGCGGGGTGCGGGCCGGCCCGGCGGCGAGTGCGGCGGGCAGCAGGCCTCTTGGACAGGTTGAGAGATAAAAAAATAATAATTCCCGTGCAGTCTCAATGGCGGGGTGCGGGCCGGGGAATAGGCCTCTTGGCCGGGGTGAATAGTGTTGGAACACGGCCCGCGGAAATAGTAGCGGCTGGAAGTACCGGGGGCGATGCCCGCCCCGGCCCGGCGGCCAAGTTAAAAAAATAAATAATCCCCGTTCAGTCTCAATGGCAGGGTGCGGGCCGGCCCGGCGGCGATTGCGGCGGGCAGCAGGCCTCTTGGACAGGTTGAGAGATAAAAAAATAATAATTCCCATGCAGTCTCAATGGCGGGGTGCGGGCCGGGGAATAGGCCTCTTGGCCGGGGTGAATAGTGTTGGAACACGGCCCGCGGAAATAGTAGCGGCTGGAGGTACCGGGGGCGATGCCCGCCCCGGCCCGGCGGCCAAGTTAAAAAAATAAATAATCCCCGTTCAGTCTCAATGGCAGGGTGCGGGAAGGCCCGGCGGCGATTGCGGCAGGCCTCTTGGACAGGTTGAGAGATAAAAAAATAATAATTCCCATGCAGTCTCAATGGCGGGGTGCGGGCCGGGGAATAGGCCTCTTGGCCGGGGTGAATAGTGTTGGAACACGGCCCGCGGAAATAGTAGCGGCTGGAGGTACCGGGGGCGATGCCCGCCCCGGGCCGGCGGCCAAGTTAAAAAAATAAATAATCCCGTTCAGTCTCAATGGCAGGGTGCGGGCCGGCCCTGCGACGATTGCGGCAGGCAGCAGGCCTCTTGGACAGGTTGAGAGATATAAAAATAATAATTCCCGTGCAGTCTCAATGGCGGGGTGCGGGCCGGCCCGGCGGACGAGTGTGGCCGGGGAAGAGGCCTCTTGGCCGGGGTGAATATGTTGGAACGCGGCGCGCGTAAATAGAAGCGGCTGGAGGTACCGGGGGCGAAGCCCGCCCCGGCCCGGAGGCCGAGTTAAAAAAAATAATAATCCCCGTTCAGTCTCAATGGTGGGGTGCGGGCCGGCCCGGCGGCGAGTGCGGCGGGCAGCAGGCCTCTTGGACAGGTTGAGAGATAAAAAAATAATAATTCCCGTGCAGTCTAAATGGCGGGGTGCGGGCCGGCCCGGCGGACGAGTGTGGCCGGGGAAGAGGCCTCTTGGCCGGGATGAATATGTTGGAACGCGGCGCGCGTAAATAGAAGCGGCTGGAAGCCCGCCCCGGCCCGGAGGCCGAGTTAAAAAAAAAAATAATCCCCGTTCAGTCTCAATGGCGGGGTGCGGGCCGGCCCGGCGGTGAGTGCGGCGGGCAGCAGGCCTCTTGGACAGGTTGAGAGATAAAAAAATAATAATTCCCGTGCAGTCTCAATGGCGGGGTGCGGGCCGGCCCGGCGGACGAGTGTGGCCGGGGAAGAGGCCTCTTGGCCGGGGTGAATATGTTGGAACGCGGCGCGCGTAAATAGAAGCGGCTGGAGGTACCGGGGGCGAAGCCCGCCCCGGCCCGGAGGCCGAGTTAAAAAAAATAATAATCCCCGTTCAGTCACAATGGCGGGGTGCGGGCCGGCCCGGCGGCGAGTGCGGCGGGCAGCAGGCCTCTTGGACAGGTTGAGAGATAAAAAAATAATAATTCCCGTTCAGTCTCAATGGCAGGGTGCGGGCCGGCCCGGCGGCGATTGCGGCGGGCAGCAGGCCTCTTGGACAGGTTGAGAGATAAAAAAATAATAATTCCCATGCAGTCTCAATGGCGGGGTGCGGGCCGGGGAATAGGCCTCTTGGCCGGGGTGAATATGTTGGAACGCGGCGCGCGTAAATAGAAGCGGCTGGAGGTACCGGGGGCGAAGCCCGCCCCGGCCCGGAGGCCGAGTTAAAAAAAATAATAATCCCCGTTTCAGTCTCAATGGCGGGGTGCGGGCCGGGGAATAGGCCTCTTGGCCGGGGTGAATATGTTGGAACGCGGCGCGCGTAAATAGAAGCGGCTGGAGGTACCGGGGGCGAAGCCCGCCCCGGCCCGGAGGCCGAGTTAAAAAAAATAATAATCCCCGTTCAGTCTCAATGGCGGGGTGCGGGCCGGCCCGGCGGCGAGTGCGGCGGGCAGCAGGCCTCTTGGACAGGTTGAGAGATAAAAAAATAATAATTCCCGTGCAGTCTCAATGGCGGGGTGCGGGCCGGGGAATAGGCCTCTTGGCCGGGGTGAATAGTGTTGGAACACGGCCCGCGGAAATAGTAGCGGCTGGAGGTACCGGGGGCGATGCCCGCCCCGGCCCGGCGGCCAAGTTAAAAAAATAAATAATCCCCGTTCAGTCTCAATGGCAGGGTGCGGGCCGGCCCGGCGGCGATTGCGGCGGGCAGCAGGCTCTTGGACAGGTTGAGAGATAAAAAAATAATAATTCCCATGCAGTCTCAATGGCGGGGTGCGGGCCGGGGAATAGGCCTCTTGGCCGGGGTGAATAGTGTTGGAACACGGCCCGCGGAAATAGTAGCGGCTGGAGGTACCGGGGGCGATGCCCGCCCCGGCCCGGCGGCCAAGTTAAAAAAATAAATAATCCCCGTTCAGTCTCAATGGCAGGGTGCGGGCCGGCCCGGCGGCGATTGCGGCAGGCCTCTTGGACAGGTTGAGAGATAAAAAAATAATAATTCCCATGCAGTCTCAATGGCGGGGTGCGGGCCGGGGAATAGGCCTCTTGGCCGGGGTGAATAGTGTTGGAACACGGCCCGCGGAAATAGTAGCGGCTGGAGGTACCGGGGGCGATGCCCGCCCCGGCCCGGCGGCCAAGTTAAAAAAATAAATAATCCCCGTTCAGTCTCAATGGCAGGGTGCGGGCCGGCCCGGCGGCGAGTGCGGCGGGCAGCAGGCCTCTTGGACAGGTTGAGAGATAAAAAAATAATAATTCCCGTTCAGTCTCAATGGCAGGGTGCGGGCCGGCCCGGCGGCGATTGCGGCGGGCAGCAGGCCTCTTGGACAGGTTGAGAGATAAAAAAATAATAATTCCCATGCAGTCTCAATGGCGGGGTGCGGGCGGGGGAATAGGCCTCTTGGCCGGGGTGAATATGTTGGAACGCGGCGCGCGTAAATAGAAGCGGCTGGAGGTACCGGGGGCGAAGCCCGCCCCGGCCCGGAGGCCGAGTTAAAAAAAATAATAATCCCCGTTCAGTCTTAATGGCGGGGTGCGGGCCGGCCCGGCGGCGAGTGCGGCGGGCAGCAGGCCTCTTGGACAGGTTGAGAGATAAAAAAATAATAATTCCCGTGCAGTCTCAATGGCGGGGTGCGGGCCGGGGAATAGGCCTCTTGGCCGGGGTGAATAGTGTTGGAACACGGCCCGCGGAAATAGTAGCGGCTGGAGGTACCGGGGGCGATGCCCGCCCCGGCCCGGCGGCCAAGTTAAAAAAATAAATAATCCCCGTTCAGTCTCAATGGCAGGGTGCGGGCCGGCCCGGCGGCGATTGCGGCGGGCAGCAGGCCTCTTGGACAGGTTGAGAGATAAAAAAATAATAATTCCCATGCAGTCTCAATGGCGGGGTGCGGGCCGGGGAATAGGCCTCTTGGCCGGGGTGAATAGTGTTGGAACACGGCCCGCGGAAATAGTAGCGGCTGGAGGTACCGGGGGCGATGCCCGCCCCGGCCCGGCGGCCAAGTTAAAAAAATAAATAATCCCCGTTCAGTCTCAATGGCAGGGTGCGGGCCGGCCCGGCGGCGAGTGCGGCGGGCAGCAGGCCTCTTGGACAGGTTGAGAGATAAAAAAATAATAATTCCCGTTCAGTCTCAATGGCAGGGTGCGGGCCGGCCCGGCGGCGATTGCGGCGGGCAGCAGGCCTCTTGGACAGGTTGAGAGATAAAAAAATAATAATTCCCATGCAGTCTCAATGGCGGGGTGCGGGCCGGGGAATAGGCCTCTTGGCCGGGGTGAATATGTTGGAACGCGGCGCGCGTAAATAGAAGCGGCTGGAGGTACCGGGGGCGAAGCCCGCCCCGGCCCGGAGGCCGAGTTAAAAAAAATAATAATCCCCGTTCAGTCTCAATGGCGGGGTGCGAGCCGGCCCGGCGGCGAGTGCGGCGGGCAGCAGGCCTCTTGGACAGGTTGAGAGATAAAAAAATAATAATTCCCGTGCAGTCTCAATGGCGGGGTGCGGGCCGGGGAATAGGCCTCTTGGCCGGGGTGAATAGTGTTGGAACACGGCCCGCGGAAATAGTAGCGGCTGGAGGTACCGGGGGCGATGCCCGCCCCGGCCCGGCGGCCAAGTTAAAAAAATAAATAATCCCCGTTCAGTCTCAATGGCAGGGTGCGGGCCGGCCCGGCGGCGATTGCGGCGGGCAGCAGGCCTCTTGGACAGGTTGAGAGATAAAAAAATAATAATTCCCGTGCAGTCTCAATGGCGGGGTGCGGGCCGGGGAATAGGCCTCTTGGCCGGGGTGAATAGTGTTGGAACACGGCCCGCGGAAATAGTAGCGGCTGGAGGTACCGGGGGCGAAGCCCGCCCCGGGCCGGCGGCCAAGTTAAAAAAATAAATAATCCCCGTTCAGTCTCAATGGCAGGGTGCGGGCCGGCCCGGCGGCGAGTGCGGCGGGCAGCAGGCCTCTTGGACAGGTTGAGAGATAAAAAAATAATAATTCCCATGCAGTCTCAATGGCGGGGTGCGGGCCGGGGAATAGGCCTCTTGGCCGGGGTGAATATGTTGGAGCGCGCCGCGCGTAAATAGAAGCGGCTGGAGGTACCGGGGGGCGAAGCCCGCCCCGGCCCGGAGGCCGAGTTAAAAAAAATAATAATCCCCGTTCAGTCTCAATGGCGGGGTGCGGGCCGGCCCGGCGGCGAGTGCGGCGGGCAGCAGGCCTCTTGGACAGGTTGAGAGATAAAAAAATAATAATTCCCGTGCAGTCTCAATGGCGGGGTGCGGGCCGGGGAATAGGCCTCTTGGCCGGGGTGAATATGTTGGAACGCGGCGCGCGTAAATAGAAGCGGCTGGAGGTACCGGGGGCGAAGCCCGCCCCGGCCCGGAGGCCGAGTTAAAAAAAATAATAATCCCCGTTCAGTCTCAATGGCGGGCCGGCCCGGCGGCGATTGCGGCGGGCAGCAGGCCTCTTGGACAGGTTGAGAGATAAAAAAATAATAATTCCCATGCAGTCTCAATGGCGGGGTGCGGGCCGGGGAATAGGCCTCTTGGCCGGGGTGAATATGTTGGAACGCGGCGCGCGTAAATAGAAGCGGCTGGAGGTACCGGGGGCGAAGCCCGCCCCGGCCCGGAGGCCGAGTTAAAAAAAATAATAATCCCCGTTCAGTCTCAATGGCGGGGTGCGGGCCGGCCCGGCGGCGAGTGCGGCGGGCAGCAGGCCTCTTGGACAGGTTGAGAGATAAAAAAATAATAATTCCCGTGCAGTCTCAATGGCGGGGTGCGGGCCGGGGAATAGGCCTCTTGGCCGGGGTGAATAGTGTTGGAACACGGCCCGCGGAAATAGTAGCGGCTGGAGGTACCGGGGGCGATGCCCGCCCCGGCCCGGCGGCCAAGTTAAAAAAATAAATAATCCCCGTTCAGTCTCAATGGCAGGGTGCGGGCCGGCCCGGCGGCGATTGCGGCGGGCAGCAGGCCTCTTGGACAGGTTGAGAGATAAAAAAATAATAATTCCCATGCAGTCTCAATGGCGGGGTGCGGGCCGGGGAATAGGCCTCTTGGCCGGGGTGAATAGTGTTGGAACACGGCCCGCGGAAATAGTAGCGGCTGGAGGTACCGGGGGCGATGCCCGCCCCGGCCCGGCGGCCAAGTTAAAAAAATAAATAATCCCCGTTCAGTCTCAATGGCAGGGTGCGGACCGGCCCGGCGGCGAGTGCGGCGGGCAGCAGGCCTCTTGGACAGGTTGAGAGATAAAAAAATAATAATTCCCGTTCAGTCTCAATGGCAGGGTGCGGGCCGGCCCGGCGGCGATTGCGGCGGGCAGCAGGCCTCTTGGACAGGTTGAGAGATAAAAAAATAATAATTCCCATGCAGTCTCAATGGCGGGGTGCGGGCCGGGGAATAGGCCTCTTGGCCGGGGTGAATATGTTGGAACGCGGCGCGCGTAAATAGAAGCGGCTGGAGGTACCGGGGGCGAAGCCCGCCCCGGCCCGGAGGCCGAGTTAAAAAAAATAATAATCCCCGTTCAGTCTCAATGGCGGGGTGCGGGCCGGCCCGGCGGCGAGTGCGGCGGGCAGCAGGCCTCTTGGACAGGTTGAGAGATAAAAAAATAATAATTCCCGTGCAGTCTCAATGGCGGGGTGCGGGCCGGGGAATAGGCCTCTTGGCCGGGGTGAATAGTGTTGGAACACGGCCCGCGGAAATAGTAGCGGCTGGAGGTACCGGGGGCGATGCCCGCCCCGGCCCGGCGGCCAAGTTAAAAAAATAAATAATCCCCGTTCAGTCTCAATGGCAGGGTGCGGGCCGGCCCGGCGGCGATTGCGGCGGGCAGCAGGCCTCTTGGACAGGTTGAGAGATAAAAAAATAATAATTCCCGTGCAGTCTCAATGGCGGGGTGCGGGCCGGGGAATAGGCCTCTTGGCCGGGGTGAATAGTGTTGGAACACGGCCCGCGGAAATAGTAGCGGCTGGAGGTACCGGGGGCGAAGCCCGCCCCGGGCCGGCGGCCAAGTTAAAAAAATAAATAATCCCCGTTCAGTCTCAATGGCAGGGTGCGGGCCGGCCCGGCGGCGAGTGCGGCGGGCAGCAGGCCTCTTGGACAGGTTGAGAGATAAAAAAATAATAATTCCCGTTCAGTATCAATGGCAGGGTGCGGGCCGGCCCGGCGGCGATTGCGGCGGGCAGCAGGCCTCTTGGACAGGTTGAGAGATAAAAAAATAATAATTCCCATGCAGTCTCAATGGCGGGGTGCGGGCCGGGGAATAGGCCTCTTGGCCGGGGTGAATATGTTGGAGCGCGCCGCGCGTAAATAGAAGCGGCTGGAGGTACCGGGGGCGAAGCCCGCCCCGGCCCGGAGGCCGAGTTAAAAAAAATAATAATCCCCGTTCAGTCTCAATGGCGGGGTGCGGGCCGGCCCGGCGGCGAGTGCGGCGGGCAGCAGGCCTCTTGGACAGGTTGAGAGATAAAAAAATAATAATTCCCGTGCAGTCTCAATGGCGGGGTGCGGGCCGGGGAATAGGCCTCTTGGCCGGGGTGAATAGTGTTGGAACACGGCCCGCGGAAATAGTAGCGGCTGGAGGTACCGGGGGCGATGCCCGCCCCTGCGGCCAAGTTAAAAAAATAAATAATCCCCGTTCAGTCTCAATGGCGGGGTGCGGGCCGGCCCGGCGGCGATTGCGGCGGGCAGCAGGCCTCTTGGACAGGTTGAGAGATAAAAAAATAATAATTCCCATGCAGTCTCAATGGCGGGGTGCGGGCCGGGGAATAGGCCTCTTGGCCGGGGTGAATATGTTGGAACGCGGCGCGCGTAAATAGAAGCGGCTGGAGGTACCGGGGGCGAAGCCCGCCCCGGCCCGGAGGCCGAGTTAAAAAAAATAATAATCCCCGTTCAGTCTCAATGGCGGGGTGCGGGCCGGCCCGGCGGCGAGTGCGGCGGGCAGCAGGCCTCTTGGACAGGTTGAGAGATAAAAAAATAATAATTCCCGTGCAGTCTCAATGGCGGGGTGCGGGCCGGGGAATAGGCCTCTTGGCCGGGGTGAATAGTGTTGGAACACGGCCCGCGGAAATAGTAGCGGCTGGAGGTACCGGGGGCGATGCCCGCCCCGGCCCGGCGGCCAAGTTAAAAAAATAAATAATCCCCGTTCAGTCTCAATGGCAGGGTGCGGGCCGGCCCGGCGGCGATTGCGGCGGGCAGCAGGCCTCTTGGACAGGTTGAGAGATAAAAAAATAATAATTCCCATGCAGTCTCAATGGCGGGGTGCGGGCCGGGGAATAGGCCTCTTGGCCGGGGTGAATAGTGTTGGAACACGGCCCGCGGAAATAGTAGCGGCTGGAGGTACCGGGGGCGATGCCCGCCCCGGCCCGGCGGCCAAGTTAAAAAAATAAATAATCCCCGTTCAGTCTCAATGGCAGGGTGCGGGCCGGCCCGGCGGCGAGTGCGGCGGGCAGCAGGCCTCTTGGACAGGTTGAGAGATAAAAAAATAATAATTCCCGTTCAGTCTCAATGGCAGGGTGCGGGCCGGCCCGGCGGCGATTGCGGCGGGCAGCAGGCCTCTTGGACAGGTTGAGAGATAAAAAAATAATAATTCCCATGCAGTCTCAATGGCGGGGTGCGGGCCGGGGAATAGGCCTCTTGGCCGGGGTGAATATGTTGGAACGCGGCGCGCGTAAATAGAAGCGGCTGGAGGTACCGGGGGCGAAGCCCGCCCCGGCCCGGAGGCCGAGTTAAAAAAAATAATAATCCCCGTTCAGTCTCAATGGCGGGGTGCGGGCCGGCCCGGCGGCGATTGCGGCGGGCAGCAGGCCTCTTGGACAGGTTGAGAGATAAAAAAATAATAATTCCCATGCAGTCTCAATGGCGGGGTGCGGGCCGGGGAATAGGCCTCTTGGCCGGGGTGAATATGTTGGAACGCGGCGCGCGTAAATAGAAGCGGCTGGAGGTACCGGGGGCGAAGCCCGCCCCGGCCCGGAGGCCGAGTTAAAAAAAATAATAATCCCCGTTCAGTCTCAATGGCGGGGTGCGGGCCGGCCCGGCGGCGAGTGCGGCGGGCAGCAGGCCTCTTGGACAGGTTGAGAGATAAAAAAATAATAATTCCCGTTCAGTCTCAATGGCAGGGTGCGGGCCGGCCCGGCGGCGATTGCGGCGGGCAGCAGGCCTCTTGGACAGGTTGAGAGATAAAAAAATAATAATTCCCGTGCAGTCTCAATGGCGGGGTGCGGGCCGGGGAATAGGCCTCTTGGCCGGGGTGAATAGTGTTGGAACACGGCCCGCGGAAATAGTAGCGGCTGGAGGTACCGGGGGCGATGCCCGCCCCGGCCCGGCGGCCAAGTTAAAAAAATAAATAATCCCCGTTCAGTCTCAATGGCAGGGTGCGGGCCGGCCCGGCGGCGATTGCGGCAGGCCTCTTGGACAGGTTGAGAGATAAAAAAATAATAATTCCCATGCAGTCTCAATGGCGGGGTGCGGGCCGGGGAATAGGCCTCTTGGCCGGGGTGAATAGTGTTGGAACACGGCCCGCGGAAATAGTAGCGGCTGGAGGTACCGGGGGCGATGCCCGCCCCAGCCCGGCGGCCAAGTTAAAAAAATAAATAATCCCGTTCAGTCTCAATGGCAGGGTGCGGGCCGGCCCGGCGGCGAGTGCGGCGGGCAGCAGGCCTCTTGGACAGGTTGAGAGATAAAAAAATAATAATTCCCGTTCAGTCTCAATGGCAGGGTGCGGGCCGGCCCGGCGGCGATTGCGGCGGGCAGCAGGCCTCTTGGACAGGTTGAGAGATAAAAAAATAATAATTCCCATGCAGTCTCAATGGCGGGGTGCGGGCCGGGGAATAGGCCTCTTGGCCGGGGTGAATATGTTGGAACGCGGCGCGCGTAAATAGAAGCGGCTGGAGGTACCGGGGGCGAAGCCCGCCCCGGCCCGGAGGCCGAGTTAAAAAAAATAATAATCCCCGTTCAGTCTTAATGGCGGGGTGCGGGCCGGCCCGGCGGCGAGTGCGGCGGGCAGCAGGCCTCTTGGACAGGTTGAGAGATAAAAAAATAATAATTCCCGTGCAGTCTCAATGGCGGGGTGCGGGCCGGGGAATAGGCCTCTTGGCCGGGGTGAATAGTGTTGGAACACGGCCCGCGGAAATAGTAGCGGCTGGAGGTACCGGGGGCGATGCCCGCCCCGGCCCGGCGGCCAAGTTAAAAAAATAAATAATCCCCGTTCAGTCTCAATGGCAGGGTGCGGGCCGGCCCGGCGGCGATTGCGGCGGGCAGCAGGCCTCTTGGACAGGTTGAGAGATAAAAAAATAATAATTCCCATGCAGTCTCAATGGCGGGGTGCGGGCCGGGGAATAGGCCTCTTGGCCGGGGTGAATAGTGTTGGAACACGGCCCGCGGAAATAGTAGCGGCTGGAGGTACCGGGGGCGATGCCCGCCCCGGCCCGGCGGCCAAGTTAAAAAAATAAATAATCCCCGTTCAGTCTCAATGGCAGGGTGCGGGCCGGCCCGGCGGCGAGTGCGGCGGGCAGCAGGCCTCTTGGACAGGTTGAGAGATAAAAAAATAATAATTCCCGTTCAGTCTCAATGGCAGGGTGCGGGCCGGCCCGGCGGCGATTGCGGCGGGCAGCAGGCCTCTTGGACAGGTTGAGAGATAAAAAAATAATAATTCCCATGCAGTCTCAATGGCGGGGTGCGGGCCGGGGAATAGGCCTCTTGGCCGGGGTGAATATGTTGGAACGCGGCGCGCGTAAATAGAAGCGGCTGGAGGTACCGGGGGCGAAGCCCGCCCCGGCCCGGAGGCCGAGTTAAAAAAAATAATAATCCCCGTTCAGTCTCAATGGCGGGGTGCGGGCCGGCCCAGCGGCGAGTGCGGCGGGCAGCAGGCCTCTTGGACAGGTTGAGAGATAAAAAAATAATAATTCCCGTGCAGTCTCAATGGCGGGGTGCGGGCCGGGGAATAGGCCTCTTGGCCGGGGTGAATAGTGTTGGAACACGGCCCGCGGAAATAGTAGCGGCTGGAGGTACCGGGGGCGATGCCCGCCCCGGCCCGGCGGCCAAGTTAAAAAAATAAATAATCCCCGTTCAGTCTCAATGGCAGGGTGCGGGCCGGCCCGGCGGCGATTGCGGCGGGCAGCAGGCCTCTTGGACAGGTTGAGAGATAAAAAAATAATAATTCCCGTGCAGTCTCAATGGCGGGGTGCGGGCCGGGGAATAGGCCTCTTGGCCGGGGTGAATAGTGTTGGAACACGGCCCGCGGAAATAGTAGCGGCTGGAGGTACCGGGGGCGAAGCCCGCCCCGGGCCGGCGGCCAAGTTAAAAAAATAAATAATCCCCGTTCAGTCTCAATGGCAGGGTGCGGGCCGGCCCGGCGGCGAGTGCGGCGGGCAGCAGGCCTCTTGGACAGGTTGAGAGATAAAAAAATAATAATTCCCGTTCAGTATCAATGGCAGGGTGCGGGCCGGCCCGGCGGCGATTGCGGCGGGCAGCAGGCCTCTTGGACAGGTTGAGAGATAAAAAAATAATAATTCCCATGCAGTCTCAATGGCGGGGTGCGGGCCGGGGAATAGGCCTCTTGGCCGGGGTGAATATGTTGGAGCGCGCCGCGCGTAAATAGAAGCGGCTGGAGGTACCGGGGGCGAAGCCCGCCCCGGCCCGGAGGCCGAGTTAAAAAAAATAATAATCCCCGTTCAGTCTCAATGGCGGGGTGCGGGCCGGCCCGGCGGCGAGTGCGGCGGGCAGCAGGCCTCTTGGACAGGTTGAGAGATAAAAAAATAATAATTCCCGTGCAGTCTCAATGGCGGGGTGCGGGCCGGGGAATAGGCCTCTTGGCCGGGGTGAATATGTTGGAACGCGGCGCGCGTAAATAGAAGCGGCTGGAGGTACCGGGGGCGAAGCCCGCCCCGGCCCGGAGGCCGAGTTAAAAAAAATAATAATCCCCGTTCAGTCTCAATGGCGGGCCGGCCCGGCGGCGATTGCGGCGGGCAGCAGGCCTCTTGGACAGGTTGAGAGATAAAAAAATAATAATTCCCATGCAGTCTCAATGGCGGGGTGCGGGCCGGGGAATAGGCCTCTTGGCCGGGGTGAATATGTTGGAACGCGGCGCGCGTAAATAGAAGCGGCTGGAGGTACCGGGGGCGAAGCCCGCCCCGGCCCGGAGGCCGAGTTAAAAAAAATAATAATCCCCGTTCAGTCTCAATGGCGGGGTGCGGGCCGGCCCGGCGGCGAGTGCGGCGGGCAGCAGGCCTCTTGGACAGGTTGAGAGATAAAAAAATAATAATTCCCGTGCAGTCTCAATGGCGGGGTGCGGGCCGGGGAATAGGCCTCTTGGCCGGGGTGAATAGTGTTGGAACACGGCCCGCGGAAATAGTAGCGGCTGGAGGTACCGGGGGCGATGCCCGCCCCGGCCCGGCGGCCAAGTTAAAAAAATAAATAATCCCCGTTCAGTCTCAATGGCAGGGTGCGGGCCGGCCCGGCGGCGATTGCGGCGGGCAGCAGGCCTCTTGGACAGGTTGAGAGATAAAAAAATAATAATTCCCATGCAGTCTCAATGGCGGGGTGCGGGCCGGGGAATAGGCCTCTTGGCCGGGGTGAATAGTGTTGGAACACGGCCCGCGGAAATAGTAGCGGCTGGAGGTACCGGGGGCGATGCCCGCCCCGGCCCGGCGGCCAAGTTAAAAAAATAAATAATCCCCGTTCAGTCTCAATGGCAGGGTGCGGGCCGGCCCGGCGGCGAGTGCGGCGGGCAGCAGGCCTCTTGGACAGGTTGAGAGATAAAAAAATAATAATTCCCGTTCAGTCTCAATGGCAGGGTGCGGGCCGGCCCGGCGGCGATTGCGGCGGGCAGCAGGCCTCTTGGACAGGTTGAGAGATAAAAAAATAATAATTCCCATGCAGTCTCAATGGCGGGGTGCGGGCCGGGGAATAGGCCTCTTGGCCGGGGTGAATATGTTGGAACGCGGCGCGCGTAAATAGAAGCGGCTGGAGGTACCGGGGGCGAAGCCCGCCCCGGCCCGGAGGCCGAGTTAAAAAAAATAATAATCCCCGTTCAGTCTCAATGGCGGGGTGCAGGCCGGCCCGGCGGCGAGTGCGGCGGGCAGCAGGCCTCTTGGACAGGTTGAGAGATAAAAAAATAATAATTCCCGTGCAGTCTCAATGGCGGGGTGCGGGCCGGGGAATAGGCCTCTTGGCCGGGGTGAATAGTGTTGGAACACGGCCCGCGGAAATAGTAGCGGCTGGAGGTACCGGGGGCGATGCCCGCCCCGGCCCGGCGGCCAAGTTAAAAAAATAAATAATCCCCGTTCAGTCTCAATGGCAGGGTGCGGGCCGGCCCGGCGGCGATTGCGGCGGGCAGCAGGCCTCTTGGACAGGTTGAGAGATAAAAAAATAATAATTCCCGTGCAGTCTCAATGGCGGGGTGCGGGCCGGGGAATAGGCCTCTTGGCCGGGGTGAATAGTGTTGGAACACGGCCCGCGGAAATAGTAGCGGCTGGAGGTACCGGGGGCGAAGCCCGCCCCGGGCCGGCGGCCAAGTTAAAAAAATAAATAATCCCCGTTCAGTCTCAATGGCAGGGTGCGGGCCGGCCCGGCGGCGAGTGCGGCGGGCAGCAGGCCTCTTGGACAGGTTGAGAGATAAAAAAATAATAATTCCCGTTCAGTATCAATGGCAGGGTGCGGGCCGGCCCGGCGGCGATTGCGGCGGGCAGCAGGCCTCTTGGACAGGTTGAGAGATAAAAAAATAATAATTCCCATGCAGTCTCAATGGCGGGGTGCGGGCCGGGGAATAGGCCTCTTGGCCGGGGTGAATATGTTGGAGCGCGCCGCGCGTAAATAGAAGCGGCTGGAGGTACCGGGGGCGAAGCCCGCCCCGGCCCGGAGGCCGAGTTAAAAAAAATAATAATCCCCGTTCAGTCTCAATGGCGGGGTGCGGGCCGGCCCGGCGGCGAGTGCGGCGGGCAGCAGGCCTCTTGGACAGGTTGAGAGATAAAAAAATAATAATTCCCGTGCAGTCTCAATGGCGGGGTGCGGGCCGGGGAATAGGCCTCTTGGCCGGGGTGAATAGTGTTGGAACACGGCCCGCGGAAATAGTAGCGGCTGGAGGTACCGGGGGCGATGCCCGCCCCTGCGGCCAAGTTAAAAAAATAAATAATCCCCGTTCAGTCTCAATGGCGGGGTGCGGGCCGGCCCGGCGGCGATTGCGGCGGGCAGCAGGCCTCTTGGACAGGTTGAGAGATAAAAAAATAATAATTCCCATGCAGTCTCAATGGCGGGGTGCGGGCCGGGGAATAGGCCTCTTGGCCGGGGTGAATATGTTGGAACGCGGCGCGCGTAAATAGAAGCGGCTGGAGGTACCGGGGGCGAAGCCCGCCCCGGCCCGGAGGCCGAGTTAAAAAAAATAATAATCCCCGTTCAGTCTCAATGGCGGGGTGCGGGCCGGCCCGGCGGCGAGTGCGGCGGGCAGCAGGCCTCTTGGACAGGTTGAGAGATAAAAAAATAATAATTCCCGTGCAGTCTCAATGGCCTCTTGGCCGGGGTGAATAGTGTTGGAACACGGCCCGCGGAAATAGTAGCGGCTGGAGGTACCGGGGGCGATGCCCGCCCCGGCCCGGCGGCCAAGTTAAAAAAATAAATAATCCCTTTCAGTCTCAATGGCAGGGTGCGGGCCGGCCCGGCGGCGATTGCGGCGGGCAGCAGGCCTCTTGGACAGGTTGAGAGATAAAAAAATAATAATTCCCATGCAGTCTCAATGGCGGGGTGCGGGCCGGGGAATAGGCCTCTTGGCCGGGGTGAATATGTTGGAACGCGGCGCGCGTAAATAGAAGCGGTGGAGGTACCGGGGGCGAAGCCCGCCCCGGCCCGGAGGCCGAGTTAAAAAAAATAATAATCCCCGTTCAGTCTCAATGGCGGGGTGCGGGCCGGCCCGGCGGCGAGTGCGGCGGGCAGCAGGCCTCTTGGACAGGTTGAGAGATAAAAAAATAATAATTCCCGTGCAGTCTCAATGGCGGGGTGCGGGCCGGGGAATAGGCCTCTTGGCCGGGGTGAATAGTGTTGGAACACGGCCCGCGGAAATAGTAGCGGCTGGAGGTACCGGGGGCGATGCCCGCCCCGGCCCGGCGGCCAAGTTAAAAAAATAAATAATCCCCGTTCAGTCTCAATGGCAGGGTGCGGGCCGGCCCGGCGGCGATTGCGGCGGGCAGCAGGCCTCTTGGACAGGTTGAGAGATAAAAAAATAATAATTCCCATGCAGTCTCAATGGCGGGGTGCGGGCCGGGGAATAGGCCTCTTGGCCGGGGTGAATAGTGTTGGAACACGGCCCGCGGAAATAGTAGCGGCTGGAGGTACCGGGGGCGATGCCCGCCCCGGCCCGGCGGCCAAGTTAAAAAAATAAATAATCCCCGTTCAGTCTCAATGGCAGGGTGCGGGCCGGCCCGGCGGCGATTGCGGCGGGCAGCAGGCCTCTTGGACAGGTTGAGAGATAAAAAAATAATAATTCCCATGCAGTCTCAATGGCGGGGTGCGGGCCGGGGAATAGGCCTCTTGGCCGGGGTGAATAGTGTTGGAACACGGCCCGCGGAAATAGTAGCGGCTGGAGGTACCGGGGGCGATGCCCGCCCCGGCCCGGCGGCCAAGTTAAAAAAATAAATAATCCCCGTTCAGTCTCAATGGCAGGGTGCGGGCCGGCCCGGCGGCGAGTGCGGCGGGCAGCAGGCCTCTTGGACAGGTTGAGAGATAAAAAAATAATAATTCCCGTTCAGTCTCAATGGCAGGGTGCGGGCCGGCCCGGCGGCGATTGCGGCGGGCAGCAGGCCTCTTGGACAGGTTGAGAGATAAAAAAATAATAATTCCCATGCAGTCTCAATGGCGGGGTGCGGGCCGGGGAATAGGCCTCTTGGCCGGGGTGAATATGTTGGAACGCGGCGCGCGTAAATAGAAGCGGCTGGAGGTACCGGGGGCGAAGCCCGCCCCGGCCCGGAGGCCGAGTTAAAAAAAATAATAATCCCCGTTCAGTCTCAATGGCGGGGTGCGGGCCGGCCCGGCGGCGAGTGCGGCGGGCAGCAGGCCTCTTGGACAGGTTGAGAGATAAAAAAATAATAATTCCCGTGCAGTCTCAATGGCGGGGTGCGGGCCGGGGAATAGGCCTCTTGGCCGGGGTGAATAGTGTTGGAACACGGCCCGCGGAAATAGTAGCGGCTGGAGGTACCGGGGGCGATGCCCGCCCCGGCCCGGCGGCCAAGTTAAAAAAATAAATAATCCCCGTTCAGTCTCAATGGCAGGGTGCGGGCCGGCCCGGCGGCGATTGCGGCGGGCAGCAGGCCTCTTGGACAGGTTGAGAGATAAAAAAATAATAATTCCCGTGCAGTCTCAATGGCGGGGTGCGGGCCGGGGAATAGGCCTCTTGGCCGGGGTGAATAGTGTTGGAACACGGCCCGCGGAAATAGTAGCGGCTGGAGGTACCGGGGGCGAAGCCCGCCCCGGGCCGGCGGCCAAGTTAAAAAAATAAATAATCCCCGTTCAGTCTCAATGGCAGGGTGCGGGCCGGCCCGGCGGCGAGTGCGGCGGGCAGCAGGCCTCTTGGACAGGTTGAGAGATAAAAAAATAATAATTCCCGTTCAGTATCAATGGCAGGGTGCGGGCCGGCCCGGCGGCGATTGCGGCGGGCAGCAGGCCTCTTGGACAGGTTGAGAGATAAAAAAATAATAATTCCCATGCAGTCTCAATGGCGGGGTGCGGGCCGGGGAATAGGCCTCTTGGCCGGGGTGAATATGTTGGAGCGCGCCGCGCGTAAATAGAAGCGGCTGGAGGTACCGGGGGCGAAGCCCGCCCCGGCCCGGAGGCCGAGTTAAAAAAAATAATAATCCCCGTTCAGTCTCAATGGCGGGGTGCGGGCCGGCCCGGCGGCGAGTGCGGCGGGCAGCAGGCCTCTTGGACAGGTTGAGAGATAAAAAAATAATAATTCCCGTGCAGTCTCAATGGCGGGGTGCGGGCCGGGGAATAGGCCTCTTGGCCGGGGTGAATAGTGTTGGAACACGGCCCGCGGAAATAGTAGCGGCTGGAGGTACCGGGGGCGATGCCCGCCCCTGCGGCCAAGTTGAAAAAATAAATAATCCCCGTTCAGTCTCAATGGCGGGGTGCGGGCCGGCCCGGCGGCGATTGCGGCGGGCAGCAGGCCTCTTGGACAGGTTGAGAGATAAAAAAATAATAATTCCCATGCAGTCTCAATGGCGGGGTGCGGGCCGGGGAATAGGCCTCTTGGCCGGGGTGAATATGTTGGAACGCGGCGCGCGTAAATAGAAGCGGCTGGAGGTACCGGGGGCGAAGCCCGCCCCGGCCCGGAGGCCGAGTTAAAAAAAATAATAATCCCCGTTCAGTCTCAATGGCGGGGTGCGGGCCGGCCCGGCGGCGAGTGCGGCGGGCAGCAGGCCTCTTGGACAGGTTGAGAGATAAAAAAATAATAATTCCCGTGCAGTCTCAATGGCCTCTTGGCCGGGGTGAATAGTGTTGGAACACGGCCCGCGGAAATAGTAGCGGCTGGAGGTACCGGGGGCGATGCCCGCCCCGGCCCGGCGGCCAAGTTAAAAAAATAAATAATCCCTTTCAGTCTCAATGGCAGGGTGCGGGCCGGCCCGGCGGCGATTGCGGCGGGCAGCAGGCCTCTTGGACAGGTTGAGAGATAAAAAAATAATAATTCCCATGCAGTCTCAATGGCGGGGTGCGGGCCGGGGAATAGGCCTCTTGGCCGGGGTGAATATGTTGGAACGCGGCGCGCGTAAATAGAAGCGGTGGAGGTACCGGGGGCGAAGCCCGCCCCGGCCCGGAGGCCGAGTTAAAAAAAATAATAATCCCCGTTCAGTCTCAATGGCGGGGTGCGGGCCGGCCCGGCGGCGAGTGCGGCGGGCAGCAGGCCTCTTGGACAGGTTGAGAGATAAAAAAATAATAATTCCCGTGCAGTCTCAATGGCGGGGTGCGGGCCGGGGAATAGGCCTCTTGGCCGGGGTGAATAGTGTTGGAACACGGCCCGCGGAAATAGTAGCGGCTGGAGGTACCGGGGGCGATGCCCGCCCCGGCCCGGCGGCCAAGTTAAAAAAATAAATAATCCCCGTTCAGTCTCAATGGCAGGGTGCGGGCCGGCCCGGCGGCGATTGCGGCGGGCAGCAGGCCTCTTGGACAGGTTGAGAGATAAAAAAATAATAATTCCCATGCAGTCTCAATGGCGGGGTGCGGGCCGGGGAATAGGCCTCTTGGCCGGGGTGAATAGTGTTGGAACACGGCCCGCGGAAATAGTAGCGGCTGGAGGTACCGGGGGCGATGCCCGCCCCGGCCCGGCGGCCAAGTTAAAAAAATAAATAATCCCCGTTCAGTCTCAATGGCAGGGTGCGGGCCGGCCCGGCGGCGAGTGCGGCGGGCAGCAGGCCTCTTGGACAGGTTGAGAGATAAAAAAATAATAATTCCCGTTCAGTCTCAATGGCAGGGTGCGGGCCGGCCCGGCGGCGATTGCGGCGGGCAGCAGGCCTCTTGGACAGGTTGAGAGATAAAAAAATAATAATTCCCATGCAGTCTCAATGGCGGGGTGCGGGCCGGGGAATAGGCCTCTTGGCCGGGGTGAATATGTTGGAACGCGGCGCGCGTAAATAGAAGCGGCTGGAGGTACCGGGGGCGAAGCCCGCCCCGGCCCGGAGGCCGAGTTAAAAAAAATAATAATCCCCGTTCAGTCTCAATGGCGGGGTGCAGGCCGGCCCGGCGGCGAGTGCGGCGGGCAGCAGGCCTCTTGGACAGGTTGAGAGATAAAAAAATAATAATTCCCGTGCAGTCTCAATGGCGGGGTGCGGGCCGGGGAATAGGCCTCTTGGCCGGGGTGAATAGTGTTGGAACACGGCCCGCGGAAATAGTAGCGGCTGGAGGTACCGGGGGCGATGCCCGCCCCGGCCCGGCGGCCAAGTTAAAAAAATAAATAATCCCCGTTCAGTCTCAATGGCAGGGTGCGGGCCGGCCCGGCGGCGATTGCGGCGGGCAGCAGGCCTCTTGGACAGGTTGAGAGATAAAAAAATAATAATTCCCGTGCAGTCTCAATGGCGGGGTGCGGGCCGGGGAATAGGCCTCTTGGCCGGGGTGAATAGTGTTGGAACACGGCCCGCGGAAATAGTAGCGGCTGGAGGTACCGGGGGCGAAGCCCGCCCCGGGCCGGCGGCCAAGTTAAAAAAATAAATAATCCCCGTTCAGTCTCAATGGCAGGGTGCGGGCCGGCCCGGCGGCGAGTGCGGCGGGCAGCAGGCCTCTTGGACAGGTTGAGAGATAAAAAAATAATAATTCCCGTTCAGTATCAATGGCAGGGTGCGGGCCGGCCCGGCGGCGATTGCGGCGGGCAGCAGGCCTCTTGGACAGGTTGAGAGATAAAAAAATAATAATTCCCATGCAGTCTCAATGGCGGGGTGCGGGCCGGGGAATAGGCCTCTTGGCCGGGGTGAATATGTTGGAGCGCGCCGCGCGTAAATAGAAGCGGCTGGAGGTACCGGGGGCGAAGCCCGCCCCGGCCCGGAGGCCGAGTTAAAAAAAATAATAATCCCCGTTCAGTCTCAATGGCGGGGTGCGGGCCGGCCCGGCGGCGAGTGCGGCGGGCAGCAGGCCTCTTGGACAGGTTGAGAGATAAAAAAATAATAATTCCCGTGCAGTCTCAATGGCGGGGTGCGGGCCGGGGAATAGGCCTCTTGGCCGGGGTGAATAGTGTTGGAACACGGCCCGCGGAAATAGTAGCGGCTGGAGGTACCGGGGGCGATGCCCGCCCCTGCGGCCAAGTTAAAAAAATAAATAATCCCCGTTCAGTCTCAATGGCGGGGTGCGGGCCGGCCCGGCGGCGATTGCGGCGGGCAGCAGGCCTCTTGGACAGGTTGAGAGATAAAAAAATAATAATTCCCATGCAGTCTCAATGGCGGGGTGCGGGCCGGGGAATAGGCCTCTTGGCCGGGGTGAATATGTTGGAACGCGGCGCGCGTAAATAGAAGCGGCTGGAGGTACCGGGGGCGAAGCCCGCCCCGGCCCGGAGGCCGAGTTAAAAAAAATAATAATCCCCGTTCAGTCTCAATGGCGGGGTGCGGGCCGGCCCGGCGGCGAGTGCGGCGGGCAGCAGGCCTCTTGGACAGGTTGAGAGATAAAAAAATAATAATTCCCGTGCAGTCTCAATGGCCTCTTGGCCGGGGTGAATAGTGTTGGAACACGGCCCGCGGAAATAGTAGCGGCTGGAGGTACCGGGGGCGATGCCCGCCCCGGCCCGGCGGCCAAGTTAAAAAAATAAATAATCCCTTTCAGTCTCAATGGCAGGGTGCGGGCCGGCCCGGCGGCGATTGCGGCGGGCAGCAGGCCTCTTGGACAGGTTGAGAGATAAAAAAATAATAATTCCCATGCAGTCTCAATGGCGGGGTGCGGGCCGGGGAATAGGCCTCTTGGCCGGGGTGAATATGTTGGAACGCGGCGCGCGTAAATAGAAGCGGTGGAGGTACCGGGGGCGAAGCCCGCCCCGGCCCGGAGGCCGAGTTAAAAAAAATAATAATCCCCGTTCAGTCTCAATGGCGGGGTGCGGGCCGGCCCGGCGGCGAGTGCGGCGGGCAGCAGGCCTCTTGGACAGGTTGAGAGATAAAAAAATAATAATTCCCGTGCAGTCTCAATGGCGGGGTGCGGGCCGGGGAATAGGCCTCTTGGCCGGGGTGAATAGTGTTGGAACACGGCCCGCGGAAATAGTAGCGGCTGGAGGTACCGGGGGCGATGCCCGCCCCGGCCCGGCGGCCAAGTTAAAAAAATAAATAATCCCCGTTCAGTCTCAATGGCAGGGTGCGGGCCGGCCCGGCGGCGATTGCGGCGGGCAGCAGGCCTCTTGGACAGGTTGAGAGATAAAAAAATAATAATTCCCATGCAGTCTCAATGGCGGGGTGCGGGCCGGGGAATAGGCCTCTTGGCCGGGGTGAATAGTGTTGGAACACGGCCCGCGGAAATAGTAGCGGCTGGAGGTACCGGGGGCGATGCCCGCCCCGGCCCGGCGGCCAAGTTAAAAAAATAAATAATCCCCGTTCAGTCTCAATGGCAGGGTGCGGGCCGGCCCGGCGGCGATTGCGGCGGGCAGCAGGCCTCTTGGACAGGTTGAGAGATAAAAAAATAATAATTCCCATGCAGTCTCAATGGCGGGGTGCGGGCCGGGGAATAGGCCTCTTGGCCGGGGTGAATAGTGTTGGAACACGGCCCGCGGAAATAGTAGCGGCTGGAGGTACCGGGGGCGATGCCCGCCCCGGCCCGGCGGCCAAGTTAAAAAAATAAATAATCCCCGTTCAGTCTCAATGGCAGGGTGCGGGCCGGCCCGGCGGCGAGTGCGGCGGGCAGCAGGCCTCTTGGACAGGTTGAGAGATAAAAAAATAATAATTCCCGTTCAGTCTCAATGGCAGGGTGCGGGCCGGCCCGGCGGCGATTGCGGCGGGCAGCAGGCCTCTTGGACAGGTTGAGAGATAAAAAAATAATAATTCCCATGCAGTCTCAATGGCGGGGTGCGGGCCGGGGAATAGGCCTCTTGGCCGGGGTGAATATGTTGGAACGCGGCGCGCGTAAATAGAAGCGGCTGGAGGTACCGGGGGCGAAGCCCGCCCCGGCCCGGAGGCCGAGTTAAAAAAAATAATAATCCCCGTTCAGTCTCAATGGCGGGGTGCGGGCCGGCCCGGCGGCGAGTGCGGCGGGCAGCAGGCCTCTTGGACAGGTTGAGAGATAAAAAAATAATAATTCCCGTGCAGTCTCAATGGCGGGGTGCGGGCCGGGGAATAGGCCTCTTGGCCGGGGTGAATAGTGTTGGAACACGGCCCGCGGAAATAGTAGCGGCTGGAGGTACCGGGGGCGATGCCCGCCCCGGCCCGGCGGCCAAGTTAAAAAAATAAATAATCCCCGTTCAGTCTCAATGGCAGGGTGCGGGCCGGCCCGGCGGCGATTGCGGCGGGCAGCAGGCCTCTTGGACAGGTTGAGAGATAAAAAAATAATAATTCCCGTGCAGTCTCAATGGCGGGGTGCGGGCCGGGGAATAGGCCTCTTGGCCGGGGTGAATAGTGTTGGAACACGGCCCGCGGAAATAGTAGCGGCTGGAGGTACCGGGGGCGAAGCCCGCCCCGGGCCGGCGGCCAAGTTAAAAAAATAAATAATCCCCGTTCAGTCTCAATGGCAGGGTGCGGGCCGGCCCGGCGGCGAGTGCGGCGGGCAGCAGGCCTCTTGGACAGGTTGAGAGATAAAAAAATAATAATTCCCGTTCAGTATCAATGGCAGGGTGCGGGCCGGCCCGGCGGCGATTGCGGCGGGCAGCAGGCCTCTTGGACAGGTTGAGAGATAAAAAAATAATAATTCCCATGCAGTCTCAATGGCGGGGTGCGGGCCGGGGAATAGGCCTCTTGGCCGGGGTGAATATGTTGGAGCGCGCCGCGCGTAAATAGAAGCGGCTGGAGGTACCGGGGGCGAAGCCCGCCCCGGCCCGGAGGCCGAGTTAAAAAAAATAATAATCCCCGTTCAGTCTCAATGGCGGGGTGCGGGCCGGCCCGGCGGCGAGTGCGGCGGGCAGCAGGCCTCTTGGACAGGTTGAGAGATAAAAAAATAATAATTCCCGTGCAGTCTCAATGGCGGGGTGCGGGCCGGGGAATAGGCCTCTTGGCCGGGGTGAATAGTGTTGGAACACGGCCCGCGGAAATAGTAGCGGCTGGAGGTACCGGGGACGATGCCCGCCCCTGCGGCCAAGTTGAAAAAATAAATAATCCCCGTTCAGTCTCAATGGCGGGGTGCGGGCCGGCCCGGCGGCGATTGCGGCGGGCAGCAGGCCTCTTGGACAGGTTGAGAGATAAAAAAATAATAATTCCCATGCAGTCTCAATGGCGGGGTGCGGGCCGGGGAATAGGCCTCTTGGCCGGGGTGAATATGTTGGAACGCGGCGCGCGTAAATAGAAGCGGCTGGAGGTACCGGGGGCGAAGCCCGCCCCGGCCCGGAGGCCGAGTTAAAAAAAATAATAATCCCCGTTCAGTCTCAATGGCGGGGTGCGGGCCGGCCCGGCGGCGAGTGCGGCGGGCAGCAGGCCTCTTGGACAGGTTGAGAGATAAAAAAATAATAATTCCCGTGCAGTCTCAATGGCCTCTTGGCCGGGGTGAATAGTGTTGGAACACGGCCCGCGGAAATAGTAGCGGCTGGAGGTACCGGGGGCGATGCCCGCCCCGGCCCGGCGGCCAAGTTAAAAAAATAAATAATCCCTTTCAGTCTCAATGGCAGGGTGCGGGCCGGCCCGGCGGCGATTGCGGCGGGCAGCAGGCCTCTTGGACAGGTTGAGAGATAAAAAAATAATAATTCCCATGCAGTCTCAATGGCGGGGTGCGGGCCGGGGAATAGGCCTCTTGGCCGGGGTGAATATGTTGGAACGCGGCGCGCGTAAATAGAAGCGGTGGAGGTACCGGGGGCGAAGCCCGCCCCGGCCCGGAGGCCGAGTTAAAAAAAATAATAATCCCCGTTCAGTCTCAATGGCGGGGTGCGGGCCGGCCCGGCGGCGAGTGCGGCGGGCAGCAGGCCTCTTGGACAGGTTGAGAGATAAAAAAATAATAATTCCCGTGCAGTCTCAATGGCGGGGTGCGGGCCGGGGAATAGGCCTCTTGGCCGGGGTGAATAGTGTTGGAACACGGCCCGCGGAAATAGTAGCGGCTGGAGGTACCGGGGGCGATGCCCGCCCCGGCCCGGCGGCCAAGTTAAAAAAATAAATAATCCCCGTTCAGTCTCAATGGCAGGGTGCGGGCCGGCCCGGCGGCGATTGCGGCGGGCAGCAGGCCTCTTGGACAGGTTGAGAGATAAAAAAATAATAATTCCCATGCAGTCTCAATGGCGGGGTGCGGGCCGGGGAATAGGCCTCTTGGCCGGGGTGAATAGTGTTGGAACACGGCCCGCGGAAATAGTAGCGGCTGGAGGTACCGGGGGCGATGCCCGCCCCGGCCCGGCGGCCAAGTTAAAAAAATAAATAATCCCCGTTCAGTCTCAATGGCAGGGTGCGGGCCGGCCCGGCGGCGAGTGCGGCGGGCAGCAGGCCTCTTGGACAGGTTGAGAGATAAAAAAATAATAATTCCCGTTCAGTCTCAATGGCAGGGTGCGGGCCGGCCCGGCGGCGATTGCGGCGGGCAGCAGGCCTCTTGGACAGGTTGAGAGATAAAAAAATAATAATTCCCATGCAGTCTCAATGGCGGGGTGCGGGCCGGGGAATAGGCCTCTTGGCCGGGGTGAATATGTTGGAACGCGGCGCGCGTAAATAGAAGCGGCTGGAGGTACCGGGGGCGAAGCCCGCCCCGGCCCGGAGGCCGAGTTAAAAAAAATAATAATCCCCGTTCAGTCTCAATGGCGGGGTGCGGGCCGGCCCGGCGGCGAGTGCGGCGGGCAGCAGGCCTCTTGGACAGGTTGAGAGATAAAAAAATAATAATTCCCGTTCAGTCTCAATGGCAGGGTGCGGGCCGGCCCGGCGGCGATTGCGGCGGGCAGCAGGCCTCTTGGACAGGTTGAGAGATAAAAAAATAATAATTCCCGTGCAGTCTCAATGGCGGGGTGCGGGCCGGGGAATAGGCCTCTTGGCCGGGGTGAATAGTGTTGGAACACGGCCCGCGGAAATAGTAGCGGCTGGAGGTACCGGGGGCGATGCCCGCCCCGGCCCGGCGGCCAAGTTAAAAAAATAAATAATCCCCGTTCAGTCTCAATGGCAGGGTGCGGGCCGGCCCGGCGGCGATTGCGGCGGGCAGCAGGCCTCTTGGACAGGTTGAGAGATAAAAAAATAATAATTCCCATGCAGTCTCAATGGCGGGGTGCGGGCCGGGGAATAGGCCTCTTGGCCGGGGTGAATAGTGTTGGAACACGGCCCGCGGAAATAGTAGCGGCTGGAGGTACCGGGGGCGATGCCCGCCCCGGCCCGGCGGCCAAGTTAAAAAAATAAATAATCCCCGTTCAGTCTCAATGGCAGGGTGCGGGCCGGCCCGGCGGCGAGTGCGGCAGGCCTCTTGGACAGGTTGAGAGATAAAAAAATAATAATTCCCATGCAGTCTCAATGGCGGGGTGCGGGCCGGGGAATAGGCCTCTTGGCCGGGGTGAATAGTGTTGGAACACGGCCCGCGGAAATAGTAGCGGCTGGAGGTACCGGGGGCGATGCCCGCCCCAGCCCGGCGGCCAAGTTAAAAAAATAAATAATCCCCGTTCAGTCTCAATGGCAGGGTGCGGGCCGGCCCGGCGGCGATTGCGGCGGGCAGCAGGCCTCTTGGACAGGTTGAGAGATAAAAAAATAATAATTCCCATGCAGTCTCAATGGCGGGGTGCGGGCCGGGGAATAGGCCTCTTGGCCGGGGTGAATAGTGTTGGAACACGGCCCGCGGAAATAGTAGCGGCTGGAGGTACCGGGGGCGATGCCCGCCCCGGCCCGGCGGCCAAGTTAAAAAAATAAATAATCCCCGTTCAGTCTCAATGGCAGGGTGCGGGCCGGCCCGGCGGCGAGTGCGGCGGGCAGCAGGCCTCTTGGACAGGTTGAGAGATAAAAAAATAATAATTCCCGTTCAGTCTCAATGGCAGGGTGCGGGCCGGCCCGGCGGCGATTGCGGCGGGCAGCAGGCCTCTTGGACAGGTTGAGAGATAAAAAAATAATAATTCCCATGCAGTCTCAATGGCGGGGTGCGGGCCGGGGAATAGGCCTCTTGGCCGGGGTGAATATGTTGGAACGCGGCGCGCGTAAATAGAAGCGGCTGGAGGTACCGGGGGCGAAGCCCGCCCCGGCCCGGAGGCCGAGTTAAAAAAAATAATAATCCCCGTTCAGTCTCAATGGCGGGGTGCGGGCCGGCCCGGCGGCGAGTGCGGCGGGCAGCAGGCCTCTTGGACAGGTTGAGAGATAAAAAAATAATAATTCCCGTGCAGTCTCAATGGCGGGGTGCGGGCCGGGGAATAGGCCTCTTGGCCGGGGTGAATATGTTGGAACGCGGCGCGTGTAAATAGAAGCGGCTGGAGGTACCGGGGGCGAAGCCCGCCCCGGCCCGGAGGCCGAGTTAAAAAAAATAATAATCCCCGTTCAGTCTCAATGGCGGGGTGCGGGCCGGCCCGGCGGCGAGTGCGGCGGGCAGCAGGCCTCTTGGACAGGTTGAGAGATAAAAAAATAATAATTCCCGCGCAGTCTCAATGGCGGGGTGCGGGCCGGGGAATAGGCCTCTTGGCCGGGGTGAATAGTGTTGGAACACGGCCCGCGGAAATAGTAGCGGCTGGAGGTACCGGGGGCGATGCCCGCCCCGGCCCGGCGGCCAAGTTAAAAAAATAAATAATCCCGTTCAGTCTCAATGGCAGGGTGCGGGCCGGCCCGGCGGCGATTGCGGCGGGCAGCAGGCCTCTTGGACAGGTTGAGAGATAAAAAAATAATAATTCCCATGCAGTCTCAATGGCGGGGTGCGGGCCGGGGAATAGGCCTCTTGGCCGGGGTGAATAGTGTTGGAACACGGCCCGCGGAAATAGTAACGGCTGGAGGTACCGGGGGCGATGCCCGCCCCGGCCCGGCGGCCAAGTTAAAAAAATAAATAATCCCCGTTCAGTCTCAATGGCAGGGTGCGGGCCGGCCCGGCGGCGATTGCGGCGGGCAGCAGGCCTCTTGGACAGGTTGAGAGATATAAAAATAATAATTCCCGTGCAGTCTCAATGGCGGGGTGCGGGCCGGCCCGGCGGACGAGTGTGGCCGGGGAAGAGGCCTCTTGGCCGGGGTGAATATGTTGGAACGCGGCGCGCGTAAATAGAAGCGGCTGGAGGTACCGGGGGCGAAGCCCGCCCCGGCCCGGAGGCCGAGTTAAAAAAAATAATAATCCCCGTTCAGTCTCAATGGCGGGGTGCGGGCCGGCCCGGCGGCGAGTGCGGCGGGCAGCAGGCCTCTTGGACAGGTTGAGAGATAAAAAAATAATAATTCCCATGCAGTCTCAATGGCGGGGTGCGGGCCGGGGAATAGGCCTCTTGGCCGGGGTGAATATGTTGGAACGTGGCGCGCGTAAATAGAAGCGGCTGGAGGTACCGGGGGCGATGCCCGCCCTGGCCCGGCGGCCAAGTTAAAAAAATAAATAATCCCGTTCAGTCTCAATGGCAGGGTGCGGGCCGGCCCGGCGGCGATTGCGGCGGGCAGCAGGCCTCTTGGACAGGTTGAGAGATAAAAAAATAATAATTCCCATGCAGTCTCAATGGCGGGGTGCGGGCCGGGGAATAGGCCTCTTGGCCGGGGTGAATATGTTGGAACGCGGCGCGCGTAAATAGAAGCGGCTGGAGGTACCGGGGGCGATGCCCGCCCTGGCCCGGCGGCCAAGTTAAAAAAATAAATAATCCCGTTCAGTCTCAATGGCAGGGTGCGGGCCGGCCCGGCGGCGATTGCGGCGGGCAGCAGGCCTCTTGGACAGGTTGAGAGATAAAAAAATAATAATTCCCATGCAGTCTCAATGGCGGGGTGCGGGCCGGGGAATAGGCCTCTTGGCCGGGGTGAATAGTGTTGGAACACGGCCCGCGGAAATAGTAGCGGCTGGAGGTACCGGGGGCGATGCCCGCCCCGGCCCGGCGGCCAAGTTAAAAAAATAAATAATCCCCTTCAGTCTCATGGCAGGGTGCGGGCCGACCCGGCGGCGATTGCGGCGGGCAGCAGGCCTCTTGGACAGGTTGACAGATAAAAAAATAATAATTCCCGTGCAGTCTCAATGGCGGGGTGCGGGCCGGGGAATAGGCCTCTTGGCCGGGGTGAATATGTTGGAACGCGGCGCGCGTAAATAGAAGCGGCTGGAGGTACCGGGGGCGATGCCCGCCCTGGCCCGGCGGCCAAGTTAAAAAAATAAATAATCCCGTTCAGTCTCAATGGCAGGGTGCGGGCCGGCCCGGCGGCGATTGCGGCGGGCAGCAGGCCTCTTGGACAGGTTGAGAGATAAAAAAATAATAATTCCCATGCAGTCTCAATGGCGGGGTGCGGGCCGGGGAATAGGCCTCTTGGCCGGGGTGAATATGTTGGAACGCGGCGCGCGTAAATAGAAGCGGCTGGTCGTACCGGGGGCGATGCCCGCCCTGGCCCGGCGGCCAAGTTAAAAAAATAAATAATCCCGTTCAGTCTCAATGGCAGGGTGCGGGCCGGCCCGGCGGCGATTGCGGCGGGCAGCAGGCCTCTTGGACAGGTTGAGAGATAAAAAAATAATAATTCCCATCCAGTCTCAATGGCGGGGTGCGGGCCGGGGAATAGGCCTCTTGGCCGGGGTGAATAGTGTTGGAACACGGCCCGCGGAAATAGTAGCGGCTGGAGGTACCGGGGGCGATGCCCGCCCCGGCCCGGCGGCCAAGTTAAAAAAATAAATAATCCCCTTCAGTCTCATGGCAGGGTGCGGGCCGACCCGGCGGCGATTGCGGCGGGCAGCAGGCCTCTTGGACAGGTTGACAGATAAAAAAATAATAATTCCCGTGCAGTCTCAATGGCGGGGTGCGGGCCGGGGAATAGGCCTCTTGGCCGGGGTGAATATGTTGGAACGCGGCGCGCGTAAATAGAAGCGGCTGGAGGTACCGGGGGCGATGCCCGCCCTGGCCCGGCGGCCAAGTTAAAAAAATAAATAATCCCGTTCAGTCTCAATGGCAGGGTGCGGGCCGGCCCGGCGGCGATTGCGGCGGGCAGCAGGCCTCTTGGACAGGTTGAGAGATAAAAAAATAATAATTCCCATGCAGTCTCAATGGCGGGGTGCGGGCCGGGGAATAGGCCTCTTGGCCGGGGTGAATATGTTGGAACGCGGCGCGCGTAAATAGAAGCGGCTGGAGGTACCGGGGGCGATGCCCGCCCTGGCCCGGCGGCCAAGTTAAAAAAATAAATAATCCCGTTCAGTCTCAATGGCAGGGTGCGGGCCGGCCCGGCGGCGATTGCGGCGGGCAGCAGGCCTCTTGGACAGGTTGAGAGATAAAAAAATAATAATTCCCATGCAGTCTCAATGGCGGGGTGCGGGCCGGGGAATAGGCCTCTTGGCCGGGGTGAATAGTGTTGGAACACGGCCCGCGGAAATAGTAGCGGCTGGAGGTACCGGGGGCGATGCCCGCCCCGGCCCGGCGGCCGAGTTAAAAAAAATAATAATCCCCGTTCAGTCTCAATGGCGGGGTGCGGGCCGACCCGGCGGCGAGTGCGGCGGGCAGCAGGCCTCTTGGACAGGTTGAGAGATAAAAAAATAATAATTCCCGTTCAGTCTCAATGGCAGGGTGCGGGCCGGCCCGGCGGCAATTGCGGCGGGCAGCAGGCCTCTTGGACAGGTTGAGAGATAAAAAAATAATAATTCCCATGCAGTCTCAATGGCGGGGTGCGGGCCGGGGAATAGGCCTCTTGGCCGGGGTGAATATGTTGGAACGCGGCGCGCGTAAATAGAAGCGGCTGGAGGTACCGGGGGCGAAGCCCGCCCCGGCCCGGAGGCCGAGTTAAAAAAAATAATAATCCCCGTTCAGTCTCAATGGCGGGGTGCGGGCCGACCCGGCGGCGATTGCGGCGGGCAGCAGGCCTCTTGGACAGGTTGACAGATAAAAAAATAATAATTCCCGTGCAGTCTCAATGGCGGGGTGCGGGCCGGCCCGGCGGACGAGTGTGGCCGGGGAAGAGGCCTCTTGGCCGGGGTGAATATGTTGGAACGCGGCGCGCGTAAATAGAAGCGGCTGGAGGTACCGGGGGCGAAGCCCGCCCCGGCCCGGAGGCCGAGTTAAAAAAAATAATAATCCCCGTTCAGTCTCAATGGCGGGGTGCGGGCCGGCCCGGCGGCGAGTGCGGCGGGCAGCAGGCCTCTTGGACAGGTTGAGAGATAAAAAAATAATAATTCCCATGCAGTCTCAATGGCGGGGTGCGGGCCGGGGAATAGGCCTCTTGGCCGGGGTGAATATGTTGGAACGCGGCGCGCGTAAATAGAAGCGGCTGGAGGTACCGGGGGCGATGCCCGCCCTGGCCCGGCGGCCAAGTTAAAAAAATAAATAATCCCGTTCAGTCTCAATGGCAGGGTGCGGGCCGGCCCGGCGGCGATTGCGGCGGGCAGCAGGCCTCTTGGACAGGTTGAGAGATAAAAAAATAATAATTCCCATGCAGTCTCAATGGCGGGGTGCGGGCCGGGGAATAGGCCTCTTGGCCGGGGTGAATAGTGTTGGAACACGGCCCGCGGAAATAGTAGCGGCTGGAGGTACCGGGGGCGATGCCCGCCCCGGCCCGGCGGCCAAGTTAAAAAAATAAATAATCCCCTTCAGTCTCATGGCAGGGTGCGGGCCGACCCGGCGGCGATTGCGGCGGGCAGCAGGCCTCTTGGACAGGTTGACAGATAAAAAAATAATAATTCCCGTGCAGTCTCAATGGCGGGGTGCGGGCCGGGGAATAGGCCTCTTGGCCGGGGTGAATATGTTGGAACGCGGCGCGCGTAAATAGAAGCGGCTGGAGGTACCGGGGGCGATGCCCGCCCTGGCCCGGCGGCCAAGTTAAAAAAATAAATAATCCCGTTCAGTCTCAATGGCAGGGTGCGGGCCGGCCCGGCGGCGATTGCGGCGGGCAGCAGGCCTCTTGGACAGGTTGAGAGATAAAAAAATAATAATTCCCATGCAGTCTCAATGGCGGGGTGCGGGCCGGGGAATAGGCCTCTTGGCCGGGGTGAATATGTTGGAACGCGGCGCGCGTAAATAGAAGCGGCTGGTGGTACCGGGGGCGATGCCCGCCCTGGCCCGGCGGCCAAGTTAAAAAAATAAATAATCCCGTTCAGTCTCAATGGCAGGGTGCGGGCCGGCCCGGCGGCGATTGCGGCGGGCAGCAGGCCTCTTGGACAGGTTGAGAGATAAAAAAATAATAATTCCCATCCAGTCTCAATGGCGGGGTGCGGGCCGGGGAATAGGCCTCTTGGCCGGGGTGAATAGTGTTGGAACACGGCCCGCGGAAATAGTAGCGGCTGGAGGTACCGGGGGCGATGCCCGCCCCGGCCCGGCGGCCAAGTTAAAAAAATAAATAATCCCCTTCAGTCTCATGGCAGGGTGCGGGCCGACCCGGCGGCGATTGCGGCGGGCAGCAGGCCTCTTGGACAGGTTGACAGATAAAAAAATAATAATTCCCGTGCAGTCTCAATGGCGGGGTGCGGGCCGGGGAATAGGCCTCTTGGCCGGGGTGAATATGTTGGAACGCGGCGCGCGTAAATAGAAGCGGCTGGAGGTACCGGGGGCGATGCCCGCCCTGGCCCGGCGGCCAAGTTAAAAAAATAAATAATCCCGTTCAGTCTCAATGGCAGGGTGCGGGCCGGCCCGGCGGCGATTGCGGCGGGCAGCAGGCCTCTTGGACAGGTTGAGAGATAAAAAAATAATAATTCCCATGCAGTCTCAATGGCGGGGTGCGGGCCGGGGAATAGGCCTCTTGGCCGGGGTGAATATGTTGGAACGCGGCGCGCGTAAATAGAAGCGGCTGGAGGTACCGGGGGCGATGCCCGCCCTGGCCCGGCGGCCAAGTTAAAAAAATAAATAATCCCGTTCAGTCTCAATGGCAGGGTGCGGGCCGGCCCGGCGGCGATTGCGGCGGGCAGCAGGCCTCTTGGACAGGTTGAGAGATAAAAAAATAATAATTCCCATGCAGTCTCAATGGCGGGGTGCGGGCCGGGGAATAGGCCTCTTGGCCGGGGTGAATAGTGTTGGAACACGGCCCGCGGAAATAGTAGCGGCTGGAGGTACCGGGGGCGATGCCCGCCCCGGCCCGGCGGCCGAGTTAAAAAAAATAATAATCCCCGTTCAGTCTCAATGGCGGGGTGCGGGCCGACCCGGCGGCGAGTGCGGCGGGCAGCAGGCCTCTTGGACAGGTTGAGAGATAAAAAAATAATAATTCCCGTTCAGTCTCAATGGCAGGGTGCGGGCCGGCCCGACGGCAATTGCGGCGGGCAGCAGGCCTCTTGGACAGGTTGAGAGATAAAAAAATAATAATTCCCATGCAGTCTCAATGGCGGGGTGCGGGCCGGGGAATAGGCCTCTTGGCCGGGGTGAATATGTTGGAACGCGGCGCGCGTAAATAGAAGCGGCTGGAGGTACCGGGGGCGAAGCCCGCCCCGGCCCGGAGGCCGAGTTAAAAAAAATAATAATCCCCGTTAGGTCTCAATGGCGGGGTGCGGGCCGACCCGGCGGCGATTGCGGCGGGCAGCAGGCCTCTTGGACAGGTTGACAGATAAAAAAATAATAATTCCCGTGCAGTCTCAATGGCGGGGTGCGGGCCGGGGAATAGGCCTCTTGGCCGGGGTGAATATGTTGGAACGCGGCGCGCGTAAATAGAAGCGGCTGGAGGTACCGGGGGCGATGCCCGCCCTGGCCCGGCGGCCAAGTTAAAAAAATAAATAATCCCGTTCAGTCTCAATGGCAGGGTGCGGGCCGGCCCGGCGGCGATTGCGGCGGGCAGCAGGCCTCTTGGACAGGTTGAGAGATAAAAAAATAATAATTCCCATGCAGTCTCAATGGCGGGGTGCGGGCCGGGGAATAGGCCTCTTGGCCGGGGTGAATAGTGTTGGAACACGGCCCGCGGAAATAGTAGCGGCTGGAGGTACCGGGGGCGATGCCCGCCCCGGCCCGGCGGCCGAGTTAAAAAAAATAATAATCCCCGTTCAGTCTCAATGGCGGGGTGCGGGCCGACCCGGCGGCGAGTGCGGCGGGCAGCAGGCCTCTTGGACAGGTTGAGAGATAAAAAAATAATAATTCCCGTTCAGTCTCAATGGCAGGGTGCGGGCCGGCCCGGCGGCAATTGCGGCGGGCAGCAGGCCTCTTGGACAGGTTGAGAGATAAAAAAATAATAATTCCCATGCAGTCTCAATGGCGGGGTGCGGGCCGGCCCGGCGGCAATTGCGGCGGGCAGCAGGCCTCTTGGACAGGTTGAGAGATAAAAAAATAATAATTCCCATGCAGTCTCAATGGCGGGGTGCGGGCCGGGGAATAGGCCTCTTGGCCGGGGTGAATATGTTGGAACGCGGCGCGCGTAAATAGAAGCGGCTGGAGGTACCGGGGGCGATGCCCGCCCTGGCCCGGCGGCCAAGTTAAAAAAATAAATAATCCCGTTCAGTCTCAATGGCAGGGTGCGGGCCGGCCCGGCGGCGATTGCGGCGGGCAGCAGGCCTCTTGGACAGGTTGAGAGATAAAAAAATAATAATTCCCATGCAGTCTCAATGGCGGGGTGCGGGCCGGGGAATAGGCCTCTTGGCCGGGGTGAATATGTTGGAACGCGGCGCGCGTAAATAGAAGCGGCTGGTGGTACCGGGGGCGATGCCCGCCCTGGCCCGGCGGCCAAGTTAAAAAAATAAATAATCCCGTTCAGTCTCAATGGCAGGGTGCGGGCCGGCCCGGCGGCGATTGCGGCGGGCAGCAGGCCTCTTGGACAGGTTGAGAGATAAAAAAATAATAATTCCCATCCAGTCTCAATGGCGGGGTGCGGGCCGGGGAATAGGCCTCTTGGCCGGGGTGAATAGTGTTGGAACACGGCCCGCGGAAATAGTAGCGGCTGGAGGTACCGGGGGCGATGCCCGCCCCGGCCCGGCGGCCAAGTTAAAAAAATAAATAATCCCCTTCAGTCTCATGGCAGGGTGCGGGCCGACCCGGCGGCGATTGCGGCGGGCAGCAGGCCTCTTGGACAGGTTGACAGATAAAAAAATAATAATTCCCGTGCAGTCTCAATGGCGGGGTGCGGGCCGGGGAATAGGCCTCTTGGCCGGGGTGAATATGTTGGAACGCGGCGCGCGTAAATAGGATCGGCTGGAGGTACCGGGGGCGATGCCCGCCCTGGCCCGGCGGCCAAGTTAAAAAAATAAATAATCCCGTTCAGTCTCAATGGCAGGGTGCGGGCCGGCCCGGCGGCGATTGCGGCGGGCAGCAGGCCTCTTGGACAGGTTGAGAGATAAAAAAATAATAATTCCCATGCAGTCTCAATGGCGGGGTGCGGGCCGGGGAATAGGCCTCTTGGCCGGGGTGAATATGTTGGAACGCGGCGCGCGTAAATAGAAGCGGCTGGAGGTACCGGGGGCGATGCCCGCCCTGGCCCGGCGGCCAAGTTAAAAAAATAAATAATCCCGTTCAGTCTCAATGGCAGGGTGCGGGCCGGCCCGGCGGCGATTGCGGCGGGCAGCAGGCCTCTTGGACAGGTTGAGAGATAAAAAAATAATAATTCCCATGCAGTCTCAATGGCGGGGTGCGGGCCGGGGAATAGGCCTCTTGGCCGGGGTGAATAGTGTTGGAACACGGCCCGCGGAAATAGTAGCGGCTGGAGGTACCGGGGGCGATGCCCGCCCCGGCCCGGCGGCCGAGTTAAAAAAAATAATAATCCCCGTTCAGTCTCAATGGCGGGGTGCGGGCCGACCCGGCGGCGAGTGCGGCGGGCAGCAGGCCTCTTGGACAGGTTGAGAGATAAAAAAATAATAATTCCCGTTCAGTCTCAATGGCAGGGTGCGGGCCGGCCCGGCGGCAATTGCGGCGGGCAGCAGGCCTCTAGGACAGGTTGAGAGATAAAAAAATAATAATTCCCATGCAGTCTCAATGGCGGGGTGCGGGCCGGGGAATAGGCCTCTTGGCCGGGGTGAATATGTTGGAACGCGGCGCGCGTAAATAGAAGCGGCTGGAGGTACCGGGGGCGAAGCCCGCCCCGGCCCGGAGGCCGAGTTAAAAAAAATAATAATCCCCGTTCAGTCTCAATGGCGGGGTGCGGGCCGACCCGGCGGCGATTGCGGCGGGCAGCAGGCCTCTTGGACAGGTTGACAGATAAAAAAATAATAATTCCCGTGCAGTCTCAATGGCGGGGTGCGGGCCGGGGAATAGGCCTCTTGGCCGGGGTGAATATGTTGGAACGCGGCGCGCGTAAATAGAAGCGGCTGGAGGTACCGGGGGCGATGCCCGCCCTGGCCCGGCGGCCAAGTTAAAAAAATAAATAATCCCGTTCAGTCTCAATGGCAGGGTGCGGGCCGGCCCGGCGGCGATTGCGGCGGGCAGCAGGCCTCTTGGACAGGTTGAGAGATAAAAAAATAATAATTCCCATGCAGTCTCAATGGCGGGGTGCGGGCCGGGGAATAGGCCTCTTGGCCGGGGTGAATAGTGTTGGAACACGGCCCGCGGAAATAGTAGCGGCTGGAGGTACCGGGGGCGATGCCCGCCCCGGCCCGGCGGCCGAGTTAAAAAAAATAATAATCCCCGTTCAGTCTCAATGGCGGGGTGCGGGCCGACCCGGCGGCGAGTGCGGCGGGCAGCAGGCCTCTTGGACAGGTTGAGAGATAAAAAAATAATAATTCCCGTTCAGTCTCAATGGCAGGGTGCGGGCCGGCCCGGCGGCAATTGCGGCGGGCAGCAGGCCTCTTGGACAGGTTGAGAGATAAAAAAATAATAATTCCCGTGCAGTCTCAATGGCGGGGTGCGGGCCGGGGAATAGGCCTCTTGGCCGGGGTGAATATGTTGGAACGCGGCGCGCGTAAATAGAAGCGGCTGGAGGTACCGGGGGCGAAGCCCGCCCCGGCCCGGAGGCCGAGTTAAAAAAAATAATAATCCCCGTTCAGTCTCAATGGCGGGGTGCGGGCCGGCCCGGCGGCGAGTGCGGCGGGCAGCAGGCCTCTTGGACAGGTTGAGAGATTAAAAATAATAATTCCCGTGCAGTCTCAATGGCGGGGTGCGGGCCGGGGAATAGGCCTCTTGGCCGGGGTGAATATGTTGGAACGCGGCGCGCGTAAATAGAAGCGGCTGGAGGTACCGGGGGCGAAGCCCGCCCCGGCCCGGAGGCCGAGTTAAAAAAAATAATAATCCCCGTTCAGTCTCAATGGCGGGGTGCGGGCCGGCCCGGCGGCGAGTGCGGCGGACAGCAGGCCTCTTGGACAGGTTGAGAGATAAAAAAATAATAATTCCCGTTCAGTCTCAATGGCAGGGTGCGGGCCGGCCCGGCGGCGAGTGCGGCGGGCAGCAGGCCTCTTGGACAGGTTGAGAGATAAAAAAATAATAATTCCCGTTCAGTCTCAATGGCAGGGTGCGGGCCGGCCCGGCGGCGAGTGCGGCGGGCAGCAGGCCTCTTGGACAGGTTGAGAGATAAAAAAATAATAATTCCCGTGCAGTCTCAATGGCGGGGTGCGGGCCGGGGAATAGGCCTCTTGGCCGGGGTGAATATGTTGGAACGCGGCGCGCGTAAATAGAAGCGGCTGGAGGTACCGGGGGCGAAGCCCGCCCCGGCCCGGAGGCCGAGTTAAAAAAAATAATAATCCCCGTTCAGTCTCAATGGCGGGGTGCGGGCCGGCCCGGCGGCGAGTGCAGCTGGCAGCAGGCCTCTTGGACAGGTTGAGAGATAAAAAAATAATAATTCCCGTGCAGTCTCAATGGCGGGGTGCGGGCCGGGGAATAGGCCTCTTGGCCGGGGTGAATATGTTGGAACGCGGCGCGCGTAAATAGAAGCGGCTGGAGGTACCGGGGGCGAAGCCCGCCCCGGCCCGGAGGCCGAGTTAAAAAAAATAATAATCCCCGTTCAGTCTCAATGGCGGGGTGCGGGCCGGCCCGGCGGCGAGTGCGGCGGGCAGCAGGCCTCTTGGACAGGTTGAGAGATAAAAAAATAATAATTCCCGTGCAGTCTCAATGGCGGGGTGCGGGCCGGGGAATAGGCCTCTTGGCCGGGGTGAATATGTTGGAACGCGGCGCGCGTAAATAGAAGCGGCCGGAGGTACCGGGGGCGAAGCCCGCCCCGGCCCGGAGGCCGAGTTAAAAAAAATAATAATCCCCGTTCAGTCTCAATGGCGGGGTGCGGGCCGGCCCGGTGGCGAGTGCGGCGGGCAGCAGGCCTCTTGGACAGGTTGAGAGATAAAAAAATAATAATTCCCGTGCAGTCTCAATGGCGGGGTGCGGGCCGGGGAATAGGCCTCTTGGCCGGGGTGAATAGTGTTGGAACACGGCCCGCGGAAATAGTAGCGGCTGGAGGTACCGGGGGCGATGCCCGCCCCGGCCCGGCGGCCAAGTTAAAAAAATAAATAATCCCCGTTCAGTCTCAATGGCAGGGTGCGGGCCGGCCCGGCGGCGATTGCGGCGGGCAGCAGGCCTCTTGGACAGGTTGAGAGATAAAAAAATAATAATTCCCGTTCAGTCTCAATGGCAGGGTGCGGGCCGGCCCGGCGGCAATTGCAGCGGGCAGCAGGCCTCTTGGACAGGTTGAGAGATAAAAAAATAATAATTCCCATGCAGTCTCAATGGCGGGGTGCGGGCCGGGGAATAGGCCTCTTGGCCGGGGTGAATGTGTTGGAACGCGGCGCGCGTAAATAGAAGCGGCTGGAGGTACCGGGGGCGAAGCCCGCCCCGGCCCGGAGGCCGAGTTAAAAAAAATAATAATCCCCGTTCAGTCTCAATGGCGGGGTGCGGGCCGGCCCGGCGGCGAGTGCGGCGGGCAGCAGGCCTCTTGGACAGGTTGAGAGATAAAAAAATAATAATTCCCGTGCAGTCTCAATGGCGGGGTGCGGGCCGGGGAATAGGCCTCTTGGCCGGGGTGAATATGTTGGAACGCGGCGCGCGTAAATAGAAGCGGCTGGAGGTACCGGGGGCGAAGCCCGCCCCGGCCCGGAGGCCGAGTTAAAAAAAATAATAATCCCCGTTCAGTCTCAATGGCGGGGTGCGGGCCGGCCCGGCGGCGAGTGCGGCGGGCAGCAGGCCTCTTGGACAGGTTGAGAGATAAAAAAATAATAATTCCCGTGCAGTCTCAATGGCGGGGTGCGGGCCGGGGAATAGGCCTCTTGGCCGGGGTGAATAGTGTTGGAACACGGCCCGCGGAAATAGTAGCGGCTGGAGGTACCGGGGGCGATGCCCGCCCCGGCCCGGCGGCCAAGTTAAAAAAATAAATAATCCCGTTCAGTCTCAATGGCAGGGTGCGGGCCGGCCCGGCGGCGATTGCGGCGGGCAGCAGGCCTCTTGGACAGGTTGAGAGATAAAAAAATAATAATTCCCATGCAGTCTCAATGGCGGGGTGCGGGCCGGGGAATAGGCCTCTTGGCCGGGGTGAATAGTGTTGGAACACGGCCCGCGGAAATAGTAACGGCTGGAGGTACCGGGGGCGATGCCCGCCCCGGGCCGGCGGCCAAGTTAAAAAAATAAATAATCCCCGTTCAGTCTCAATGGCAGGGTGCGGGCCGGCCCGGCGGCGATTGCGGCGGGCAGCAGGCCTCTTGGACAGGTTGAGAGATATAAAAATAATAATTCCCGTGCAGTCTCAACGGCGGGGTGCGGGCCGGCCCGGCGGACGAGTGTGGCCGGGGAATAGGCCTCTTGGCCGGGGTGAATATGTTGGAACGCGGCGCGCGTAAATAGAAGCGGCTGGAGGTACCGGGGGCGAAGCCCGCCCCGGCCCGGAGGCCGAGTTAAAAAAAATAATAATCCCCGTTCAGTCTCAATGGCGGGGTGCGGGCCGGCCCGGCGGCGAGTGCGGCGGGCAGCAGGCCTCTTGGACAGGTTGAGAGATAAAAAAATAATAATTCCCGTGCAGTCTCAATGGCGGGGTGCGGGCCGGGGAAAAGGCCTCTTGGCCGGGGTGAATAGTGTTGGAACACGGCCCGCGGAAATAGTAGCGGCTGGAGGTACCGGGGGCGATGCCCGCCCCGGGCCGGCGGCCAAGTTAAAAAAATAAATAATCCCGTTCAGTCTCAATGGCAGGGTGCGGGCCGGCCCGGCGGCGAGTGCGGCGGGCAGCAGGCCTCTTGGACAGGTTGAGAGATAAAAAAATAATAATTCCCGTTCAGTCTCAATCGCAGGGTGCGGGCCGGCCCGGCGGCAATTGCGGCGGGCAGCAGGCCTCTTGGACAGGTTGAGAGATAAAAAAATAATAATTCCCATGCAGTCTCAATGGCGGGGTGCGGGCCGGGGAATAGGCCTCTTGGCCGGGGTGAATAGTGTTGGAACACGGCCCGCGGAAATAGTAACGGCTGGAGGTACCGGGAGCGATGGCGGCCAAGTTAAAAAAATAAATAATCCCCGTTCAGTCTCAATGGCGGGGTGCGGGCCGGCCCGGCGGCGATTGCGGCGGGCAGCAGGCCTCTTGGACAGGTTGAGAGATAAAAAAATAATAATTCCCATGCAGTCTCAATGGCGGGGTGCGGGCCGGGGAATAGGCCTCTTGGCCGGGGTGAATAGTGTTGGAACACGGCCCGCGGAAATAGTAACGGCTGGAGGTACCGGGGGCGATGCCCGCCCCGGCCCGGCGGCCAAGTTAAAAAAAATAATAATCCCGTTCAGTCTCAATGGCGGGGTGCGGGCCGGCCCGGCGGCGAGTGCGGCGGGCTGCAGGCCTCTTGGACAGGTTGAGAGATAAAAAAATAATAATTCCCGTGCAGTCTCAATGGCGGGGTGCGGGCCGGCCCGGCGGACGAGTGTGGCCGGGGAAGAGGCCTCTTGGCCGGGGTGAATATGTTGGAACGCGGCGCGCGTAAATAGAAGCGGCTGGAGGTACCGGGGGCGAAGCCCGCCCCGGCCCGGCGGCCGAGTTAAAAAAAATAATAATCCCCGTACAGTCTCAATGGCGGGGTGCGGGCCGGCCCGGCGGCGAGTGCGGCGGGCAGCAGGCCTCTTGGACAGGTTGAGAGATAAAAAAATAATAATTCCCGTGCAGTCTCAATGGCGGGGTGCGGGCCGGGGAATAGGCCTCTTGGCCGGGGTGAATAGTGTTGGAACACGGCCCGCGGAAATAGTAGCGGCTGGAGGTACCGGGGGCGATGCCCGCCCCGGCCCGGCGGCCAAGTTAAAAAAATAAATAATCCCGTTCAGTCTCAATGGCAGGGTGCGGGCCGGCCCGGCGGCGATTGCGGCGGGCAGCAGGCCTCTTGGACAGGTTGAGAGATAAAAAAATAATAATTCCCATGCAGTCTCAATGGCGGGGTGCGGGCCGGGGAATAGGCCTCTTGGCCGGGGTGAATATGTTGGAACGCGGCGCGCGTAAATAGAAGCGGCTGGAGGTACCGGGGGCGAAGCCCGCCCCGGCCCGGAGGCCGAGTTAAAAAAAATAATAATCCCCGTTCAGTCTCAATGGCGGGGTGCGGGCCGGCCCGGCGGCGAGTGCGGCGGGCAGCAGGCCTCTTGGACAGGTTGAGAGATAAAAAAATAATAATTCCCGTGCAGTCTCAATGGCGGGGTGCGGGCCGGGGAATAGGCCTCTTGGCCGGGGTGAATATGTTGGAACGCGGCGCGCGTAAATAGAAGCGGCTGGAGGTACCGGGGGCGAAGCCCGCCCCGGCCCGGAGGCCGAGTTAAAAAAAATAATAATCCCCGTTCAGTCTCAATGGCGGGGTGCGGGCCGGCCCGGCGGCGAGTGCGGCGGGCAGCAGGCCTCTTGGACAGGTTGAGAGATAAAAAAATAATAATTCCCGTGCAGTCTCAATGGCGGGGTGCGGGCCGGGGAATAGGCCTCTTGGCCGGGGTGAATAGTGTTGGAACACGGCCCGCGGAAATAGTAGCGGCTGGAGGTACCGGGGGCGATGCCCGCCCCGGCCCGGCGGCCAAGTTAAAAAAATAAATAATCCCCGTTCAGTCTCAATGGCAGGGTGCGGGCCGGCCCGGCGGCGATTGCGGCGGGCAGCAGGCCTCTTGGACAGGTTGAGAGATAAAAAAATAATAATTCCCATGCAGTCTCAATGGCGGGGTGCGGGCCGGGGAATAGGCCTCTTGGCCGGGGTGAATAGTGTTGGAACACGGCCCGCGGAAATAGTAGCGGCTGGAGGTACCGGGGGCGATGCCCGCCCCGGCCCGGCGGCCGAGTTAAAAAAAATAATAATCCCCGTTCAGTCTCAATGGCGGGGTGCGGGCCGACCCGGCGGCGAGTGCGGCGGGCAGCAGGCCTCTTGGACAGGTTGAGAGATAAAAAAATAATAATTCCCGTTCAGTCTCAATGGCAGGGTGCGGGCCGGCCCAGCGGCAATTGCGGCGGGCAGCAGGCCTCTTGGACAGGTTGAGAGATAAAAAAATAATAATTCCCATGCAGTCTCAATGGCGGGGTGCGGGCCGGGGAATAGGCCTCTTGGCCGGGGTGAATATGTTGGAACGCGGCGCGCGTAAATAGAAGCGGCTGGAGGTACCGGGGGCGAAGCCCGCCCCGGCCCGGAGGCCGAGTTAAAAAAAATAATAATCCCCGTTCAGTCTCAATGGCGGGGTGCGGGCCGGCCCGGCGGCGAGTGCGGCGGGCAGCAGGCCTCTTGGACAGGTTGAGAGATAAAAAAATAATAATTCCCGTGCAGTCTCAATGGCGGGGTGCGGGCCGGGGAATAGGCCTCTTGGCCGGGGTGAATATGTTGGAACGCGGCGCGTGTAAATAGAAGCGGCTGGAGGTACCGGGGGCGAAGCCCGCCCCGGCCCGGAGGCCGAGTTAAAAAAAATAATAATCCCCGTTCAGTCTCAATGGCGGGGTGCGGGCCGGCCCGGCGGCGAGTGCGGCGGGCAGCAGGCCTCTTGGACAGGTTGAGAGATAAAAAAATAATAATTCCCGCGCAGTCTCAATGGCGGGGTGCGGGCCGGGGAATAGGCCTCTTGGCCGGGGTGAATAGTGTTGGAACACGGCCCGCGGAAATAGTAGCGGCTGGAGGTACCGGGGGCGATGCCCGCCCCGGCCCGGCGGCCAAGTTAAAAAAATAAATAATCCCGTTCAGTCTCAATGGCAGGGTGCGGGCCGGCCCGGCGGCGATTGCGGCGGGCAGCAGGCCTCTTGGACAGGTTGAGAGATAAAAAAATAATAATTCCCATGCAGTCTCAATGGCGGGGTGCGGGCCGGGGAATAGGCCTCTTGGCCGGGGTGAATAGTGTTGGAACACGGCCCGCGGAAATAGTAACGGCTGGAGGTACCGGGGGCGATGCCCGCCCCGGCCCGGCGGCCAAGTTAAAAAAATAAATAATCCCCGTTCAGTCTCAATGGCAGGGTGCGGGCCGGCCCGGCGGCGATTGCGGCGGGCAGCAGGCCTCTTGGACAGGTTGAGAGATATAAAAATAATAATTCCCGTGCAGTCTCAATGGCGGGGTGCGGGCCGGCCCGGCGGACGAGTGTGGCCGGGGAAGAGGCCTCTTGGCCGGGGTGAATATGTTGGAACGCGGCGCGCGTAAATAGAAGCGGCTGGAGGTACCGGGGGCGAAGCCCGCCCCGGCCCGGAGGCCGAGTTAAAAAAAATAATAATCCCCGTTCAGTCTCAATGGCGGGGTGCGGGCCGGCCCGGCGGCGAGTGCGGCGGGCAGCAGGCCTCTTGGACAGGTTGAGAGATAAAAAAATAATAATTCCCATGCAGTCTCAATGGCGGGGTGCGGGCCGGGGAATAGGCCTCTTGGCCGGGGTGAATATGTTGGAACGCGGCGCGCGTAAATAGAAGCGGCTGGAGGTACCGGGGGCGATGCCCGCCCTGGCCCGGCGGCCAAGTTAAAAAAATAAATAATCCCGTTCAGTCTCAATGGCAGGGTGCGGGCCGGCCCGGCGGCGATTGCGGCGGGCAGCAGGCCTCTTGGACAGGTTGAGAGATAAAAAAATAATAATTCCCATGCAGTCTCAATGGCGGGGTGCGGGCCGGGGAATAGGCCTCTTGGCCGGGGTGAATATGTTGGAACGCGGCGCGCGTAAATAGAAGCGGCTGGAGGTACCGGGGGCGATGCCCGCCCTGGCCCGGCGGCCAAGTTAAAAAAATAAATAATCCCGTTCAGTCTCAATGGCAGGGTGCGGGCCGGCCCGGCGGCGATTGCGGCGGGCAGCAGGCCTCTTGGACAGGTTGAGAGATAAAAAAATAATAATTCCCATGCAGTCTCAATGGCGGGGTGCGGGCCGGGGAATAGGCCTCTTGGCCGGGGTGAATAGTGTTGGAACACGGCCCGCGGAAATAGTAGCGGCTGGAGGTACCGGGGGCGATGCCCGCCCCGGCCCGGCGGCCAAGTTAAAAAAATAAATAATCCCCTTCAGTCTCATGGCAGGGTGCGGGCCGACCCGGCGGCGATTGCGGCGGGCAGCAGGCCTCTTGGACAGGTTGACAGATAAAAAAATAATAATTCCCGTGCAGTCTCAATGGCGGGGTGCGGGCCGGGGAATAGGCCTCTTGGCCGGGGTGAATATGTTGGAACGCGGCGCGCGTAAATAGAAGCGGCTGGAGGTACCGGGGGCGATGCCCGCCCTGGCCCGGCGGCCAAGTTAAAAAAATAAATAATCCCGTTCAGTCTCAATGGCAGGGTGCGGGCCGGCCCGGCGGCGATTGCGGCGGGCAGCAGGCCTCTTGGACAGGTTGAGAGATAAAAAAATAATAATTCCCATGCAGTCTCAATGGCGGGGTGCGGGCCGGGGAATAGGCCTCTTGGCCGGGGTGAATATGTTGGAACGCGGCGCGCGTAAATAGAAGCGGCTGGTGGTACCGGGGGCGATGCCCGCCCTGGCCCGGCGGCCAAGTTAAAAAAATAAATAATCCCGTTCAGTCTCAATGGCAGGGTGCGGGCCGGCCCGGCGGCGATTGCGGCGGGCAGCAGGCCTCTTGGACAGGTTGAGAGATAAAAAAATAATAATTCCCATCCAGTCTCAATGGCGGGGTGCGGGCCGGGGAATAGGCCTCTTGGCCGGGGTGAATAGTGTTGGAACACGGCCCGCGGAAATAGTAGCGGCTGGAGGTACCGGGGGCGATGCCCGCCCCGGCCCGGCGGCCAAGTTAAAAAAATAAATAATCCCCTTCAGTCTCATGGCAGGGTGCGGGCCGACCCGGCGGCGATTGCGGCGGGCAGCAGGCCTCTTGGACAGGTTGACAGATAAAAAAATAATAATTCCCGTGCAGTCTCAATGGCGGGGTGCGGGCCGGGGAATAGGCCTCTTGGCCGGGGTGAATATGTTGGAACGCGGCGCGCGTAAATAGAAGCGGCTGGAGGTACCGGGGGCGATGCCCGCCCTGGCCCGGCGGCCAAGTTAAAAAAATAAATAATCCCGTTCAGTCTCAATGGCAGGGTGCGGGCCGGCCCGGCGGCGATTGCGGCGGGCAGCAGGCCTCTTGGACAAGTTGAGAGATAAAAAAATAATAATTCCCATGCAGTCTCAAAGGCGGGGTGCGGGCCGGGGAATAGGCCTCTTGGCCGGGGTGAATATGTTGGAACGCGGCGCGCGTAAATAGAAGCGGCTGGAGGTACCGGGGGCGATGCCCGCCCTGGCCCGGCGGCCAAGTTAAAAAAATAAATAATCCCGTTCAGTCTCAATGGCAGGGTGCGGGCCGGCCCGGCGGCGATTGCGGCGGGCAGCAGGCCTCTTGGACAGGTTGAGAGATAAAAAAATAATAATTCCCATGCAGTCTCAATGGCGGGGTGCGGGCCGGGGAATAGGCCTCTTGGCCGGGGTGAATAGTGTTGGAACACGGCCCGCGGAAATAGTAGCGGCTGGAGGTACCGGGGGCGATGCCCGCCCCGGCCCGGCGGCCGAGTTAAAAAAAATAATAATCCCCGTTCAGTCTCAATGGCGGGGTGCGGGCCGACCCGGCGGCGAGTGCGGCGGGCAGCAGGCCTCTTGGACAGGTTGAGAGATAAAAAAATAATAATTCCCGTTCAGTCTCAATGGCAGGGTGCGGGCCGGCCCGGCGGCAATTGCGGCGGGCAGCAGGCCTCTTGGACAGGTTGAGAGATAAAAAAATAATAATTCCCGTGCAGTCTCAATGGCGGGGTGCGGGCCGGGGAATAGGCCTCTTGGCCGGGGTGAATATGTTGGAACGCGGCGCGCGTAAATAGAAGCGGCTGGAGGTACCGGGGGCGAAGCCCGCCCCGGCCCGGAGGCCGAGTTAAAAAAAATAATAATCCCCGTTCAGTCTCAATGGCGGGGTGCGGGCCGGCCCGGCGGCGAGTGCGGCGGGCAGCAGGCCTCTTGGACAGGTTGAGAGATTAAAAATAATAATTCCCGTGCAGTCTCAATGGCGGGGTGCGGGCCGGGGAATAGGCCTCTTGGCCGGGGTGAATATGTTGGAACGCGGCGCGCGTAAATAGAAGCGGCTGGAGGTACCGGGGGCGAAGCCCGCCCCGGCCCGGAGGCCGAGTTAAAAAAAATAATAATCCCCGTTCAGTCTCAATGGCGGGGTGCGGGCCGGCCCGGCGGCGAGTGCGGCGGACAGCAGGCCTCTTGGACAGGTTGAGAGATAAAAAAATAATAATTCCCGTTCAGTCTCAATGGCAGGGTGCGGGCCGGCCCGGCGGCGAGTGCGGCGGGCAGCAGGCCTCTTGGACAGGTTGAGAGATAAAAAAATAATAATTCCCGTTCAGTCTCAATGGCAGGGTGCGGGCCGGCCCGGCGGCGAGTGCGGCGGGCAGCAGGCCTCTTGGACAGGTTGAGAGATAAAAAAATAATAATTCCCGTGCAGTCTCAATGGCGGGGTGCGGGCCGGGGAATAGGCCTCTTGGCCGGGGTGAATATGTTGGAACGCGGCGCGCGTAAATAGAAGCGGCTGGAGGTACCGGGGGCGAAGCCCGCCCCGGCCCGGAGGCCGAGTTAAAAAAAATAATAATCCCCGTTCAGTCTCAATGGCGGGGTGCGGGCCGGCCCGGCGGCGAGTGCAGCGGGCAGCAGGCCTCTTGGACAGGTTGAGAGATAAAAAAATAATAATTCCCGTGCAGTCTCAATGGCGGGGTGCGGGCCGGGGAATAGGCCTCTTGGCCGGGGTGAATATGTTGGAACGCGGCGCGCGTAAATAGAAGCGGCTGGAGGTACCGGGGGCGAAGCCCGCCCCGGCCCGGAGGCCGAGTTAAAAAAAATAATAATCCCCGTTCAGTCTCAATGGCGGGGTGCGGGCCGGCCCGGCGGCGAGTGCGGCGGGCAGCAGGCCTCTTGGACAGGTTGAGAGATAAAAAAATAATAATTCCCGTGCAGTCTCAATGGCGGGGTGCGGGCCGGGGAATAGGCCTCTTGGCCGGGGTGAATATGTTGGAACGCGGCGCGCGTAAATAGAAGCGGCCGGAGGTACCGGGGGCGAAGCCCGCCCCGGCCCGGAGGCCGAGTTAAAAAAAATAATAATCCCCGTTCAGTCTCAATGGCGGGGTGCGGGCCGGCCCGGTGGCGAGTGCGGCGGGCAGCAGGCCTCTTGGACAGGTTGAGAGATAAAAAAATAATAATTCCCGTGCAGTCTCAATGGCGGGGTGCGGGCCGGGGAATAGGCCTCTTGGCCGGGGTGAATAGTGTTGGAACACGGCCCGCGGAAATAGTAGCGGCTGGAGGTACCGGGGGCGATGCCCGCCCCGGGCCCGGCGGCCAAGTTAAAAAAATAAATAATCCCCGTTCAGTCTCAATGGCAGGGTGCGGGCCGGCCCGGCGGCGATTGCGGCGGGCAGCAGGCCTCTTGGACAGGTTGAGAGATAAAAAAATAATAATTCCCGTTCAGTCTCAATGGCAGGGTGCGGGCCGGCCCGGCGGCAATTGCAGCGGGCAGCAGGCCTCTTGGACAGGTTGAGAGATAAAAAAATAATAATTCCCATGCAGTCTCAATGGCGGGGTGCGGGCCGGGGAATAGGCCTCTTGGCCGGGGTGAATGTGTTGGAACGCGGCGCGCGTAAATAGAAGCGGCTGGAGGTACCGGGGGCGAAGCCCGCCCCGGCCCGGAGGCCGAGTTAAAAAAAATAATAATCCCGTTCAGTCTCAATGGCGGGGTGCGGGCCGGCCCGGCGGCGAGTGCGGCGGGCAGCAGGCCTCTTGGACAGGTTGAGAGATAAAAAAATAATAATTCCCGTGCAGTCTCAATGGCGGGGTGCGGGCCGGGGAATAGGCCTCTTGGCCGGGGTGAATATGTTGGAACGCGGCGCGCGTAAATAGAAGCGGCTGGAGGTACCGGGGGCGAAGCCCGCCCCGGCCCGGAGGCCGAGTTAAAAAAAATAATAATCCCCGTTCAGTCTCAATGGCGGGGTGCGGGCCGGCCCGGCGGCGAGTGCGGCGGGCAGCAGGCCTCTTGGACAGGTTGAGAGATAAAAAAATAATAATTCCCGTGCAGTCTCAATGGCGGGGTGCGGGCCGGGGAATAGGCCTCTTGGCCGGGGTGAATAGTGTTGGAACACGGCCCGCGGAAATAGTAGCGGCTGGAGGTACCGGGGGCGATGCCCGCCCCGGCCCGGCGGTCAAGTTAAAAAAATAAATAATCCCGTTCAGTCTCAATGGCAGGGTGCGGGCCGGCCCGGCGGCGATTGCGGCGGGCAGCAGGCCTCTTGGACAGGTTGAGAGATAAAAAAATAATAATTCCCATGCAGTCTCAATGGCGGGGTGCGGGCCGGGGAATAGGCCTCTTGGCCGGGGTGAATAGTGTTGGAACACGGCCCGCGGAAATAGTAACGGCTGGAGGTACCGGGGGCGATGCCCGCCCCGGGCCGGCGGCCAAGTTAAAAAAATAAATAATCCCCGTTCAGTCTCAATGGCAGGGTGCGGGCCGGCCCGGCGGCGATTGCGGCGGGCAGCAGGCCTCTTGGACAGGTTGAGAGATATAAAAATAATAATTCCCGTGCAGTCTCAACGGCGGGGTGCGGGCCGGCCCGGCGGACGAGTGTGGCCGGGGAATAGGCCTCTTGGCCGGGGTGAATATGTTGGAACGCGGCGCGCGTAAATAGAAGCGGCTGGAGGTACCGGGGGCGAAGCCCGCCCCGGCCCGGAGGCCGAGTTAAAAAAAATAATAATCCCCGTTCAGTCTCAATGGCGGGGTGCGGGCCGGCCCGGCGGCGAGTGCGGCGGGCAGCAGGCCTCTTGGACAGGTTGAGAGATAAAAAAATAATAATTCCCGTGCAGTCTCAATGGCGGGGTGCGGGCCGGGGAAAAGGCCTCTTGGCCGGGGTGAATAGTGTTGGAACACGGCCCGCGGAAATAGTAGCGGCTGGAGGTACCGGGGGCGATGCCCGCCCCGGGCCGGCGGCCAAGTTAAAAAAATAAATAATCCCGTTCAGTCTCAATGGCAGGGTGCGGGCCGGCCCGGCGGCGAGTGCGGCGGGCAGCAGGCCTCTTGGACAGGTTGAGAGATAAAAAAATAATAATTCCCGTTCAGTCTCAATCGCAGGGTGCGGGCCGGCCCGGCGGCAATTGCGGCGGGCAGCAGGCCTCTTGGACAGGTTGAGAGATAAAAAAATAATAATTCCCATGCAGTCTCAATGGCGGGGTGCGGGCCGGGGAATAGGCCTCTTGGCCGGGGTGAATAGTGTTGGAACACGGCCCGCGGAAATAGTAACGGCTGGAGGTACCGGGGGCGATGGCGGCCAAGTTAAAAAAATAAATAATCCCCGTTCAGTCTCAATGGCGGGGTGCGGGCCGGCCCGGCGGCGATTGCGGCGGGCAGCAGGCCTCTTGGACAGGTTGAGAGATAAAAAAATAATAATTCCCATGCAGTCTCAATGGCGGGGTGCGGGCCGGGGAATAGGCCTCTTGGCCGGGGTGAATAGTGTTGGAACACGGCCCGCGGAAATAGTAACGGCTGGAGGTACCGGGGCGATGCCCGCCCCGGCCCGGCGGCCAAGTTAAAAAAAATAATAATCCCGTTCAGTCTCAATGGCGGGGTGCGGGCCGGCCCGGCGGCGAGTGCGGCGGGCTGCAGGCCTCTTGGACAGGTTGAGAGATAAAAAAATAATAATTCCCGTGCAGTCTCAATGGCGGGGTGCGGGCCGGCCCGGCGGACGAGTGTGGCCGGGGAAGAGGCCTCTTGGCCGGGGTGAATATGTTGGAACGCGGCGCGCGTAAATAGAAGCGGCTGGAGGTACCGGGGGCGAAGCCCGCCCCGGCCCGGCGGCCGAGTTAAAAAAAATAATAATCACCGTACAGTCTCAATGGCGGGGTGCGGGCCGGCCCGGCGGCGAGTGCGGCGGGCAGCAGGCCTCTTGGACAGGTTGAGAGATAAAAAAATAATAATTCCCGTGCAGTCTCAATGGCGGGGTGCGGGCCGGGGAATAGGCCTCTTGGCCGGGGTGAATAGTGTTGGAACACGGCCCGCGGAAATAGTAGCGGCTGGAGGTACCGGGGGCGATGCCCGCCCCGGCCCGGCGGCCAAGTTAAAAAAATAAATAATCCCGTTCAGTCTCAATGGCAGGGTGCGGGCCGGCCCGGCGGCGATTGCGGCGGGCAGCAGGCCTCTTGGACAGGTTGAGAGATAAAAAAATAATAATTCCCATGCAGTCTCAATGGCGGGGTGCGGGCCGGGGAATAGGCCTCTTGGCCGGGGTGAATATGTTGGAACGCGGCGCGCGTAAATAGAAGCGGCTGGAGGTACCGGGGGCGAAGCCCGCCCCGGCCCGGAGGCCGAGTTAAAAAAAATAATAATCCCCGTTCAGTCTCAATGGCGGGGTGCGGGCCGGCCCGGCGGCGAGTGCGGCGGGCAGCAGGCCTCTTGGACAGGTTGAGAGATAAAAAAATAATAATTCCCGTGCAGTCTCAATGGCGGGGTGCGGGCCGGGGAATAGGCCTCTTGGCCGGGGTGAATAGTGTTGGAACACGGCCCGCGGAAATAGTAGCGGCTGGAGGTACCGGGGGCGATGCCCGCCCCGGCCCGGCGGCCAAGTTAAAAAAATAAATAATCCCCGTTCAGTCTCAATGGCAGGGTGCGGGCCGGCCCGGCGGCGATTGCGGCGGGCAGCAGGCCTCTTGGACAGGTTGAGAGATAAAAAAATAATAATTCCCATGCAGTCTCAATGGCGGGGTGCGGGCCGGGGAATAGGCCTCTTGGCCGGGGTGAATAGTGTTGGAACACGGCCCGCGGAAATAGTAGCGGCTGGAGGTACCGGGGGCGATGCCCGCCCCGGCCCGGCGGCCGAGTTAAAAAAAATAATAATCCCCGTTCAGTCTCAATGGCGGGGTGCGGGCCGACCCGGCGGCGAGTGCGGCGGGCAGCAGGCCTCTTGGACAGGTTGAGAGATAAAAAAATAATAATTCCCGTTCAGTCTCAATGGCAGGGTGCGGGCCGGCCCGGCGGCAATTGCGGCGGGCAGCAGGCCTCTTGGACAGGTTGAGAGATAAAAAAATAATAATTCCCATGCAGTCTCAATGGCGGGGTGCGGGCCGGGGAATAGGCCTCTTGGCCGGGGTGAATATGTTGGAACGCGGCGCGCGTAAATAGAAGCGGCTGGAGGTACCGGGGGCGAAGCCCGCCCCGGCCCGGAGGCCGAGTTAAAAAAAATAATAATCCCCGTTCAGTCTCAATGGCGGGGTGCGGGCCGGCCCGGCGGCGAGTGCGGCGGGCAGCAGGCCTCTTGGACAGGTTGAGAGATAAAAAAATAATAATTCCCGTGCAGTCTCAATGGCGGGGTGCGGGCCGGGGAATAGGCCTCTTGGCCGGGGTGAATATGTTGGAACGCGGCGCGTGTAAATAGAAGCGGCTGGAGGTACCGGGGGCGAAGCCCGCCCCGGCCCGGAGGCCGAGTTAAAAAAAATAATAATCCCCGTTCAGTCTCAATGGCGGGGTGCGGGCCGGCCCGGCGGCGAGTGCGGCGGGCAGCAGGCCTCTTGGACAGGTTGAGAGATAAAAAAATAATAATTCCCGCGCAGTCTCAATGGCGGGGTGCGGGCCGGGGAATAGGCCTCTTGGCCGGGGTGAATAGTGTTGGAACACGGCCCGCGGAAATAGTAGCGGCTGGAGGTACCGGGGGCGATGCCCGCCCCGGCCCGGCGGCCAAGTTAAAAAAATAAATAATCCCGTTCAGTCTCAATGGCAGGGTGCGGGCCGGCCCGGCGGCGATTGCGGCGGGCAGCAGGCCTCTTGGACAGGTTGAGAGATAAAAAAATAATAATTCCCATGCAGTCTCAATGGCGGGGTGCGGGCCGGGGAATAGGCCTCTTGGCCGGGGTGAATAGTGTTGGAACACGGCCCGCGGAAATAGTAACGGCTGGAGGTACCGGGGGCGATGCCCGCCCCGGCCCGGCGGCCAAGTTAAAAAAATAAATAATCCCCGTTCAGTCTCAATGGCAGGGTGCGGGCCGGCCCGGCGGCGATTGCGGCGGGCAGCAGGCCTCTTGGACAGGTTGAGAGATATAAAAATAATAATTCCCGTGCAGTCTCAATGGCGGGGTGCGGGCCGGCCCGGCGGACGAGTGTGGCCGGGGAAGAGGCCTCTTGGCCGGGGTGAATATGTTGGAACGCGGCGCGCGTAAATAGAAGCGGCTGGAGGTACCGGGGGCGAAGCCCGCCCCGGCCCGGAGGCCGAGTTAAAAAAAATAATAATCCCCGTTCAGTCTCAATGGCGGGGTGCGGGCCGGCCCGGCGGCGAGTGCGGCGGGCAGCAGGCCTCTTGGACAGGTTGAGAGATAAAAAAATAATAATTCCCATGCAGTCTCAATGGCGGGGTGCGGGCCGGGGAATAGGCCTCTTGGCCGGGGTGAATATGTTGGAACGCGGCGCGCGTAAATAGAAGCGGCTGGAGGTACCGGGGGCGATGCCCGCCCTGGCCCGGCGGCCAAGTTAAAAAAATAAATAATCCCGTTCAGTCTCAATGGCAGGGTGCGGGCCGGCCCGGCGGCGATTGCGGCGGGCAGCAGGCCTCTTGGACAGGTTGAGAGATAAAAAAATAATAATTCCCATGCAGTCTCAATGGCGGGGTGCGGGCCGGGGAATAGGCCTCTTGGCCGGGGTGAATATGTTGGAACGCGGCGCGCGTAAATAGAAGCGGCTGGAGGTACCGGGGGCGATGCCCGCCCTGGCCCGGCGGCCAAGTTAAAAAAATAAATAATCCCGTTCAGTCTCAATGGCAGGGTGCGGGCCGGCCCGGCGGCGATTGCGGCGGGCAGCAGGCCTCTTGGACAGGTTGAGAGATAAAAAAATAATAATTCCCATGCAGTCTCAATGGCGGGGTGCGGGCCGGGGAATAGGCCTCTTGGCCGGGGTGAATAGTGTTGGAACACGGCCCGCGGAAATAGTAGCGGCTGGAGGTACCGGGGGCGATGCCCGCCCCGGCCCGGCGGCCAAGTTAAAAAAATAAATAATCCCCTTCAGTCTCATGGCAGGGTGCGGGCCGACCCGGCGGCGATTGCGGCGGGCAGCAGGCCTCTTGGACAGGTTGACAGATAAAAAAATAATAATTCCCGTGCAGTCTCAATGGCGGGGTGCGGGCCGGGGAATAGGCCTCTTGGCCGGGGTGAATATGTTGGAACGCGGCGCGCGTAAATAGAAGCGGCTGGAGGTACCGGGGGCGATGCCCGCCCTGGCCCGGCGGCCAAGTTAAAAAAATAAATAATCCCGTTCAGTCTCAATGGCAGGGTGCGGGCCGGCCCGGCGGCGATTGCGGCGGGCAGCAGGCCTCTTGGACAGGTTGAGAGATAAAAAAATAATAATTCCCATGCAGTCTCAATGGCGGGGTGCGGGCCGGGGAATAGGCCTCTTGGCCGGGGTGAATATGTTGGAACGCGGCGCGCGTAAATAGAAGCGGCTGGTGGTACCGGGGGCGATGCCCGCCCTGGCCCGGCGGCCAAGTTAAAAAAATAAATAATCCCGTTCAGTCTCAATGGCAGGGTGCGGGCCGGCCCGGCGGCGATTGCGGCGGGCAGCAGGCCTCTTGGACAGGTTGAGAGATAAAAAAATAATAATTCCCATCCAGTCTCAATGGCGGGGTGCGGGCCGGGGAATAGGCCTCTTGGCCGGGGTGAATAGTGTTGGAACACGGCCCGCGGAAATAGTAGCGGCTGGAGGTACCGGGGGCGATGCCCGCCCCGGCCCGGCGGCCAAGTTAAAAAAATAAATAATCCCCTTCAGTCTCATGGCAGGGTGCGGGCCGACCCGGCGGCGATTGCGGCGGGCAGCAGGCCTCTTGGACAGGTTGACAGATAAAAAAATAATAATTCCCGTGCAGTCTCAATGGCGGGGTGCGGGCCGGGGAATAGGCCTCTTGGCCGGGGTGAATATGTTGGAACGCGGCGCGCGTAAATAGAAGCGGCTGGAGGTACCGGGGGCGATGCCCGCCCTGGCCCGGCGGCCAAGTTAAAAAAATAAATAATCCCGTTCAGTCTCAATGGCAGGGTGCGGGCCGGCCCGGCGGCGATTGCGGCGGGCAGCAGGCCTCTTGGACAAGTTGAGAGATAAAAAAATAATAATTCCCATGCAGTCTCAATGGCGGGGTGCGGGCCGGGGAATAGGCCTCTTGGCCGGGGTGAATATGTTGGAACGCGGCGCGCGTAAATAGAAGCGGCTGGAGGTACCGGGGGCGATGCCCGCCCTGGCCCGGCGGCCAAGTTAAAAAAATAAATAATCCCGTTCAGTCTCAATGGCAGGGTGCGGGCCGGCCCGGCGGCGATTGCGGCGGGCAGCAGGCCTCTTGGACAGGTTGAGAGATAAAAAAATAATAATTCCCATGCAGTCTCAATGGCGGGGTGCGGGCCGGGGAATAGGCCTCTTGGCCGGGGTGAATAGTGTTGGAACACGGCCCGCGGAAATAGTAGCGGCTGGAGGTACCGGGGGCGATGCCCGCCCCGGCCCGGCGGCCGAGTTAAAAAAAATAATAATCCCCGTTCAGTCTCAATGGCGGGGTGCGGGCCGACCCGGCGGCGAGTGCGGCGGGCAGCAGGCCTCTTGGACAGGTTGAGAGATAAAAAAATAATAATTCCCATGCAGTCTCAATGGCGGGGTGCGGGCCGGGGAATAGGCCTCTTGGCCGGGGTGAATATGTTGGAACGCGGCGCGCGTAAATAGAAGCGGCTGGTGGTACCGGGGGCGATGCCCGCCCTGGCCCGGCGGCCAAGTTAAAAAAATAAATAATCCCGTTCAGTCTCAATGGCAGGGTGCGGGCCGGCCCGGCGGCGATTGCGGCGGGCAGCAGGCCTCTTGGACAGGTTGAGAGATAAAAAAATAATAATTCCCATCCAGTCTCAATGGCGGGGTGCGGGCCGGGGAATAGGCCTCTTGGCCGGGGTGAATAGTGTTGGAACACGGCCCGCGGAAATAGTAGCGGCTGGAGGTACCGGGGGCGATGCCCGCCCCGGCCCGGCGGCCAAGTTAAAAAAATAAATAATCCCCTTCAGTCTCATGGCAGGGTGCGGGCCGACCCGGCGGCGATTGCGGCGGGCAGCAGGCCTCTTGGACAGGTTGACAGATAAAAAAATAATAATTCCCGTGCAGTCTCAATGGCGGGGTGCGGGCCGGGGAATAGGCCTCTTGGCCGGGGTGAATATGTTGGAACGCGGCGCGCGTAAATAGAAGCGGCTGGAGGTACCGGGGGCGATGCCCGCCCTGGCCCGGCGGCCAAGTTAAAAAAATAAATAATCCCGTTCAGTCTCAATGGCAGGGTGCGGGCCGGCCCGGCGGCGATTGCGGCGGGCAGCAGGCCTCTTGGACAAGTTGAGAGATAAAAAAATAATAATTCCCATGCAGTCTCAATGGCGGGGTGCGGGCCGGGGAATAGGCCTCTTGGCCGGGGTGAATATGTTGGAACGCGGCGCGCGTAAATAGAAGCGGCTGGAGGTACCGGGGGCGATGCCCGCCCTGGCCCGGCGGCCAAGTTAAAAAAATAAATAATCCCGTTCAGTCTCAATGGCAGGGTGCGGGCCGGCCCGGCGGCGATTGCGGCGGGCAGCAGGCCTCTTGGACAGGTTGAGAGATAAAAAAATAATAATTCCCATGCAGTCTCAATGGCGGGGTGCGGGCCGGGGAATAGGCCTCTTGGCCGGGGTGAATAGTGTTGGAACACGGCCCGCGGAAATAGTAGCGGCTGGAGGTACCGGGGGCGATGCCCGCCCCGGCCCGGCGGCCGAGTTAAAAAAAATAATAATCCCCGTTCAGTCTCAATGGCGGGGTGCGGGCCGACCCGGCGGCGAGTGCGGCGGGCAGCAGGCCTCTTGGACAGGTTGAGAGATAAAAAAATAATAATTCCCGTTCAGTCTCAATGGCAGGGTGCGGGCCGGCCCGGCGGCAATTGCGGCGGGCAGCAGGCCTCTTGGACAGGTTGAGAGATAAAAAAATAATAATTCCCATGCAGTCTCAATGGCGGGGTGCGGGCCGGGGAATAGGCCTCTTGGCCGGGGTGAATATGTTGGAACGCGGCGCGCGTAAATAGAAGCGGCTGGAGGTACCGGGGGCGAAGCCCGCCCCGGCCCGGAGGCCGAGTTAAAAAAAATAATAATCCCCGTTCAGTCTCAATGGCGGGGTGCGGGCCGACCCGGCGGCGATTGCGGCGGGCAGCAGGCCTCTTGGACAGGTTGACAGATAAAAAAATAATAATTCCCGTGCAGTCTCAATGGCGGGGTGCGGGCCGGCCCGGCGGACGAGTGTGGCCGGGGAAGAGGCCTCTTGGCCGGGGTGAATATGTTGGAACGCGGCGCGCGTAAATAGAAGCGGCTGGAGGTACCGGGGGCGAAGCCCGCCCCGGCCCGGAGGCCGAGTTAAAAAAAATAATAATCCCCGTTCAGTCTCAATGGCGGGGTGCGGGCCGGCCCGGCGGCGAGTGCGGCGGGCAGCAGGCCTCTTGGACAGGTTGAGAGATAAAAAAATAATAATTCCCATGCAGTCTCAATGGCGGGGTGCGGGCCGGGGAATAGGCCTCTTGGCCGGGGTGAATATGTTGGAACGCGGCGCGCGTAAATAGAAGCGGCTGGAGGTACCGGGGGCGATGCCCGCCCTGGCCCGGCGGCCAAGTTAAAAAAATAAATAATCCCGTTCAGTCTCAATGGCAGGGTGCGGGCCGGCCCGGCGGCGATTGCGGCGGGCAGCAGGCCTCTTGGACAGGTTGAGAGATAAAAAAATAATAATTCCCATGCAGTCTCAATGGCGGGGTGCGGGCCGGGGAATAGGCCTCTTGGCCGGGGTGAATATGTTGGAACGCGGCGCGCGTAAATAGAAGCGGCTGGAGGTACCGGGGGCGATGCCCGCCCTGGCCCGGCGGCCAAGTTAAAAAAATAAATAATCCCGTTCAGTCTCAATGGCAGGGTGCGGGCCGGCCCGGCGGCGATTGCGGCGGGCAGCAGGCCTCTTGGACAGGTTGAGAGATAAAAAAATAATAATTCCCATGCAGTCTCAATGGCGGGGTGCGGGCCGGGGAATAGGCCTCTTGGCCGGGGTGAATAGTGTTGGAACACGGCCCGCGGAAATAGTAGCGGCTGGAGGTACCGGGGGCGATGCCCGCCCCGGCCCGGCGGCCAAGTTAAAAAAATAAATAATCCCCTTCAGTCTCATGGCAGGGTGCGGGCCGACCCGGCGGCGATTGCGGCGGGCAGCAGGCCTCTTGGACAGGTTGACAGATAAAAAAATAATAATTCCCGTGCAGTCTCAATGGCGGGGTGCGGGCCGGGGAATAGGCCTCTTGGCCGGGGTGAATATGTTGGAACGCGGCGCGCGTAAATAGAAGCGGCTGGAGGTACCGGGGGCGATGCCCGCCCTGGCCCGGCGGCCAAGTTAAAAAAATAAATAATCCCGTTCAGTCTCAATGGCAGGGTGCGGGCCGGCCCGGCGGCGATTGCGGCGGGCAGCAGGCCTCTTGGACAGGTTGAGAGATAAAAAAATAATAATTCCCATGCAGTCTCAATGGCGGGGTGCGGGCCGGGGAATAGGCCTCTTGGCCGGGGTGAATATGTTGGAACGCGGCGCGCGTAAATAGAAGCGGCTGGTGGTACCGGGGGCGATGCCCGCCCTGGCCCGGCGGCCAAGTTAAAAAAATAAATAATCCCGTTCAGTCTCAATGGCAGGGTGCGGGCCGGCCCGGCGGCGATTGCGGCGGGCAGCAGGCCTCTTGGACAGGTTGAGAGATAAAAAAATAATAATTCCCATCCAGTCTCAATGGCGGGGTGCGGGCCGGGGAATAGGCCTCTTGGCCGGGGTGAATAGTGTTGGAACACGGCCCGCGGAAATAGTAGCGGCTGGAGGTACCGGGGGCGATGCCCGCCCCGGCCCGGCGGCCAAGTTAAAAAAATAAATAATCCCCTTCAGTCTCATGGCAGGGTGCGGGCCGACCCGGCGGCGATTGCGGCGGGCAGCAGGCCTCTTGGACAGGTTGACAGATAAAAAAATAATAATTCCCGTGCAGTCTCAATGGCGGGGTGCGGGCCGGGGAATAGGCCTCTTGGCCGGGGTGAATATGTTGGAACGCGGCGCGCGTAAATAGAAGCGGCTGGAGGTACCGGGGGCGATGCCCGCCCTGGCCCGGCGGCCAAGTTAAAAAAATAAATAATCCCGTTCAGTCTCAATGGCAGGGTGCGGGCCGGCCCGGCGGCGATTGCGGCGGGCAGCAGGCCTCTTGGACAGGTTGAGAGATAAAAAAATAATAATTCCCATGCAGTCTCAATGGCGGGGTGCGGGCCGGGGAATAGGCCTCTTGGCCGGGGTGAATATGTTGGAACGCGGCGCGCGTAAATAGAAGCGGCTGGAGGTACCGGGGGCGATGCCCGCCCTGGCCCGGCGGCCAAGTTAAAAAAATAAATAATCCCGTTCAGTCTCAATGGCAGGGTGCGGGCCGGCCCGGCGGCGATTGCGGCGGGCAGCAGGCCTCTTGGACAGGTTGAGAGATAAAAAAATAATAATTCCCATGCAGTCTCAATGGCGGGGTGCGGGCCGGGGAATAGGCCTCTTGGCCGGGGTGAATAGTGTTGGAACACGGCCCGCGGAAATAGTAGCGGCTGGAGGTACCGGGGGCGATGCCCGCCCCGGCCCGGCGGCCGAGTTAAAAAAAATAATAATCCCCGTTCAGTCTCAATGGCGGGGTGCGGGCCGACCCGGCGGCGAGTGCGGCGGGCAGCAGGCCTCTTGGACAGGTTGAGAGATAAAAAAATAATAATTCCCGTTCAGTCTCAATGGCAGGGTGCGGGCCGGCCCGGCGGCAATTGCGGCGGGCAGCAGGCCTCTTGGACAGGTTGAGAGATAAAAAAATAATAATTCCCATGCAGTCTCAATGGCGGGGTGCGGGCCGGGGAATAGGCCTCTTGGCCGGGGTGAATATGTTGGAACGCGGCGCGCGTAAATAGAAGCGGCTGGAGGTACCGGGGGCGAAGCCCGCCCCGGCCCGGAGGCCGAGTTAAAAAAAATAATAATCCCCGTTCAGTCTCAATGGCGGGGTGCGGGCCGACCCGGCGGCGATTGCGGCGGGCAGCAGGCCTCTTGGACAGGTTGACAGATAAAAAAATAATAATTCCCGTGCAGTCTCAATGGCGGGGTGCGGGCCGGGGAATAGGCCTCTTGGCCGGGGTGAATATGTTGGAACGCGGCGCGCGTAAATAGAAGCGGCTGGAGGTACCGGGGGCGATGCCCGCCCTGGCCCGGCGGCCAAGTTAAAAAAATAAATAATCCCGTTCAGTCTCAATGGCAGGGTGCGGGCCGGCCCGGCGGCGATTGCGGCGGGCAGCAGGCCTCTTGGACAGGTTGAGAGATAAAAAAATAATAATTCCCATGCAGTCTCAATGGCGGGGTGCGGGCCGGGGAATAGGCCTCTTGGCCGGGGTGAATAGTGTTGGAACACGGCCCGCGGAAATAGTAGCGGCTGGAGGTACCGGGGGCGATGCCCGCCCCGGCCCGGCGGCCGAGTAAAAAAAAATAATAATCCCCGTTCAGTCTCAATGGCGGGGTGCGGGCCGACCCGGCGGCGAGTGCGGCGGGCAGCAGGCCTCTTGGACAGGTTGAGAGATAAAAAAATAATAATTCCCGTTCAGTCTCAATGGCAGGGTGCGGGCCGGCCCGGCGGCAATTGCGGCGGGCAGCAGGCCTCTTGGACAGGTTGAGAGATAAAAAAATAATAATTCCCGTGCAGTCTCAATGGCGGGGTGCGGGCCGTGGAATAGGCCTCTTGGCCGGGGTGAATATGTTGGAACGCGGCGCGCGTAAATAGAAGCGGCTGGAGGTACCGGGGGCGAAGCCCGCCCCGGCCCGGAGGCCGAGTTAAAAAAAATAATAATCCCCGTTCAGTCTCAATGGCGGGGTGCGGGCCGGCCCGGCGGCGAGTGCGGCGGGCAGCAGGCCTCTTGGACAGGTTGAGAGATAAAAAAATAATAATTCCCGTGCAGTCTCAATGGCGGGGTGCGGGCCGGGGAATAGGCCTCTTGGCCGGGGTGAATAGTGTTGGAACACGGCCCGCGGAAATAGTAGCGGCTGGAGGTACCGGGGGCGATGCCCGCCCCGGCCCGGCGGCCAAGTTAAAAAAATAAATAATCCCGTTCAGTCTCAATGGCAGGGTGCGGGCCGGCCCGGCGGCGATTGCGGCGGGCAGCAGGCCTCTTGGACAGGTTGAGAGATAAAAAAATAATAATTCCCGTTCAGTCTCAATGGCAGGGTGCGGGCCGGCCCGGCGGCAATTGCGGCGGGCAGCAGGCCTCTTGGACAGGTTGAGAGATAAAAAAATAATAATTCCCATGCAGTCTCAATGGCGGGGTGCGGGCCGGGGAATAGGCCTCTTGGCCGGGGTGAATATGTTGGAACGCGGCGCGCGTAAATAGAAGCGGCTGGAGGTACCGGGGGCGAAGCCCGCCCCGGCCCGGAGGCCGAGTTAAAAAAAATAATAATCCCCGTTCAGTCTCAATGGCGGGGTGCGGGCCGGCCCGGCGGCGAGTGCGGCGGGCAGCAGGCCTCTTGGACAGGTTGAGAGATTAAAAATAATAATTCCCGTGCAGTCTCAATGGCGGGGTGCGGGCCGGGGAATAGGCCTCTTGGCCGGGGTGAATATGTTGGAACGCGGCGCGCGTAAATAGAAGCGGCTGGAGGTACCGGGGGCGAAGCCCGCCCCGGCCCGGAGGCCGAGTTAAAAAAAATAATAATCCCCGTTCAGTCTCAATGGCGGGGTGCGGGCCGGCCCGGCGGCGAGTGCGGCGGACAGCAGGCCTCTTGGACAGGTTGAGAGATAAAAAAATAATAATTCCCGTTCAGTCTCAATGGCAGGGTGCGGGCCGGCCCGGCGGCGAGTGCGGCGGGCAGCAGGCCTCTTGGACAGGTTGAGAGATAAAAAAATAATAATTCCCGTTCAGTCTCAATGGCAGGGTGCGGGCCGGCCCGGCGGCGAGTGCGGCGGGCAGCAGGCCTCTTGGACAGGTTGAGAGATAAAAAAATAATAATTCCCGTGCAGTCTCAATGGCGGGGTGCGGGCCGGGGAATAGGCCTCTTGGCCGGGGTGAATATGTTGGAACGCGGCGCGCGTAAATAGAAGCGGCTGGAGGTACCGGGGGCGAAGCCCGCCCCGGCCCGGAGGCCGAGTTAAAAAAAATAATAATCCCCGTTCAGTCTCAATGGCGGGGTGCGGGCCGGCCCGGCGGCGAGTGCAGCGGGCAGCAGGCCTCTTGGACAGGTTGAGAGATAAAAAAATAATAATTCCCGTGCAGTCTCAATGGCGGGGTGCGGGCCGGGGAATAGGCCTCTTGGCCGGGGTGAATAGTGTTGGAACACGGCCCGCGGAAATAGTAGCGGCTGGAGGTACCGGGGGCGATGCCCGCCCCGGCCCGGCGGCCAAGTTAAAAAAATAAATAATCCCGTTCAGTCTCAATGGCAGGGTGCGGGCCGGCCCGGCGGCGATTGCGGCGGGCAGCAGGCCTCTTGGACAGGTTGAGAGATAAAAAAATAATAATTCCCGTTCAGTCTCAATGGCAGGGTGCGGGCCGGCCCGGCGGCAATTGCGGCGGGCAGCAGGCCTCTTGGACAGGTTGAGAGATAAAAAAATAATAATTCCCATGCAGTCTCAATGGCGGGGTGCGGGCCGGGGAATAGGCCTCTTGGCCGGGGTGAATATGTTGGAACGCGGCGCGCGTAAATAGAAGCGGCTGGAGGTACCGGGGGCGAAGCCCGCCCCGGCCCGGAGGCCGAGTTAAAAAAAATAATAATCCCCGTTCAGTCTCAATGGCGGGGTGCGGGCCGGCCCGGCGGCGAGTGCGGCGGGCAGCAGGCCTCTTGGACAGGTTGAGAGATTAAAAATAATAATTCCCGTGCAGTCTCAATGGCGGGGTGCGGGCCGGGGAATAGGCCTCTTGGCCGGGGTGAATATGTTGGAACGCGGCGCGCGTAAATAGAAGCGGCTGGAGGTACCGGGGGCGAAGCCCGCCCCGGCCCGGAGGCCGAGTTAAAAAAAATAATAATCCCCGTTCAGTCTCAATGGCGGGGTGCGGGCCGGCCCGGTGGCGAGTGCGGCGGGCAGCAGGCCTCTTGGACAGGTTGAGAGATAAAAAAATAATAATTCCCGTGCAGTCTCAATGGCGGGGTGCGGGCCGGGGAATAGGCCTCTTGGCCGGGGTGAATAGTGTTGGAACACGGCCCGCGGAAATAGTAGCGGCTGGAGGTACCGGGGGCGATGCCCGCCCCGGCCCGGCGGCCAAGTTAAAAAAATAAATAATCCCCGTTCAGTCTCAATGGCAGGGTGCGGGCCGGCCCGGCGGCGATTGCGGCGGGCAGCAGGCCTCTTGGACAGGTTGAGAGATAAAAAAATAATAATTCCCGTTCAGTCTCAATGGCAGGGTGCGGGCCGGCCCGGCGGCAATTGCAGCGGGCAGCAGGCCTCTTGGACAGGTTGAGAGATAAAAAAATAATAATTCCCATGCAGTCTCAATGGCGGGGTGCGGGCCGGGGAATAGGCCTCTTGGCCGGGGTGAATGTGTTGGAACGCGGCGCGCGTAAATAGAAGCGGCTGGAGGTACCGGGGGCGAAGCCCGCCCCGGCCCGGAGGCCGAGTTAAAAAAAATAATAATCCCCGTTCAGTCTCAATGGCGGGGTGCGGGCCGGCCCGGCGGCGAGTGCGGCGGGCAGCAGGCCTCTTGGACAGGTTGAGAGATAAAAAAATAATAATTCCCGTGCAGTCTCAATGGCGGGGTGCGGGCCGGGGAATAGGCCTCTTGGCCGGGGTGAATATGTTGGAACACGGCCCGCGGAAATAGTAGCGGCTGGAGGTACCGGGGGCGATGCCCGCCCCGGCCCGGCGGCCAAGTTAAAAAAATAAATAATCCCGTTCAGTCTCAATGGCAGGGTGCGGGCCGGCCCGGCGGCGATTGCGGCGGGCAGCAGGCCTCTTGGACAGGTTGAGAGATAAAAAAATAATAATTCCCATGCAGTCTCAATGGCGGGGTGCGGGCCGGGGAATAGGCCTCTTGGCCGGGGTGAATAGTGTTGGAACACGGCCCGCGGAAATAGTAACGGCTGGAGGTACCGGGGGCGATGCCCGCCCCGGGCCGGCGGCCAAGTTAAAAAAATAAATAATCCCCGTTCAGTCTCAATGGCAGGGTGCGGGCCGGCCCGGCGGCGATTGCGGCGGGCAGCAGGCCTCTTGGACAGGTTGAGAGATATAAAAATAATAATTCCCGTGCAGTCTCAACGGCGGGGTGCGGGCCGGCCCGGCGGACGAGTGTGGCCGGGGAATAGGCCTCTTGGCCGGGGTGAATATGTTGGAACGCGGCGCGCGTAAATAGAAGCGGCTGGAGGTACCGGGGGCGAAGCCCGCCCCGGCCCGGAGGCCGAGTTAAAAAAAATAATAATCCCCGTTCAGTCTCAATGGCGGGGTGCGGGCCGGCCCGGCGGCGAGTGCGGCGGGCAGCAGGCCTCTTGGACAGGTTGAGAGATAAAAAAATAATAATTCCCGTGCAGTCTCAATGGCGGGGTGCGGGCCGGGGAAAAGGCCTCTTGGCCGGGGTGAATAGTGTTGGAACACGGCCCGCGGAAATAGTAGCGGCTGGAGGTACCGGGGGCGATGCCCGCCCCGGGCCGGCGGCCAAGTTAAAAAAATAAATAATCCCGTTCAGTCTCAATGGCAGGGTGCGGGCCGGCCCGGCGGCGAGTGCGGCGGGCAGCAGGCCTCTTGGACAGGTTGAGAGATAAAAAAATAATAATTCCCGTTCAGTCTCAATCGCAGGGTGCGGGCCGGCCCGGCGGCAATTGCGGCGGGCAGCAGGCCTCTTGGACAGGTTGAGAGATAAAAAAATAATAATTCCCATGCAGTCTCAATGGCGGGGTGCGGGCCGGGGAATAGGCCTCTTGGCCGGGGTGAATAGTGTTGGAACACGGCCCGCGGAAATAGTAACGGCTGGAGGTACCGGGGGCGATGGCGGCCAAGTTAAAAAAATAAATAATCCCCGTTCAGTCTCAATGGCGGGGTGCGGGCCGGCCCGGCGGCGATTGCGGCGGGCAGCAGGCCTCTTGGACAGGTTGAGAGATAAAAAAATAATAATTCCCATGCAGTCTCAATGGCGGGGTGCGGGCCGGGGAATAGGCCTCTTGGCCGGGGTGAATAGTGTTGGAACACGGCCCGCGGAAATAGTAACGGCTGGAGGTACCGGGGGCGATGCCCGCCCCGGCCCGGCGGCCAAGTTAAAAAAAATAATAATCCCGTTCAGTCTCAATGGCGGGGTGCGGGCCGGCCCGGCGGCGAGTGCGGCGGGCTGCAGGCCTCTTGGACAGGTTGAGAGATAAAAAAATAATAATTCCCGTGCAGTCTCAATGGCGGGGTGCGGGCCGGCCCGGCGGACGAGTGTGGCCGGGGAAGAGGCCTCTTGGCCGGGGTGAATATGTTGGAACGCGGCGCGCGTAAATAGAAGCGGCTGGAGGTACCGGGGGCGAAGCCCGCCCCGGCCCGGCGGACGAGTTAAAAAAAATAATAATCCCCGTACAGTCTCAATGGCGGGGTGCGGGCCGGCCCGGCGGCGAGTGCGGCGGGCAGCAGGCCTCTTGGACAGGTTGAGAGATAAAAAAATAATAATTCCCGTGCAGTCTCAATGGCGGGGTGCGGGCCGGGGAATAGGCCTCTTGGCCGGGGTGAATAGTGTTGGAACACGGCCCGCGGAAATAGTAGCGGCTGGAGGTACCGGGGGCGATGCCCGCCCCGGCCCGGCGGCCAAGTTAAAAAAATAAATAATCCCGTTCAGTCTCAATGGCAGGGTGCGGGCCGGCCCGGCGGCGATTGCGGCGGGCAGCAGGCCTCTTGGACAGGTTGAGAGATAAAAAAATAATAATTCCCATGCAGTCTCAATGGCGGGGTGCGGGCCGGGGAATAGGCCTCTTGGCCGGGGTGAATATGTTGGAACGCGGCGCGCGTAAATAGAAGCGGCTGGAGGTACCGGGGGCGAAGCCCGCCCCGGCCCGGAGGCCGAGTTAAAAAAAATAATAATCCCCGTTCAGTCTCAATGGCGGGGTGCGGGCCGGCCCGGCGGCGAGTGCGGCGGGCAGCAGGCCTCTTGGACAGGTTGAGAGATAAAAAAATAATAATTCCCGTGCAGTCTCAATGGCGGGGTGCGGGCCGGGGAATAGGCCTCTTGGCCGGGGTGAATAGTGTTGGAACACGGCCCGCGGAAATAGTAGCGGCTGGAGGTACCGGGGGCGATGCCCGCCCCGGCCCGGCGGCCAAGTTAAAAAAATAAATAATCCCCGTTCAGTCTCAATGGCAGGGTGCGGGCCGGCCCGGCGGCGATTGCGGCGGGCAGCAGGCCTCTTGGACAGGTTGAGAGATAAAAAAATAATAATTCCCATGCAGTCTCAATGGCGGGGTGCGGGCCGGGGAATAGGCCTCTTGGCCGGGGTGAATAGTGTTGGAACACGGCCCGCGGAAATAGTAGCGGCTGGAGGTACCGGGGGCGATGCCCGCCCCGGCCCGGCGGCCGAGTTAAAAAAAATAATAATCCCCGTTCAGTCTCAATGGCGGGGTGCGGGCCGACCCGGCGGCGAGTGCGGCGGGCAGCAGGCCTCTTGGACAGGTTGAGAGATAAAAAAATAATAATTCCCGTTCAGTCTCAATGGCAGGGTGCGGGCCGGCCCGGCGGCAATTGCGGCGGGCAGCAGGCCTCTTGGACAGGTTGAGAGATAAAAAAATAATAATTCCCATGCAGTCTCAATGGCGGGGTGCGGGCCGGGGAATAGGCCTCTTGGCCGGGGTGAATATGTTGGAACGCGGCGCGCGTAAATAGAAGCGGCTGGAGGTACCGGGGGCGATGCCCGCCCCGGGCCGGCGGCCAAGTTAAAAAAATAAATAATCCCCGTTCAGTCTCAATGGCAGGGTGCGGGCCGGCCCGGCGGCGATTGCGGCGGGCAGCAGGCCTCTTGGACAGGTTGAGAGATATAAAAATAATAATTCCCGTGCAGTCTCAACGGCGGGGTGCGGGCCGGCCCGGCGGACGAGTGTGGCCGGGGAATAGGCCTCTTGGCCGGGGTGAATATGTTGGAACGCGGCGCGCGTAAATAGAAGCGGCTGGAGGTACCGGGGGCGAAGCCCGCCCCGGCCCGGAGGCCGAGTTAAAAAAAATAATAATCCCCGTTCAGTCTCAATGGCGGGGTGCGGGCCGGCCCGGCGGCGAGTGCGGCGGGCAGCAGGCCTCTTGGACAGGTTGAGAGATAAAAAAATAATAATTCCCGTGCAGTCTCAATGGCGGGGTGCGGGCCGGGGAAAAGGCCTCTTGGCCGGGGTGAATAGTGTTGGAACACGGCCCGCGGAAATAGTAGCGGCTGGAGGTACCGGGGGCGATGCCCGCCCCGGGCCGGCGGCCAAGTTAAAAAAATAAATAATCCCGTTCAGTCTCAATGGCAGGGTGCGGGCCGGCCCGGCGGCGAGTGCGGCGGGCAGCAGGCCTCTTGGACAGGTTGAGAGATAAAAAAATAATAATTCCCGTTCAGTCTCAATCGCAGGGTGCGGGCCGGCCCGGCGGCAATTGCGGCGGGCAGCAGGCCTCTTGGACAGGTTGAGAGATAAAAAAATAATAATTCCCATGCAGTCTCAATGGCGGGGTGCGGGCCGGGGAATAGGCCTCTTGGCCGGGGTGAATAGTGTTGGAACACGGCCCGCGGAAATAGTAACGGCTGGAGGTACCGGGGGCGATGGCGGCCAAGTTAAAAAAATAAATAATCCCCGTTCAGTCTCAATGGCGGGGTGCGGGCCGGCCCGGCGGCGATTGCGGCGGGCAGCAGGCCTCTTGGACAGGTTGAGAGATAAAAAAATAATAATTCCCACGCAGTCTCAATGGCGGGGTGCGGGCCGGGGAATAGGCCTCTTGGCCGGGGTGAATAGTGTTGGAACACGGCCCGCGGAAATAGTAACGGCTGGAGGTACCGGGGGCGATGCCCGCCCCGGCCCGGCGGCCAAGTTAAAAAAAATAATAATCCCGTTCAGTCTCAATGGCGGGGTGCGGGCCGGCCCGGCGGCGAGTGCGGCGGGCTGCAGGCCTCTTGGACAGGTTGAGAGATAAAAAAATAATAATTCCCGTGCAGTCTCAATGGCGGGGTGCGGGCCGGCCCGGCGGACGAGTGTGGCCGGGGAAGAGGCCTCTTGGCCGGGGTGAATATGTTGGAACGCGGCGCGCGTAAATAGAAGCGGCTGGAGGTACCGGGGGCGAAGCCCGCCCCGGCCCGGCGGCCGAGTTAAAAAAAATAATAATCCCCGTACAGTCTCAATGGCGGGGTGCGGGCCGGCCCGGCGGCGAGTGCGGCGGGCAGCAGGCCTCTTGGACAGGTTGAGAGATAATGTCACGTTCCGTGCCTGCCTGCAGGGGGCGGGCTTTCTTTTCCCCAACTTCACACCTGTTGTTAATTTCGGGTAATTCACCTGCCTTTATCAAGCGACTCCGGCAGTCATCTCACTGCCGGAGAATTACACACCGTGCCATATTGCACCCGCGCTCGATTTTGCTATTGTCAATTGACCCGTGCCTTTTTGCCTTACGGCCGTTATTTCGCGTTTTGCTCCTAGTTGTTGTATTGCTCTTATTCTCCGCCAAATTCAGATCCTCCTCGCGTCGTGTTGTTTTTCCGCGAGCGTTTTCTGTTAGTGAACCCTTATAGTTATTTTCCTGGTCCTTATTTGACCAGCGTTTTGTGTTACCGTTTTTCCCTGTCGGGCTCTTTCTGTTCTTTTGTCATTAAAGACATTTTTTCGTTGACAAGATTTTTTCGTTGTCTGTTTCTCCGGGGATCCAACCTTTATTTCATTTGTTCTGCACGAAGCGATCGCTATCGCTTCGGACAGAACGTGACAGAATTCTCCGGCCACCATGGATCCCGCAGACGTCGAAAAAATATTGTCCGCTCTTGCACGACAAGAGCAACAGCTGAGTCAGCATGGCCAAGCCATTTCGGAACTCCGAGGCGCGGTCTCCATGCTGGCTCATCGGCTCGACGATTACGAGCCTCGTCTAACACGGGTGGAGGAACGGAGACCCCATTCCTCCGGGGGCCATCCAGCCACCTCGGAAGCGTTCCCCTCTCATCCCATTATGTCGAGGGAACCATCGCTTCCACACCCCCCTCGCTATGGGGGTGAGCATGGGCAGTGTGGTCACTTCCTTCACCAGTGCTCACTCGTATTCGACCAACAGCCGTCTGCCTACGCTAATGATGCTGCCAAGGTGGCCTATATCATGAGTTTGTTAACAGGTCCGGCGGCGTCATGGGCGATTGCGACCAGCGAATCCAAGCCGAGTCTCCGATCATCGTTCCCTGAATTCGTGACAGCCTTTCGCCGGGTGTTCCACCATCCCGTGCGGGGCCGAGAGGCAGAGGGTCGGCTACTTGCCCTCCACCAGGGAAGACGATCGGTCGCCGACTACTCGATCGAGTTCCGGATTCTGGCAGCACAGAGCGGATACGGTGATCGAGCATTGTGTGGACTGTTTCGACGCGGCCTGAACTCTCAGCTCAAAGACGAACTGGCGACCCGTGACCACAGCACCGACCTGGAGGAGCTGATTGACCTCGCTCTCCTCATGGACAATCGTTTGAGGGAGCGGGGCCGGGAGCGTGGGGGAAACCGTTTCCCGTATCGACACTCTCCCCATCGTGAGGAACATCGGGGAGTATTCCGGGAGACGACACCCGCGGCGGAACCTATGCAGCTGGGTGGCAAGGACGTTGGCGGAGAGCAAGGAAGCCGCCGTGCCAGCCGTCGTACGACCAGAGACAACACCCAAACCTCTCCTCACGCCACAACCAGCCCTCCGGGATCATCTTTTCACGTCTACCCCGAGTACTGTGAGTCACGATCCCGCGCGTTAACCCCCGAGCCTAGACAGGCCGACGCGCGATCGGGACACCCCAACAGACTGGAACTTGAGGGGGAGATATTTGGTGACTCCCGGTCGAGGCGGGTTCGGGCCCTGGTAGACTCAGGAGCAGACGATTGTCTGATGGACACCGAGCTCGCCTCCGAGTTGGGTTGTTTCTTGGAGGAGCTTATTGATAGAAAGCGGGTTCGCGATCTCGATGGGCGTCTCCTGGCGGTCGTTACGCACAGAACAGAGCCATTGAAATTGCAACTGTCGGGTAACCATGTCGAGCATCGGCGTTTTCTGGTAATGAGGTCCCGCAATGCCCCTATTATCCTTGGGTTACCCTGGCTTAGGGTACACAACCCCGTAATTTCCTGGGCGCGCCCAGCAATAGATAGTTGGAGTCCGTACTGTTATCAGCACTGTCTACAGTCAGCCGTCGGGGGGTATAAACGCGTCACACCCTCCGAGGATATCTGCCTTGACGGAGTGCCGGATTGCTATCGGGACCTCAAGGGGGCTTTTAGCGAGGACCGCGCGCGCTCCTTACCTCCACACCGCCCCTATGATTGCGCAATAGACCTGCAGGCGGGCGCTCCGTTGCCGACCTCGAGGCTGTATCAGGTGTCTCGGCCTGAACGCGAGGCGCTAACGGAGTACATAAACAGCTCGCTCGCCGCAGGCCTCATTAGACCTTCGCGTTCACCGTTAGGGGCGGGGTTTTTTTTCGTGGGAAAGAAGGACAAGTCTCTGCGACCCTGCGTCGACTATCGTGGGTTAAACGAGATAACCATAAAGAATAAATACCCACTACCTTTGTTAGATTCCGCTTTCGCCCCATTGCAATCCGCCACCATTTTCTCCAAGTTAGATTTGCGCAGCGCTTATCACTTGGTCCGTATCAGGGAGGGAGATGAATGGAAGACCGCTTTCAAGACCCCTCTAGGCCATTTTGAGTACTTAGTGATGCCTTTCGGTCTCACTAACGCCCCTGCCGTCTTCCAAAACCTCATAAATGACGTGCTAAGAGACATGATCAACATCTTCTGTTTTGTCTACTTGGACGATATATTGATTTTCTCCCGGTCGTTACAGGAGCACAAGCAACATGTTAGGCGGGTGCTACAGCGCCTATTAGAAAACCGGCTCTTCGTCAAGGCAGAGAAGTGTGAATTCCATGTTCCCGTAATCTCCTTTCTGGGGTTTATCATTGAGCGGGGTAGGTTACGAGCAGACCCCATCAAGACACAGGCAGTCACGAACTGGCCGGTTCCCACTAATCGTAAAGAACTGCAGCGTTTCCTGGGGTTCGCCAATTTCTATAGACGGTTTATCCGGGCCTATAGCCAGAAGGCGCTCCCCTTGACCCGCCTGACGTCTATTAAGACCCCGTTCAAGTGGGATTCCACCGCGGACGCTGCGTTCACGGACTTAAAGGCGGCGTTTACCAGTCCCCCTGTACTTCAACATCCTGACCCTGATCTTCCCTTTATTGTAGAGGTGGACGCCTCGGATTCAGGGGTGGGGGCGGTGCTGTCTCAACGCTCGCCCATCGACCAGAAGCTGCACCCCTGCGCCTTCTTCTCACGTCGACTCACAGCGGCCGAATCCAACTACGACGTGGGCAACCGCGAACTGTTAGCTGTTGTCTCCGCCTTGCAGGAGTGGCGGCACTGGCTCGAGGGGGCAAAGGAGCCTTTTACCGTTTACACCGACCACAAGAACCTTGCTTACCTCCGTACCGCCAAAAGACTAAACCCCCGTCAGGCCCGGTGGGCCTTGTTTCTCACCAGGTTCGACTTCATTCTCACCTACTCCCCCGGGTCGAAGAACACCAAGCCCGACGCCCTCTCCCGTCTCTACGACCCCACGGGAGGGGACCGGCCCCCGGAGACCATCCTCCCAGCTCAGTGCATCGTGGGGGCCGTCCAGTGGGAGGTTGAGCAGCGAATCCAGACTGCCCTGGAGGGGGTTCAGGTGCCGGCGGGGTGTCCGGCGGGGAGACTGTTCGTGCCTCCGTCCCTGCGCTCGGAGGTCCTGCAGTGGGGGCATGGATCCAAGGTGGCATGCCATCCGGGGGTGAGCCGGACGGTGCAACTCGTCTCCCAGCGGTTCTGGTGGCCGGAGCTCCGGAGCGACGTGACGGAGTTCGTCAGGGCCTGCACCTCCTGCGCATGCGGCAAGTCTTCCCGTCAACCTCCGGCAGGATTGCTCCAACCGTTGCCCGTTCCGCCACGCCCCTGGTCACACATCGCTCTGGACTTCGTCACGGGCCTTCCCCCCTCCCGGGGCCGTACGGTCGTGCTCACGATCGTGGACCGCTTCTCCAAGGCGGCTCATTTTGTGCCCTTGTCCAGGTTACCGTCGGCGCTGGAGACCGCCGACCTCCTGGTCGAACACGTTTTCCGCCTCCACGGCATTCCGACGGACATTGTGTCTGATCGGGGGCCCCAGTTCGTGTCTCGCGTCTGGAAGCGGTTCTGCCGGTCCCTCGGAGCCACTGCCAGCCTGACCTCCGGCTACCACCCCCAGTCTAACGGACAGGCGGAGCGCGCCAACCAGGATCTGGGGGCGGCCCTCCGCTGTGTGTGTCTCCACCGTCCCGCGTCATGGGTCGACCACTTGCCATGGGTGGAGTATGCGCACAACACCCTCGTCTCCTCCGCAACCGGCCGGTCACCGTTCATGTCTGCCTACGGCTACCAGCCGCCGCTGTTCCCGTCACAGGAGGGGCAGGTGGAGGTCCCTTCCGTCCAGCATCATCTCAAGCGGGCCCATCGTGTGTGGAGGGAGGCCCGGGCGGCATTGTCCCGCACGGCGTCCCGGAATCGTCGAATCGCGGATCGTCGTCGGCGCCCGGCCCCCTCCTATCTGGTGGGGCAGAAGGTATGGCTGGCTACTCGGGACCTTCGCCTGGCCGGCTCCTCGGCGAAACTGGGTCCTCGATTCACTGGTCCCTTCGAGGTCGAGGCCGTCATCAACCCGGCTGCTGTCAGGCTCCGTCTACCTCCTACCATGAAGGTCCACCCCGTCTTCCACGTCTCCCTTCTCAAACCCGTCTCTTCCAGTGACTTGGCTCCTCCTCCCACGCCGCCGCCCCCTCCGCGGGTCGTCGACGGTGACCCGGTGTACACGGTTCGTGCCATCCTGGACTCTCGGCGCAGGGGCAAGGGCTTCCAATACCTGGTCGATTGGGAGGGCTACGGGCCTGAGGAGCGGCAGTGGGTGCCTCGCTCCTGGATCCTTGACCCGTCCCTTCTGCGCGACTTCCACACCGCCCACCCTTCCAAACCGGGTGGTCCGCCGGGAGGCGTCCGTTGAGGGGGGGGTACTGTCACGTTCCGTGCCTGCCTGCAGGGGGCGGGCTTTCTTTTCCCCAACTTCACACCTGTTGTTAATTTCGGGTAATTCACCTGCCTTTATCAAGCGACTCCGGCAGTCATCTCACTGCCGGAGAATTACACACCGTGCCATATTGCACCCGCGCTCGATTTTGCTATTGTCAATTGACCCGTGCCTTTTTGCCTTACGGCCGTTATTTCGCGTTTTGCTCCTAGTTGTTGTATTGCTCTTATTCTCCGCCAAATTCAGATCCTCCTCGCGTCGTGTTGTTTTTCCGCGAGCGTTTTCTGTTAGTGAACCCTTATAGTTATTTTCCTGGTCCTTATTTGACCAGCGTTTTGTGTTACCGTTTTTCCCTGTCGGGCTCTTTCTGTTCTTTTGTCATTAAAGACATTTTTTCGTTGACAAGATTTTTTCGTTGTCTGTTTCTCCGGGGATCCAACCTTTATTTCATTTGTTCTGCACGAAGCGATCGCTATCGCTTCGGACAGAACGTGACAGATAAAAAAATAATAATTCCCGTGCAGTCTCAATGGCGGGGTGCGGGCCGGGGAATAGGCCTCTTGGCCGGGGTGAATAGTGTTGGAACACGGCCCGCGGAAATAGTAGCGGCTGGAGGTACCGGGGGCGATGCCCGCCCCGGCCCGGCGGCCAAGTTAAAAAAATAAATAATCCCGTTCAGTCTCAATGGCAGGGTGCGGGCCGGCCCGGCGGCGATTGCGGCGGGCAGCAGGCCTCTTGGACAGGTTGAGAGATAAAAAAATAATAATTCCCATGCAGTCTCAATGGCGGGGTGCGGGCCGGGGAATAGGCCTCTTGGCCGGGGTGAATATGTTGGAACGCGGCGCGCGTAAATAGAAGCGGCTGGAGGTACCGGGGGCGAAGCCCGCCCCGGCCCGGAGGCCGAGTTAAAAAAAATAATAATCCCCGTTCAGTCTCAATGGCGGGGTGCGGGCCGGCCCGGCGGCGAGTGCGGCGGGCAGCAGGCCTCTTGGACAGGTTGAGAGATAAAAAAATAATAATTCCCGTGCAGTCTCAATGGCGGGGTGCGGGCCGGGGAATAGGCCTCTTGGCCGGGGTGAATAGTGTTGGAACACGGCCCGCGGAAATAGTAGCGGCTGGAGGTACCGGGGGCGATGCCCGCCCCAGCCCGGCGGCCAAGTTAAAAAAATAAATAATCCCCGTTCAGTCTCAATGGCAGGGTGCGGGCCGGCCCGGCGGCGATTGCGGCGGGCAGCAGGCCTCTTGGACAGGTTGAGAGATAAAAAAATAATAATTCCCATGCAGTCTCAATGGCGGGGTGCGGGCCGGGGAATAGGCCTCTTGGCCGGGGTGAATAGTGTTGGAACACGGCCCGCGGAAATAGTAGCGGCTGGAGGTACCGGGGGCGATGCCCGCCCCGGCCCGGCGGCCGAGTTAAAAAAAATAATAATCCCCGTTCAGTCTCAATGGCGGGGTGCGGGCCGACCCGGCGGCGAGTGCGGCGGGCAGCAGGCCTCTTGGACAGGTTGAGAGATAAAAAAATAATAATTCCCGTTCAGTCTCAATGGCAGGGTGCGGGCCGGCCCGGCGGCAATTGCGGCGGGCAGCAGGCCTCTTGGACAGGTTGAGAGATAAAAAAATAATAATTCCCATGCAGTCTCAATGGCGGGGTGCGGGCCGGGGAATAGGCCTCTTGGCCGGGGTGAATATGTTGGAACGCGGCGCGCGTAAATAGAAGCGGCTGGAGGTACCGGGGGCGAAGCCCGCCCCGGCCCGGAGGCCGAGTTAAAAAAAATAATAATCCCCGTTCAGTCTCAATGGCGGGGTGCGGGCCGACCCGGCGGCGAGTGCGGCGGGCAGCAGGCCTCTTGGACAGGTTGACAGATAAAAAAATAATAATTCCCGTGCAGTCTCAATGGCGGGGTGCGGGCCGGCCCGGCGGACGAGTGTGGCCGGGGAAGAGGCCTCTTGGCCGGGGTGAATATGTTGGAACGCGGCGCGCGTAAATAGAAGCGGCTGGAGGTACCGGGGGCGAAGCCCGCCCCGGCCCGGAGGCCGAGTTAAAAAAAATAATAATCCCCGTTCAGTCTCAATGGCGGGGTGCGGGCCGGCCCGGCGGCGAGTGCGGCGGGCAGCAGGCCTCTTGGACAGGTTGAGAGATAAAACAATAATAATTCCCGTGCAGTCTCAATGGCGGGGTGCGGGCCGGCCCGGCGGACGAGTGTGGCCGGAGAAGAGGCCTCTTGGCCGGGGTGAATATGTTGGAACACGGCGCGCGTAAATAGAAGCGGCTGGAGGTACCGGGGGCGATGCCCGCCCCGGGCCGGCGGCCAAGTTAAAAAAATAAATAATCCCCGTTCAGTCTCAATGGCAGGGTGCGGGCCGGCCCGGCGGCGATTGCGGCGGGCAGCAGGCCTCTTGGACAGGTTGAGAGATAAAAAAATAATAATTCCCATGCAGTCTCAATGGCGGGGTGCGGGCCGGGGAATAGGCCTCTTGGCCGGGGTGAATAGTGTTGGAACACGGCCCGCGGAAATAGTAGCGGCTGGAGGTACCGGGGGCGATGCCCGCCCCGGCCCGGCGGCCGAGTTAAAAAAAATAATAATCCCCGTTCAGTCTCAATGGCGGGGTGCGGGCCGACCCGGCGGCGAGTGCGGCGGGCAGCAGGCCTCTTGGACAGGTTGAGAGATAAAAAAATAATAATTCCCGTTCAGTCTCAATGGCAGGGTGCGGGCCGGCCCGGCGGCAATTGCGGCGGGCAGCAGGCCTCTTGGACAGGTTGAGAGATAAAAAAATAATAATTCCCATGCAGTCTCAATGGCGGGGTGCGGGCCGGGGAATAGGCCTCTTGGCCGGGGTGAATATGTTGGAACGCGGCGCGCGTAAATAGAAGCGGCTGGAGGTACCGGGGGCGAAGCCCGCCCCGGCCCGGAGGCCGAGTTAAAAAAAATAATAATCCCCGTTCAGTCTCAATGGCGGGGTGCGGGCCGACCCGGCGGCGAGTGCGGCGGGCAGCAGGCCTCTTGGACAGGTTGACAGATAAAAAAATAATAATTCCCGTGCAGTCTCAATGGCGGGGTGCGGGCCGGCCCGGCGGACGAGTGTGGCCGGGGAAGAGGCCTCTTGGCCGGGGTGAATATGTTGGAACGCGGCGCGCGTAAATAGAAGCGGCTGGAGGTACCGGGGGCGAAGCCCGCCCCGGCCCGGAGGCCGAGTTAAAAAAAATAATAATCCCCGTTCAGTCTCAATGGCGGGGTGCGGGCCGGCCCGGCGGCGAGTGCGGCGGGCAGCAGGCCTCTTGGACAGGTTGAGAGATAAAACAATAATAATTCCCGTGCAGTCTCAATGGCGGGGTGCGGGCCGGCCCGGCGGACGAGTGTGGCCGGAGAAGAGGCCTCTTGGCCGGGGTGAATATGTTGGAACGCGGCGCGCGTAAATAGAAGCGGCTGGAGGTACCGGGGGCGATGCCCGCCCCGGGCCGGCGGCCAAGTTAAAAAAATAAATAATCCCCGTTCAGTCTCAATGGCAGGGTGCGGGCCGGCCCGGCGGCGATTGCGGCGGGCAGCAGGCCTCTTGGACAGGTTGAGAGATAAAAAAATAATAATTCCCATGCAGTCTCAATGGCGGGGTGCGGGCCGGGGAATAGGCCTCTTGGCCGGGGTGAATATGTTGGAACGCGGCGCGCGTAAATAGAAGCGGCTGGAGGTACCGGGGGCGAAGCCCGCCCCGGCCCGGAGGCCGAGTTAAAAAAAATAATAATCCCCGTTCAGTCTCAATGGCGGGGTGCGGGCCGGCCCGGCGGCGAGTGCGGCGGGCAGCAGGCCTCTGGGACAGGTTGAGAGATAAAAAAATAATAATTCCCGTGCAGTCTCAATGGCGGGGTGCGGGCCGGGGAATAGGCCTCTTGGCCGGGGTGAATATGTTGGAACGCGGCGCGCGTAAATAGAAGCGGCTGGAGGTACCGGGGGCGAAGCCCGCCCCGGCCCGGAGGCCGAGTTAAAAAAAATAATAATCCCCGTTCAGTCTCAATGGCGGGGTGCGGGCCGGCCCGGCGGCGAGTGCGGCGGGCTGCAGGCCTCTTGGACAGGTTGAGAGATAAAAAAATAATAATTCCCGTGCAGTCTCAATGGCGGGGTGCGGGCCGGGGAATAGGCCTCTTGGCCGGGGTGAATAGTGTTGGAACACGGCCCGCGGAAATAGTAGCGGCTGGAGGTACCGGGGGCGATGCCCGCCCCGGCCCGGCGGCCAAGTTAAAAAAATAAATAATCCCCGTTCAGTCTCAATGGCAGGGTGCGGGCCGGCCCGGCGGCGATTGCGGCGGGCAGCAGGCCTCTTGGACAGGTTGAGAGATAAAAAAATAATAATTCCCATGCAGTCTCAATGGCGGGGTGCGGGCCGGGGAATAGGCCTCTTGGCCGGGGTGAATAGTGTTGGAACACGGCCCGCGGAAATAGTAGCGGCTGGAGGTACCGGGGGCGATGCCCGCCCCGGCCCGGCGGCCGAGTTAAAAAAAAAAATAATCCCCGTTCAGTCTCAATGGCGGGGTGCGGGCCGACCCGGCGGCGAGTGCGGCGGGCAGCAGGCCTCTTGGACAGGTTGAGAGATAAAAAAATAATAATTCCCGTTCAGTCTCAATGGCAGGGTGCGGGCCGGTCCGGCGGCAATTGCGGCGGGCAGCAGGCCTCTTGGACAGGTTGAGAGATAAAAAAATAATAATTCCCATGCAGTCTCAATGGCGGGGTGCGGGCCGGGGAATAGGCCTCTTGGCCGGGGTGAATATGTTGGAACGCGGCGCGCGTAAATAGAAGGGGCTGGAGGTACCGGGGGCGAAGCCCGCCCCGGCCCGGAGGCCGAGTTAAAAAAAATAATAATCCCCGTTCAGTCTCAATGGCGGGGTGCGGGCCGACCCGGCGGCGAGTGCGGCGGGCAGCAGGCCTCTTGGACAGGTTGACAGATAAAAAAATAATAATTCCCGTGCAGTCTCAATGGCGGGGTGCGGGCCGGCCCGGCGGACGAGTGTGGCCGGGGAAGAGGCCTCTTGGCCGGGGTGAATATGTTGGAACGCGGCGCGCGTAAATAGAAGCGGCTGGAGGTACCGGGGGCGAAGCCCGCCCCGGCCCGGAGGCCGAGTTAAAAAAAATAATAATCCCCGTTCAGTCTCAATGGTGGGGTGCGGGCCGGCCCGGCGGCGAGTGCGGCGGGCAGCAGGCCTCTTGGACAGGTTGAGAGATAAAACAATAATAATTCCCGTGCAGTCTCAATGGCGGGGTGCGGGCCGGCCCGGCGGACGAGTGTGGCCGGAGAAGAGGCCTCTTGGCCGGGGTGAATATGTTGGAACGCGGCGCGCGTAAATAGAAGCGGCTGGAGGTACCGGGGGCGATGCCCGCCCCGGGCCGGCGGCCAAGTTAAAAAAATAAATAATCCCCGTTCAGTCTCAATGGCAGGGTGCGGGCCGGCCCGGCGGCGATTGCGGCGGGCAGCAGGCCTCTTGGACAGGTTGAGAGATAAAAAAATAATAATTCCCATGCAGTCTCAATGGCGGGGTGCGGGCCGGGGAATAGGCCTCTTGGCCGGGGTGAATATGTTGGAACGCGGCGCGCGTAAATAGAAGCGGCTGGAGGTACCGGGGGCGAAGCCCGCCCCGGCCCGGAGGCCGAGTTAAAAAAAATAATAATCCCCGTTCAGTCTCAATGGCGGGGTGCGGGCCGGCCCGGCGGCGAGTGCGGCGGGCAGCAGGCCTCTGGGACAGGTTGAGAGATAAAAAAATAATAATTCCCGTGCAGTCTCAATGGCGGGGTGCGGGCCGGGGAATAGGCCTCTTGGCCGGGGTGAATATGTTGGAACGCGGCGCGCGTAAATAGAAGCGGCTGGAGGTACCGGGGGCGAAGCCCGCCCCGGCCCGGAGGCCGAGTTAAAAAAAATAATAATCCCCGTTCAGTCTCAATGGCGGGGTGCGGGCCGGCCCGGCGGCGAGTGCGGCGGGCTGCAGGCCTCTTGGACAGGTTGAGAGATAAAAAAATAATAATTCCCGTGCAGTCTCAATGGCGGGGCGCGGGCCGGGGAATAGGCCTCTTGGCCGGGGTGAATAGTGTTGGAACACGGCCCGCGGAAATAGTAGCGGCTGGAGGTACCGGGGGCGATGCCCGCCCCGGCCCGGCGGCCAATTAAAAAAATAAATAATCCCGTTCAGTCTCAATGGCAGGGTGCGGGCCGGCCCGGCGGCGATTGCGGCGGGCAGCAGGCCTCTTGGACAGGTTGAGAGATAAAAAAATAATAATTCCCATGCAGTCTCAATGGCGGGGTGCGGGCCGGGGAATAGGCCTCTTGGCCGGGGTGAATATGTTGGAACGCGGCGCGCGTAAATAGAAGCGGCTGGAGGTACCGGGGGCGAAGCCCGCCCCGGCCCGGAGGCCGAGTTAAAAAAAATAATAATCCCCGTTCAGTCTCAATGGCGGGGTGCGGGCCGGCCCGGCGGCGAGTGCGGCGGGCAGCAGGCCTCTTGGACAGGTTGAGAGATAAAAAAATAATAATTCCCATGCAGTCTCAATGGCGGGGTGCGGGCCGGGCAATAGGCCTCTTGGCCGGGGTGAATATGTTGGAACGCGGCGCGCGTAAATAGAAGCGGCTGGAGGTACCGGGGGCGAAGCCCGCCCCGGCCCGGAGGCCGAGTTAAAAAAAATAATAATCCCCGTTCAGTCTCAATGGCGGGGTGCGGGCCGGCCCGGCGGCGAGTGCGGCGGGCAGCAGGCCTCTTGGACAGGTTGAGAGATAAAAAAAATAATAATTCCCGTGCAGTCTCAATGGCGGGGTGCGGGCCGGGGAATAGGCCTCTTGGCCGGGGTGAATAGTCTTGGAACACGGCCCGCGGAAATAGTAGCGGCTGGAGGTACCGGGGGCGATGCCCGCCCCGGCCCGGCGGCCAAGTTAAAAAAATAAATAATCCCCTTCAGTCTCATGGCAGGGTGCGGGCCGGCCCGGCGGCAATTGCGGCGGGCAGCAGGCCTCTTGGACAGGTTGAGAGATAAAAAAATAATAATTCCCATGCAGTCTCAATGGCGGGGTGCGGGCCGGGGAATAGGCCTCTTGGCCGGGGTGAATATGTTGGAACGCGGCGCGCGTAAATAGAAGCGGCTGGAGGTACCGGGGGCGAAGCCCGCCCCGGCCCGGAGGCCGAGTTAAAAAAAATAATAATCCCCGTTCAGTCTCAATGGCGGGGTGCGGGCCGGCCCGGCGGCGAGTGCGGCGGGCAGCAGGCCTCTTGGACAGGTTGAGAGATAAAAAAATAATAATTCCCGTGCAGTCTCAATGGCGGGGTGCGGGCCGGGGAATAGGCCTCTTGGCCGGGGTGAATATGTTGGAACGCGGCGCGTGTAAATAGAAGCGGCTGGAGGTACCGGGGGCGAAGCCCGCCCCGGCCCGGAGGCCGAGTTAAAAAAAATAATAATCCCCGTTCAGTCTCAATGGCGGGGTGCGGGCCGGCCCGGCGGCGAGTGCGGCGGGCAGCAGGCCTCTTGGACAGGTTGAGAGATAAAAAAATAATAATTCCCGCGCAGTCTCAATGGCGGGGTGCGGGCCGGGGAATAGGCCTCTTGGCCGGGGTGAATAGTGTTGGAACACGGCCCGCGGAAATAGTAGCGGCTGGAGGTACCGGGGGCGATGCCCGCCCCGGCCCGGCGGCCAAGTTAAAAAAATAAATAATCCCGTTCAGTCTCAATGGCAGGGTGCGGGCCGGCCCGGCAGCGATTGCGGCGGGCAGCAGGCCTCTTGGACAGGTTGAGAGATAAAAAAATAATAATTCCCATGCAGTCTCAATGGCGGGGTGCGGGCCGGGGAATAGGCCTCTTGGCCGGGGTGAATAGTGTTGGAACACGGCCCGCGGAAATAGTAACGGCTGGAGGTACCGGGGGCGATGCCCGCCCCGGCCCGGCGGCCAAGTTAAAAAAATAAATAATCCCCGTTCAGTCTCAATGGCAGGGTGCGGGCCGGCCCGGCGGCGATTGCGGCGGGCAGCAGGCCTCTTGGACAGGTTGAGAGATATAAAAATAATAATTCCCGTGCAGTCTCAATGGCGGGGTGCGGGCCGGCCCGGCGGACGAGTGTGGCCGGGGAAGAGGCCTCTTGGCCGGGGTGAATATGTTGGAACGCGGCGCGCGTAAATAGAAGCGGCTGGAGGTACCGGGGGCGAAGCCCGCCCCGGCCCGGAGGCCGAGTTAAAAAAAATAATAATCCCCGTTCAGTCTCAATGGCGGGGTGCGGGCCGGCCCGGCGGCGAGTGCGGCGGGCAGCAGGCCTCTTGGACAGGTTGAGAGATAAAAAAATAATAATTCCCATGCAGTCTCAATGGCGGGGTGCGGGCCGGGGAATAGGCCTCTTGGCCGGGGTGAATATGTTGGAACGCGGCGCGCGTAAATAGAAGCGGCTGGAGGTACCGGGGGCGATGCCCGCCCTGGCCCGGCGGCCAAGTTAAAAAAATAAATAATCCCGTTCAGTCTCAATGGCAGGGTGCGGGCCGGCCCGGCGGCGATTGCGGCGGGCAGCAGGCCTCTTGGACAGGTTGAGAGATAAAAAAATAATAATTCCCATGCAGTCTCAATGGCGGGGTGCGGGCCGGGGAATAGGCCTCTTGGCCGGGGTGAATATGTTGGAACGCGGCGCGCGTAAATAGAAGCGGCTGGAGGTACCGGGGCCGAAGCCCGCCCCGGCCCGGAGGCCGAGTTAAAAAAAATAATAATCCCCGTTCAGTCTCAATGGCGGGGTGCGGGCCGGCCCGGCGGCGAGTGCGGCGGGCAGCAGGCCTCTTGGACAGGTTGAGAGATAAAAAAATAATAATTCCCGTGCAGTCTCAATGGCGGGGTGCGGGCCGGGGAAGAGGCCTCTTGGCCGGGGTGAATATGTTGGAACGCGGCGCGCGTAAATAGAAGCGGCTGGAGGTACCGGGGGCGAAGCCCGCCCCGGCCCGGAGGCCGAGTTAAAAAAAAATAATAATCCCCGTTCAGTCTCAATGGCGGGGTGCGGGCCGGCCCGGCGGCGAGTGCGGCGGGCAGCAGGCCTCTTGGACAGGTTGAGAGATAAAAAAATAATAATTCCCGTGCAGTCTCAATGGCGGGGTGCGGGCCGGGGAATAGGCCTCTTGGCCGGGGTGAATAGTGTTGGAACACGGCCCGCGGAAATAGTAGCGGCTGGAGGTACCGGGGGCGATGCCCGCCCCGGCCCGGCGGCCAAGTTAAAAAAATAAATAATCCCCGTTCAGTCTCAATGGCAGGGTGCGGGCCGGCCCGGCGGCGATTGCGGCGGGCAGCAGGCTCTTGGACAGGTTGAGAGATAAAAAAATAATAATTCCCATGCAGTCTCAATGGCGGGGTGCGGGCCGGGGAATAGGCCTCTTGGCCGGGGTGAATAGTGTTGGAACACGGCCCGCGGAAATAGTAGCGGCTGGAGGTACCGGGGGCGATGCCCGCCCCGGCCCGGCGGCCAAGTTAAAAAAATAAATAATCCCCGTTCAGTCTCAATGGCAGGGTGCGGGCCGGCCCGGCGGCGATTGCGGCAGGCCTCTTGGACAGGTTGAGAGATAAAAAAATAATAATTCCCATGCAGTCTCAATGGCGGGGTGCGGGCCGGGGAATAGGCCTCTTGGCCGGGGTGAATAGTGTTGGAACACGGCCCGCGGAAATAGTAGCGGCTGGAGGTACCGGGGGCGATGCCCGCCCCGGCCCGGCGGCCAAGTTAAAAAAATAAATAATCCCCGTTCAGTCTCAATGGCAGGGTGCGGGCCGGCCCGGCGGCGAGTGCGGCGGGCAGCAGGCCTCTTGGACAGGTTGAGAGATAAAAAAATAATAATTCCCGTTCAGTCTCAATGGCAGGGTGCGGGCCGGCCCGGCGGCGATTGCGGCGGGCAGCAGGCCTCTTGGACAGGTTGAGAGATAAAAAAATAATAATTCCCATGCAGTCTCAATGGCGGGGTGCGGGCCGGGGAATAGGCCTCTTGGCCGGGGTGAATATGTTGGAACGCGGCAGGCGTAAATAGAAGCGGCTGGAGGTACCGGGGGCGAAGCCCGCCCCGGCCCGGAGGCCGAGTTAAAAAAAATAATAATCCCCGTTCAGTCTCAATGGCGGGGTGCGGGCCGGCCCGGCGGCGAGTGCGGCGGGCAGCAGGCCTCTTGGACAGGTTGAGAGATAAAAAAATAATAATTCCCGTGCAGTCTCAATGGCGGGGTGCGGGCCGGGGAATAGGCCTCTTGGCCGGGGTGAATAGTGTTGGAACACGGCCCGCGGAAATAGTAGCGGCTGGAGGTACCGGGGGCGATGCCCGCCCCGGCCCGGCGGCCAAGTTAAAAAAATAAATAATCCCCGTTCAGTCTCAATGGCAGGGTGCGGGCCGGCCCGGCGGCGATTGCGGCGGGCAGCAGGCCTCTTGGACAGGTTGAGAGATAAAAAAATAATAATTCCCATGCAGTCTCAATGGCGGGGTGCGGGCCGGGGAATAGGCCTCTTGGCCGGGGTGAATAGTGTTGGAACACGGCCCGCGGAAATAGTAGCGGCTGGAGGTACCGGGGGCGATGCCCGCCCCGGCCCGGCGGCCAAGTTAAAAAAATAAATAATCCCCGTTCAGTCTCAATGGCAGGGTGCGGGCCGGCCCGGCGGCGAGTGCGGCGGGCAGCAGGCCTCTTGGACAGGTTGAGAGATAAAAAAATAATAATTCCCGTTCAGTCTCAATGGCGGGGTGCGGGCCGGCCCGGCGGCGATTGCGGCGGGCAGCAGGCCTCTTGGACAGGTTGAGAGATAAAAAAATAATAATTCCCATGCAGTCTCAATGGCGGGGTGCGGGCCGGGGAATAGGCCTCTTGGCCGGGGTGAATATGTTGGAGCGCGCCGCGCGTAAATAGAAGCGGCTGGAGGTACCGGGGGCGAAGCCCGCCCCGGCCCGGAGGCCGAGTTAAAAAAAATAATAATCCCCGTTCAGTCTCAATGGCGGGGTGCGGGCCGGCCCGGCGGCGAGTGCGGCGGGCAGCAGGCCTCTTGGACAGGTTGAGAGATAAAAAAATAATAATTCCCGTGCAGTCTCAATGGCGGGGTGCGGGCCGGGGAATAGGCCTCTTGGCCGGGGTGAATAGTGTTGGAACACGGCCCGCGGAAATAGTAGCGGCTGGAGGTACCGGGGGCGATGCCCGCCCCTGCGGCCAAGTTAAAAAAATAAATAATCCCCGTTAAGTCTCAATGGCGGGGTGCGGGCCGGCCCGGCGGCGATTGCGGCGGGCAGCAGGCCTCTTGGACAGGTTGAGAGATAAAAAAATAATAATTCCCATGCAGTCTCAATGGCGGGGTGCGGGCCGGGGAATAGGCCTCTTGGCCGGGGTGAATATGTTGGAACGCGGCGCGAGTAAATAGAAGCGGCTGGAGGTACCGGGGGCGAAGCCCGCCCCGGCCCGGAGGCCGAGTTAAAAAAAATAATAATCCCCGTTCAGTCTCAATGGCGGGGTGCGGGCCGGCCCGGCGGCGAGTGCGGCGGGCAGCAGGCCTCTTGGACAGGTTGAGAGATAAAAAAATAATAATTCCCGTGCAGTCTCAATGGCCTCTTGGCCGGGGTGAATAGTGTTGGAACACGGCCCGCGGAAATAGTAGCGGCTGGAGGTACCGGGGGCGATGCCCGCCCCGGCCCGGCGGCCAAGTTAAAAAAATAAATAATCCCTTTCAGTCTCAATGGCAGGGTGCGGGCCGGCCCGGCGGCGATTGCGGCGGGCAGCAGGCCTCTTGGACAGGTTGAGAGATAAAAAAATAATAATTCCCATGCAGTCTCAATGGCGGGGTGCGGGCCGGGGAATAGGCCTCTTGGCCGGGGTGAATATGTTGGAACGCGGCGCGCGTAAATAGAAGCGGTGGAGGTACCGGGGGCGAAGCCCGCCCCGGCCCGGAGGCCGAGTTAAAAAAAATAATAATCCCCGTTCAGTCTCAATGGCGGGGTGCGGGCCGGCCCGGCGGCGAGTGCGGCGGGCAGCAGGCCTCTTGGACAGGTTGAGAGATAAAAAAATAATAATTCCCGTGCAGTCTCAATGGCGGGGCGCGGGCCGGGGAATAGGCCTCTTGGCCGGGGTGAATAGTGTTGGAACACGGCCCGCGGAAATAGTAGCGGCTGGAGGTACCGGGGGCGATGCCCGCCCCGGCCCGGCGGCCAAGTTAAAAAAATAAATAATCCCCGTTCAGTCTCAATGGCAGGGTGCGGGCCGGCCCGGCGGCGAGTGCGGCGGGCAGCAGGCCTCTTGGACAGGTTGAGAGATAAAAAAATAATAATTCCCGTTCAGTCTCAATGGCAGGGTGCGGGCCGGCCCGGCGGCGATTGCGGCGGGCAGCAGGCCTCTTGGACAGGTTGAGAGATAAAAAAATAATAATTCCCATGCAGTCTCAATGGCGGGGTGCGGGCCGGGGAATAGGCCTCTTGGCCGGGGTGAATATGTTGGAACGCGGCGCGCGTAAATAGAAGCGGCTGGAGGTACCGGGGGCGAAGCCCGCCCCGGCCCGGAGGCCGAGTTAAAAAAAATAATAATCCCCGTTCAGTCTTAATGGCGGGGTGCGGGCCGGCCCGGCGGCGAGTGCGGCGGGCAGCAGGCCTCTTGGACAGGTTGAGAGATAAAAAAATAATAATTCCCGTGCAGTCTCAATGGCGGGGTGCGGGCCGGGGAATAGGCCTCTTGGCCGGGGTGAATAGTGTTGGAACACGGCCCGCGGAAATAGTAGCGGCTGGAGGTACCGGGGGCGATGCCCGCCCCGGCCCGGCGGCCAAGTTAAAAAAATAAATAATCCCCGTTCAGTCTCAATGGCAGGGTGCGGGCCGGCCCGGCGGCGATTGCGGCGGGCAGCAGGCCTCTAGGACAGGTTGAGAGATAAAAAAATAATAATTCCCATGCAGTCTCAATGGCGGGGTGCGGGCCGGGGAATAGGCCTCTTGGCCGGGGTGAATAGTGTTGGAACACGGCCCGCGGAAATAGTAGCGGCTGGAGGTACCGGGGGCGATGCCCGCCCCGGCCCGGCGGCCAAGTTAAAAAAATAAATAATCCCCGTTCAGTCTCAATGGCAGGGTGCGGGCCGGCCCGGCGGCGAGTGCGGCGGGCAGCAGGCCTCTTGGACAGGTTGAGAGATAAAAAAATAATAATTCCCGTTCAGTCTCAATGGCAGGGTGCGGGCCGGCCCGGCGGCGATTGCGGCGGGCAGCAGGCCTCTTGGACAGGTTGAGAGATAAAAAAATAATAATTCCCATGCAGTCTCAATGGCGGGGTGCGGGCCGGGGAATAGGCCTCTTGGCCGGGGTGAATATGTTGGAACGCGGCGCGCGTAAATAGAAGCGGCTGGAGGTACCGGGGGCGAAGCCCGCCCCGGCCCGGAGGCCGAGTTAAAAAAAATAATAATCCCCGTTCAGTCTCAATGGCGGGGTGCGGGCCGGCCCGGCGGCGAGTGCGGCGGGCAGCAGGCCTCTTGGACAGGTTGAGAGATAAAAAAATAATAATTCCCGTGCAGTCTCAATGGCGGGGTGCGGGCCGGGGAATAGGCCTCTTGGCCGGGGTGAATAGTGTTGGAACACGGCCCGCGGAAATAGTAGCGGCTGGAGGTACCGGGGGCGATGCCCGCCCCGGCCCGGCGGCCAAGTTAAAAAAATAAATAATCCCCGTTCAGTCTCAATGGCAGGGTGCGGGCCGGCCCGGCGGCGATTGCGGCGGGCAGCAGGCCTCTTGGACAGGTTGAGAGATAAAAAAATAATAATTCCCGTGCAGTCTCAATGGCGGGGTGCGGGCCGGCGAATAGGCCTCTTGGCCGGGGTGAATAGTGTTGGAACACGGCCCGCGGAAATAGTAGCGGCTGGAGGTACCGGGGGCGAAGCCCGCCCCGGGCCGGCGGCCAAGTTAAAAAAATAAATAATCCCCGTTCAGTCTCAATGGCAGGGTGCGGGCCGGCCCGGCGGCGAGTGCGGCGGGCAGCAGGCCTCTTGGACAGATTGAGAGATAAAAAAATAATAATTCCCGTTCAGTATCAATGGCAGGGTGCGGGCCGGCCCGGCGGCGATTGCGGCGGGCAGCAGGCCTCTTGGACAGGTTGAGAGATAAAAAAATAATAATTCCCATGCAGTCTCAATGGCGGGGTGCGGGCCGGGGAATAGGCCTCTTGGCCGGGGTGAATATGTTGGAGCGCGCCGCGCGTAAATAGAAGCGGCTGGAGGTACCGGGGGCAAAGCCCGCCCGGGCCCGGAGGCCGAGTTAAAAAAAATAATAATCCCCGTTCAGTCTCAATGGCGGGGTGCGGGCCGGCCCGGCGGCGAGTGCGGCGGGCAGCAGGCCTCTTGGACAGGTTGAGAGATAAAAAAATAATAATTCCCGTGCAGTCTCAATGGCGGGGTGCGGGCCGGGGAATAGGCCTCTTGGCCGGGGTGAATAGTGTTGGAACACGGCCCGCGGAAATAGTAGCGGCTGGAGGTACCGGGGGCGATGCCCGCCCCGGCCCGGCGGCCAAGTTAAAAAAATAAATAATCCCCGTTCAGTCTCAATGGCAGGGTGCGGGCCGGCCCGGCGGCGATTGCGGCGGGCAGCAGGCCTCTTGGACAGGTTGAGAGATAAAAAAATAATAATTCCCATGCAGTCTCAATGGCGGGGTGCGGGCCGGGGAATAGGCCTCTTGGCCGGGGTGAATAGTGTTGGAACACGGCCCGCGGAAATAGTAGCGGCTGGAGGTACCGGGGGCGATGCCCGCCCCGGCCCGGCGGCCAAGTTAAAAAAATAAATAATCCCCGTTCAGTCTCAATGGCAGGGTGCGGGCCGGCCCGGCGGCGATTGCGGCGGGCAGCAGGCCTCTTGGACAGGTTGAGAGATATAAAAATAATAATTCCCGTGCAGTCTCAATGGCGGGGTGCGGGCCGGCCCGGCGGACGAGTGTGGCCGGGGAAGAGGCCTCTTGGCCGGGGTGAATATGTTGGAACGCGGCCCGCGGAAATAGTAGCGGCTGGAGTTACCGGCGGCGATGCCCGCCCCGGGCCGGCAGCCAAGTTAAAAAAATAAATAATCCCCGTTCAGTCTCAATGGCAGGGTGCGGGCCGGCCCGGCGGCGATTGCGGCGGGCAGCAGGCCTCTTGGACAGGTTGAGAGATAAAAAAATAATATTTCCCATGCAGTCTCAATGGCGGGGTGCGGGCCGGGGAATAGGCCTCTTGGCCGGGGTGAATAGTGTTGGAACACGGCCCGCGGAAATAGTAGCGGCTGGAGGTACCGGGGGCGATGCCCGCCCCGGGCCGGCGGCCAAGTTAAAAAAATAAATAATCCCGTTCAGTCTCAATGGCAGGGTGCGGGCCGGCCCGGCGGCGATTGCGGCGGGCAGCAGGCCTCTTGGACAGGTTGAGAGATAAAAAAATAATAATCCCCGTGCAGTCTCAATGGCGGGGTGCGGGCCGGCCAGGCGGCGAGTGCGGCGGGCAGCAGGCCTTTTGGACAGGCTGAGAGATAAAAAAATAATAATTCCCGTGCAGTCTCAATGGCGGGGTGCGGGCCTGCCCGGCGGCGAGTGCGGCGGGCAGCAGGCCTCTTGGACAGGTTGAGAGATAAAAAAATAATAATTCCCATGCAGTCTCAATGGCAGGGTGCGGGCCGGCCCGGCGGCGATTGCGGCGGGCAGCAGGCCTCTTGGACAGGTTGAGAGATAAAAAAATAATAATTCCCATGCAGTCTCAATGGCGGGGTGCGGGCCGGGGAATAGGCCTCTTGGCCGGGGTGAATATGTTGGAACGCGGCGCGCGTAAATAGAAGCGGCTGGAGGTACCGGGGGCGAAGCCCGCCCCGGGCCGGAGGCCGAGTTAAAAAAAATAATAATCCCCGTTCAGTCTCAATGGCGGGGTGCGGGCCGGCCCGGCGGCGAGTGCGGCGGACAGCAGGCCTCTTGGACAGGTTGAGAGATAAAAAAATAATAATTCCCGTGCAGTCTCAATGGCGGGGTGCGGGCCGGGGAATAGGCCTCTTGGCCGGGGTGAATAGTGTTGGAACACGGCCCGCGGAAATAGTAGCGGCTGGAGGTACCGGGGGCGATGCCCGCCCCGGCCCGGCGGCCAAGTTAAAAAAATAAATAATCCCCGTTCAGTCTCAATGGCAGGGTGCGAGCCGGCCCGGCGGCGATTGCGGCGGGCAGCAGGCCTCTTGGACAGGTTGAGAGATAAAAAAATAATAATTCCCATGCAGTCTCAATGGCGGGGTGCGGGCCGGGGAATAGGCCTCTTGGCCGGGGTGAATAGTGTTGGAACACGGCCCGCGGAAATAGTAGCGGCTGGAGGTACCGGGGGCGATGCCCGCCCCGGCCCGGCGGCCAAGTTAAAAAAATAAATAATCCCCGTTCAGTCTCAATGGCAGGGTGCGGGCCGGCCCGGCGGCGATTGCGGCGGGCAGCAGGCCTCTTGGACAGGTTGAGAGATATAAAAATAATAATTCCCGTGCAGTCTCAATGGCAGGGTGCGGGCCGGCCCGGCGGCGATTGCGGCGGGCAGCAGGCCTCTTGGACAGGTTGAGAGATAAAAAAATAATAATTCCCATGCAGTCTCAATGGCGGGGTGCGGGCCGGGGAATAGGCCTCTTGGCCGGGGTGAATAGTGTTGGAACACGGCCCGCGGAAATAGTAGCGGCTGGAGGTACCGGGGGCGATGCCGGCCCCGGCCCGGCGGCCAAGTTAAAAAAATAAATAATCCCCGTTCAGTCTCAATGGCAGGGTGCGGGCCGGGGAATAGGCCTCTTGGCCGGGGTGAATAGTGTTGGAACACGGCCCGCGGAAATAGTAGCGGCTGGAGGTACCGGGGGCGATGCCCGCCCCGGCCCGGCGGCCAAGTTAAAAAAATAAATAATCCCGTTCAGTCTCAATGGCAGGGTGCGGGCCGGGGAATAGGCCTCTTGGCCGGGGTGAATATGTTGGAACGCGGCGCGCGTAAATAGAAGCGGCTGGAAGTACCGGGGGCGAAGCCCGCCCCGGCCCGGAGGCCGAGTTAAAAAAAATAATAATCCCGTTCAGTCTCAATGGCAGGGTGCGGGCCGGCCCGGCGGCGATTGCGGCGGGCAGCAGGCCTCTTGGACAGGTTGAGAGATAAAAAATTAATAATTCCCATGCAGTCTCAATGGCGGGGTGCGGGCCGGGGAATAGGCCTCTTGGCCGGGGTGAATATGTTGGAACGCGGCGCGCGTAAATAGAAGCGGCTGGAAGTACCGGGGGCGAAGCCTGCCCCGGCCCGGAGGCCGAGTTAAAAAAAATAATAATCCCCGTTCAGTCTCAATGGCGGGGTGCGGGCCGGGGAATAGGCCTCTTGGCCGGGGTGAATAGTGTTGGAACACGGCCCGCGGAAATAGTAGCGGCTGGAGGTACCGGGGGCGATGCCCGCCCCGGCCCGGCGGCCAAGTTAAAAAAATAAATAATCCCCGTTCAGTCTCAATGGCAGGGTGCGGGCCGGCCCGGCGGCGATTGCGGCGGGCAGCAGGCCTCTTGGACAGGTTGAGAGATAAAAAAATAATAATTCCCATGCAGTCTCAATGGCGGGGTGCGGGCCGGGGAATAGGCCTCTTGGCCGGGGTGAATAGTGTTGGAACACGGCCCGCGGAAATAGTAGCGGCTGGAGGGACCGGGGGCGATGCCCGCCCCGGCCCGGCGGCCAAGTTAAAAAAATAAATAATCCCCGTTCAGTCTCAATGGCAGGGTGCGGGCCGGCCCGGCGGCGATTGCGGCGGGCAGCAGGCCTCTTGGACAGGTTGAGAGATAAAAAAATAATAATTCCCATGCAGTCTCAATGGCGGGGTGCGGGCCGGGGAATAGGCCTCTTGGCCGGGGTGAATAGTGTTGGAACACGGCCCGCGGAAATAGTAGCGGCTGGAGGGACCGGGGGCGATGCCCGCCCCGGCCCGGCGGCCAAGTTAAAAAAATAAATAATCCCCGTTCAGTCTCAATGGCAGGGTGCGGGCCGGCCCGGCGGCGAGTGCGGCGGGCAGCAGGCCTCTTGGACAGGTTGAGAGATAAAAAAATAATAATTCCCGTTCAGTCTCAATGGCAGGGTGCGGGCCGGCCCGGCGGCGATTGCGGCGGGCAGCAGGCCTCTTGGACAGGTTGAGAGATAAAAAAATAATAATTCCCATGCAGTCTCAATGGCGGGGTGCGGGCCGGGGAATAGGCCTCTTGGCCGGGGTGAATATGTTGGAACGCGGCGCGCGTAAATAGAAGCGGCTGGAGGTACCGGGGGCGAAGCACGCCCCGGCCCGGAGGCCGAGTTAAAAAAATAATAATCCCCGTTCAGTCTTAATGGCGGGGTGCGGGCCGGCCCGGCGGCGAGTGCGGCGGGCAGCAGGCCTCTTGGAGAGGTTGAGAGATAAAAAAATAATAATTCCCGTGCAGTCTCAATGGCGGGGTGCGGGCCGGGGAATAGGCCTCTTGGCCGGGGTGAATAGTGTTGGAACACGGCCCGCGGAAATAGTAGCGGCTGGAGGGACCGGGGGCGATGCCCGCCCCGGCCCGGCGGCCAAGTTAAAAAAATAAATAATCCCTGTTCAGTCTCAATGGCAGGGTGCGGGCCGGCCCGGCGGCGAGTGCGGCGGGCAGCAGGCCTCTTGGACAGGTTGAGAGATAAAAAAATAATAATTCCCGTTCAGTCTCAATGGCAGGGTGCGGGCCGGCCCGGCGGCGATTGCGGCGGGCAGCAGGCCTCTTGGACAGGTTGAGAGATAAAAAAATAATAATTCCCGTGCAGTCTCAATGGCGGGGTGCGGGCCGGGGAATAGGCCTCTTGGCCGGGGTGAATAGTGTTGGAACACGGCCCGCGGAAATAGTAGCGGCTGGAGGTACCGGGGGCGATGCCCGCCCCGGCCCGGCGGCCAAGTTAAAAAAATAAATAATCCCGTTCAGTCTCATTGGCAGGGTGCGGGCCGGCCCGGCGGCGATTGCGGCGGGCAGCAGGCCTCTTGGACAGGTTGAGAGATAAAAAAATAATAATTCCCATGCAGTCTCAATGGCGGGGTGCGGGCCGGGGAATAGGCCTCTTGGCCGGGGTGAATATGTTGGAACGCGGCGCGCGTAAATAGAAGCGGCTGGAAGTACCGGGGGCGAAGCCCGCCCCGGCCCGGAGGCCGAGTTAAAAAAAATAATAATCCCCGTTCAGTCTCAATGGCGGGGTGCGGGCCGGCCCGGCGGCGAGTGCGGCGGGCAGCAGGCCTCTTGGACAGGTTGAGAGATAAAAAAATAATAATTCCCATGCAGTCTCAATGGCGGGGTGCGGGCCGGGGAATAGGCCTCTTGGCCGGGGTGAATATGTTGGAACGCGGCGCGCGTAAATAGAAGCGGCTGGAGGTACCGGGGGCGAAGCCCGCCCCGGCCCGGAGGCCGAGTTAAAAAAAATAATAATCCCCGTTCAGTATTAATGGCGGGGTGCGGGCCGGCCCGGCGGCGAGTGCGGCGGGCAGCAGGCCTCTTGGACAGGTTGAGAGATAAAAAAATAATAATTCCCGTGCAGTCTCAATGGCGGGGTGCGGGCCGGGGAATAGGCCTCTTGGCCGGGGTGAATAGTGTTGGAACACGGCCCGCGGAAATAGTAGCGGCTGGAGGTACCGGGGGCGATGCCCGCCCCGGGCCGGCGGCCAAGTTAAAAAAATAAATAATCCCCGTTCAGTCTCAATGGCAGGGTGCGGGCCGGCCCGGCGGCGATTGCGGCTGGCAGCAGGCCTCTTGGACAGGTTGAGAGATAAAAAAATAATAATTCCCGTTCAGTCTCAATGGCGGGGTGCGGGCCGGGGAATAGGCCTCTTGGCCGGGGTGAATAGTGTTGGAACACGGCCCGCGGAAATAGTAGCGGCTGGAGGTACCGGGGGCGATGCCCGCCCCGGGCCGGCGGCCAAGTTAAAAAAATAAATAATCCCCGTTCAGTCTCAATGGCAGGGTGCGGGCCGGCCCGGCGGCGAGTGCGGCGGGCAGCAGGCCTCTTGGACAGGTTGAGAGATAAAAAAATAATAATTCCCGTTCAGTCTCAATGGCAGGGTGCGGGCCGGCCCGGCGGCGATTGCGGCGGGCAGCAGGCCTCTTGGACAGGTTGAGAGATAAAAAAATAATAATTCCCATGCAGTCTCAATGGCGGGGTGCGGGCCGGGGAATAGGCCTCTTGGCCGGGGTGAATATGTTGGAACGCGGCGCGCGTAAATAGAAGCGGCTGGAGGTACCGGGGGCGAAGCCCGCCCCGGCCCGGAGGCCGAGTTAAAAAAAATAATAATCCCCGTTCAGTCTCAATGGCGGGGTGCGGGCCGGCCCGGCGGCGAGTGCGGCGGGCAGCAGGCCTCTTGGACAGGTTGAGAGATAAAAAAATAATAATTCCCGTGCAGTCTCAATGGCGGGGTGCGGGCCGGGGAATAGGCCTCTTGGCCGGGGTGAATAGTGTTGGAACACGGCCCGCGGAAATAGTAGCGGCTGGAGGTACCGGGGGCGATGCCCGCCCCGGCCCGGCGGCCAAGTTAAAAAAATAAATAATCCCCGTTCAGTCTCAATGGCAGGGTGCGGGCCGGCCCGGCGGCGATTGCGGCGGGCAGCAGGCCTCTTGGACAGGTTGAGAGATAAAAAAATAATAATTCCCATGCAGTCTCAATGGCGGGGTGCGGGCCGGGGAATAGGCCTCTTGGCCGGGGTGAATAGTGTTGGAACACGGCCCGCGGAAATAGTAGCGGCTGGAGGGACCGGGGGCGATGCCCGCCCCGGCCCGGCGGCCAAGTTAAAAAAATAAATAATCCCCGTTCAGTCTCAATGGCAGGGTGCGGGCCGGCCCGGCGGCGAGTGCGGCGGGCACCAGGCCTCTTGGACAGGTTGAGAGATAAAAAAATAATAATTCCCGTTCAGTCTCAATGGCAGGGTGCGGGCCGGCCCGGCGGCGATTGCGGCGGGCAGCAGGCCTCTTGGACAGGTTGAGAGATAAAAAAATAATAATTCCCGTGCAGTCTCAATGGCGGGGTGCGGGCCGGGGAATAGGCCTCTTGGCCGGGGTGAATAGTGTTGGAACACGGCCCGCGGAAATAGTAGCGGCTGGAGGTACCGGGGGCGATGCCCGCCCCGGCCCGGCGGCCAAGTTAAAAAAATAAATAATCCCCGTTCAGTCTCAATGGCAGGGTGCGGGCCGGCCCGGCGGCGATTGCGGCGGGCAGCAGGCCTCTTGGACAGGTTGAGAGATAAAAAAATTGTAATTCCCATGTAGTCTCAATGGCGGGGTGCGGGCCGGGGAATAGGCCTCTTGGCCGGGGTGAATAGTGTTGGAACACGGCCCGCGGAAATAGTAGCGGCTGGAGGTACCGGGGGCGATGCCCGCCCCGGCCCGGCGGCCAAGTTAAAAAAATAAATAATCCCGTTCAGTCTCAATGGCAGGGTGCGGGCCGGCCCGGCGGCGATTGCGGCGGGCAGCAGGCCTCTTGGACAGGTTGAGAGATAAAAAAATAATAATTCCCATGCAGTCTCAATGGCAGGGTGCGGGCCGGCCCGGCGGCGATTGCGGCGGGCAGCAGGCCTCTTGGACAGGTTGAGAGATAAAAAAATAATAATTCCCATGCAGTCTCAATGGCGGGGTGCGGGCCGGGGAATAGGCCTCTTGGCCGGGGTGAATATGTTGGAACGCGGCGCGCGTAAATAGAAGCGGCTGGAGGTACCGGGGGCGAAGCCCGCCCCGGCCCGGAGGCCGAGTTAAAAAAAATAATAATCCCCGTTCAGTCTCAATGGCGGGGTGCGGGCCGGCCCGGCGGCGAGTGCGGCGGGCAGCAGGCCTCTTGGACAGGTTGAGAGATAAAAAAATAATAATTCCCATGCAGTCTCAATGGCGGGGTGCGGGCCGGGGAATAGGCCTCTTGGCCGGGGTGAATATGTTGGAACGCGGCGCGCGTAAATAGAAGCGGCTGGAGGTACCGGGGGCGAAGCCCGCCCCGGCCCGGAGGCCGAGTTAAAAAAAATAATAATCCCCGTTCAGTATTAATGGCGGGGTGCGGGCCGGCCCGGCGGCGAGTGCGGCGGGCAGCAGGCCTCTTGGACAGGTTGAGAGATAAAAAAATAATAATTCCCGTGCAGTCTCAATGGCGGGGTGCGGGCCGGGGAATAGGCCTCTTGGCCGGGGTGAATAGTGTTGGAACACGGCCCGCGGAAATAGTAGCGGCTGGAGGTACCGGGGGCGATGCCCGCCCCGGCCCGGCGGCCAAGTTAAAAAAATAAATAATCCCCGTTCAGTCTCAATGGCAGGGTGCGGGCCGGCCCGGCGGCGATTGCGGCGGGCAGCAGGCCTCTTGGACAGGTTGAGAGATAAAAAAATAATAATTCCCGTTCAGTCTCAATGGCAGGGTGCGGGCCGGCCCGGCGGCGATTGCGGCGGGCAGCAGGCCTCTTGGACAGGTTGAGAGATAAAAAAATAATAATTCCCATGCAGTCTCAATGGCGGGGTGCGGGCCGGGGAATAGGCCTCTTGGCCGGGGTGAATATGTTGGAACGCGGCGCGCGTAAATAGAAGCGGCTGGAGGTACCGGGGGCGAAGCCCGCCCCGGCCCGGAGGCCGAGTTAAAAAAAATAATAATCCCCGTTCAGTCTCAATGGCGGGGTGCGGGCCGGCCCGGCGGCGAGTGCGGCGGGCAGCAGGCCTCTTGGACAGGTTGAGAGATAAAAAAATAATAATTCCCATGCAGTCTCAATGGCGGGGTGCGGGCCGGGGAATAGGCCTCTTGGCCGGGGTGAATATGTTGGAACGCGGCGCGCGTAAATAGAAGCGGCTGGAGGTACCGGGGGCGAAGCCCGCCCCGGCCCGGAGGCCGAGTTAAAAAAAATAATAATCCCCGTTCAGTATTAATGGCGGGGTGCGGGCCGGCCCGGCGGCGAGTGCGGCGGGCAGCAGGCCTCTTGGACAGGTTGAGAGATAAAAAAATAATAATTCCCGTGCAGTCTCAATGGCGGGGTGCGGGCCGGGGAATAGGCCTCTTGGCCGGGGTGAATAGTGTTGGAACACGGCCCGCGGAAATAGTAGCGGCTGGAGGTACCGGGGGCGATGCCCGCCCCGGGCCGGCGGCCAAGTTAAAAAAATAAATAATCCCCGTTCAGTCTCAATGGCAGGGTGCGGGCCGGCCCGGCGGCGATTGCGGCTGGCAGCAGGCCTCTTGGACAGGTTGAGAGATAAAAAAATAATAATTCCCGTTCAGTCTCAATGGCGGGGTGCGGGCCGGGGAATAGGCCTCTTGGCCGGGGTGAATAGTGTTGGAACACGGCCCGCGGAAATAGTAGCGGCTGGAGGTACCGGGGGCGATGCCCGCCCCGGGCCGGCGGCCAAGTTAAAAAAATAAATAATCCCCGTTCAGTCTCAATGGCAGGGTGCGGGCCGGCCCGGCGGCGAGTGCGGCGGGCAGCAGGCCTCTTGGACAGGTTGAGAGATAAAAAAATAATAATTCCCGTTCAGTCTCAATGGCAGGGTGCGGGCCGGCCCGGCGGCGATTGCGGCGGGCAGCAGGCCTCTTGGACAGGTTGAGAGATAAAAAAATAATAATTCCCATGCAGTCTCAATGGCGGGGTGCGGGCCGGGGAATAGGCCTCTTGGCCGGGGTGAATATGTTGGAACGCGGCGCGCGTAAATAGAAGCGGCTGGAGGTACCGGGGGCGAAGCCCGCCCCGGCCCGGAGGCCGAGTTAAAAAAAATAAATATCCCCGTTCAGTCTCAATGGCGGGGTGCGGGCCGGCCCGGCGGCGAGTGCGGCGGGCAGCAGGCCTCTTGGACAGGTTGAGAGATAAAAAAATAATAATTCCCATGCAGTCTCAATGGCGGGGTGCGGGCCGGGGAATAGGCCTCTTGGCCGGGGTGAATATGTTGGAACGCGGCGCGCGTAAATAGAAGCGGCTGGAGGTACCGGGGGCGAAGCCCGCCCCGGCCCGGAGGCCGAGTTAAAAAAAATAATAATCCCCGTTCAGTATTAATGGCGGGGTGCGGGCCGGCCCGGCGGCGAGTGCGGCGGGCAGCAGGCCTCTTGGACAGGTTGAGAGATAAAAAAATAATAATTCCCGTGCAGTCTCAATGGCGGGGTGCGGGCCGGGGAATAGGCCTCTTGGCCGGGGTGAATAGTGTTGGAACACGGCCCGCGGAAATAGTAGCGGCTGGAGGTACCGGGGGCGATGCCCGCCCCGGGCCGGCGGCCAAGTTAAAAAAATAAATAATCCCCGTTCAGTCTCAATGGCAGGGTGCGGGCCGGCCCGGCGGCGATTGCGGCTGGCAGCAGGCCTCTTGGACAGGTTGAGAGATAAAAAAATAATAATTCCCGTTCAGTCTCAATGGCGGGGTGCGGGCCGGGGAATAGGCCTCTTGGCCGGGGTGAATAGTGTTGGAACACGGCCCGCGGAAATAGTAGCGGCTGGAGGTACCGGGGGCGATGCCCGCCCCGGTTCGGCGGCCAAGTTAAAAAAATAAATAATCCCCGTTCAGTCTCAATGGCAGGGTGCGGGCCGGCCCGGCGGCGAGTGCGGCGGGCAGCAGGCCTCTTGGACAGGTTGAGAGATAAAAAAATAATAATTCCCGTTCAGTCTCAATGGCAGGGTGCGGGCCGGCCCGGCGGCGATTGCGGCGGGCAGCAGGCCTCTTGGACAGGTTGAGAGATAAAAAAATAATAATTCCCATGCAGTCTCAATGGCGGGGTGCGGGCCGGGGAATAGGCCTCTTGGCCGGGGTGAATATGTTGGAACGCGGCGCGCGTAAATAGAAGCGGCTGGAGGTACCGGGGGCGAAGCCCGCCCCGGCCCGGAGGCCGAGTTAAAAAAAATAATAATCCCCGTTCAGTCTCAATGGCGGGGTGCGGGCCGGCCCGGCGGCGAGTGCGGCGGGCAGCAGGCCTCTTGGACAGGTTGAGAGATAAAAAAATAATAATTCCCGTGCAGTCTCAATGGCGGGGTGCGGGCCGGGGAATAGGCCTCTTGGCCGGGGTGAATAGTGTTGGAACACGGCCCGCGGAAATAGTAGCGGCTGGAGGTACCGGGGGCGATGCCCGCCCCGGCCCGGCGGCCAAGTTAAAAAAATAAATAATCCCCGTTCAGTCTCAATGGCAGGGTGCGGGCCGGCCCGGCGGCGATTGCGGCGGGCAGCAGGCCTCTTGGACAGGTTGAGAGATAAAAAAATAATAATTCCCATGCAGTCTCAATGGCGGGGTGCGGGCCGGGGAATAGGCCTCTTGGCCGGGGTGAATAGTGTTGGAACACGGCCCGCGGAAATAGTAGCGGCTGGAGGGACCGGGGGCGATGCCCGCCCCGGCCCGGCGGCCAAGTTAAAAAAATAAATAATCCCCGTTCAGTCTCAATGGCAGGGTGCGGGCCGGCCCGGCGGCGAGTGCGGCGGGCACCAGGCCTCTTGGACAGGTTGAGAGATAAAAAAATAATAATTCCCGTTCAGTCTCAATGGCAGGGTGCGGGCCGGCCCGGCGGCGATTGCGGCGGGCAGCAGGCCTCTTGGACAGGTTGAGAGATAAAAAAATAATAATTCCCATGCAGTCTCAATGGCGGGGTGCGGGCCGGGGAATAGGCCTCTTGGCCGGGGTGAATATGTTGGAACGCGGCGCGCGTAAATAGAAGCGGCTGGAGGTACCGGGGGCGAAGCCCGCCCCGGCCCGGCGGCCAAGTTAAAAAAATAAATAATCCCCGTTCAGTCTCAATGGCAGGGTGCGGGCCGGCCCGGCGGCGAGTGCGGCGGGCACCAGGCCTCTTGGACAGGTTGAGAGATAAAAAAATAATAATTCCCGTTCAGTCTCAATGGCAGGGTGCGGGCCGGCCCGGCGGCGATTGCGGCGGGCAGCAGGCCTCTTGGACAGGTTGAGAGATAAAAAAATAATAATTCCCATGCAGTCTCAATGGCGGGGTGCGGGCCGGGGAATAGGCCTCTTGGCCGGGGTGAATATGTTGGAACGCGGCGCGCGTAAATAGAAGCGGCTGGAGGTACCGGGGGCGAAGCCCGCCCCGGCCCGGAGGCCGAGTTAAAAAAAATAATAATCCCCGTTCAGTCTCAATGGCGGGGTGCGGGCCGGCCCGGCGGCGAGTGCGGCGGGCAGCAGGCCTCTTGGACAGGTTGAGAGATAAAAAAATAATAATTCCCGTGCAGTCTCAATGGCGGGGTGCGGGCCGGGGAATAGGCCTCTTGGCCGGGGTGAATAGTGTTGGAACACGGCCCGCGGAAATAGTAGCGGCTGGAGGTACCGGGGGCGATGCCCGCCCCGGCCCGGCGGCCAAGTTAAAAAAATAAATAATCCCCGTTCAGTCTCAATGGCAGGGTGCGGGCCGGCCCGGCGGCGATTGCGGCGGGCAGCAGGCCTCTTGGACAGGTTGAGAGATAAAAAAATTGTAATTCCCATGTAGTCTCAATGGCGGGGTGCGGGCCGGGGAATAGGCCTCTTGGCCGGGGTGAATAGTGTTGGAACACGGCCCGCGGAAATAGTAGCGGCTGGAGGTACCGGGGGCGATGCCCGCCCCGGCCCGGCGGCCAAGTTAAAAAAATAAATAATCCCCGTTCAGTCTCAATGGCAGGGTGCGGGCCGGCCCGGCGGCGATTGCGGCGGGCAGCAGGCCTCTTGGACAGGTTGAGAGATAAAAAAATTGTAATTCCCATGTAGTCTCAATGGCGGGGTGCGGGCCGGGGAATAGGCCTCTTGGCCGGGGTGAATAGTGTTGGAACACGGCCCGCGGAAATAGTAGCGGCTGGAGGTACCGGGGGCGATGGCGGCCAAGTTAAAAAAATAAATAATCCCCGTTCAGTCTCAATGGCAGGGTGCGGGCCGGCCCGGCGGCGAGTGCGGCGGGCAGCAGGCCTCTTGGACAGGTTGAGAGATAAAAAAATAATAATTCCCGTTCAGTCTCAATGGCAGGGTGCGGGCCGGCCCGGCGGCGATTGCGGCGGGCAGCAGGCCTCTTGGACAGGTTGAGAGATAAAAAAAATAATAATTCCCATGCAGTCTCAATGGCGGGGTGCGGGCCGGGGAATAGGCCTCTTGGCCGGGGTGAATAGTGTTGGAACACGGCCCGCGGAAATAGTAGCGGCTGGAGGTACCGGGGGCGATGCCGGCCCCGGCCCGGCGGCCAAGTTAAAAAAATAAATAATCCCCGTTCAGTCTCAATGGCAGGGTGCGGGCCGGCCCGGCGGCGAGTGCGGCGGGCAGCAGGCCTCTTGGACAGGTTGAGAGATAAAAAAATAATAATTCCCGTTCAGTCTCAATGGCAGGGTGCGGGCCGGCCCGGCGGCGATTGCGGCGGGCAGCAGGCCTCTTGGACAGGTTGAGAGATAAAAAAATAATAATTCCCATGCAGTCTCAATGGCGGGGTGCGGGCCGGGGAATAGGCCTCTTGGCCGGGGTGAATATGTTGGAACGCGGCGCGCGTAAATAGAAGCGGCTGGAGGTACCGGGGGCGAAGCCCGCCCCGGCCCGGAGGCCGAGTTAAAAAAATAATAATCCCCGTTCAGTCTTAATGGCGGGGTGCGGGCCGGCCCGGCGGCGAGTGCGGCGGGCAGCAGGCCTCTTGGACAGGTTGAGAGATAAAAAAATAATAATTCCCGTGCAGTCTCAATGGCGGGGTGCGGGCCGGGGAATAGGCCTCTTGGCCGGGGTGAATAGTGTTGGAACACGGCCCGCGGAAATAGTAGCGGCTGGAGGTACCGGGGGCGATGCCCGCCCCTGCGGCCAAGTTAAAAAAATAAATAATCCCCGTTCAGTCTCAATGGCGGGGTGCGGGCCGGCCCGGCGGCGATTGCGGCGGGCAGCAGGCCTCTTGGACAGGTTGAGAGATAAAAAAATAATAATTCCCATGCAGTCTCAATGGCGGGGTGCGGGCCGGGGAATAGGCCTCTTGGCCGGGGTGAATATGTTGGAACGCGGCGCGCGTAAATAGAAGCGGCTGGAGGTACCGGGGGCGAAGCCCGCCCCGGCCCGGAGGCCGAGTTAAAAAAAATAATAATCCCCGTTCAGTCTCAATGGCGGGGTGCGGGCCGTCCCGGCGGCGAGTGCGGCGGGCAGCAGGCCTCTTGGACAGGTTGAGAGATAAAAAAATAATAATTCCCGTTCAGTCTCAATGGCAGGGTGCGGGCCGGCCCGGCGGCGATTGCGGCGGGCAGCAGGCCTCTTGGACAGGTTGAGAGATAAAAAAATAATAATTCCCATGCAGTCTCAATGGCGGGGTGCGGGCCGGGGAATAGGCCTCTTGGCCGGGGTGAATATGTTGGAACGCGGCGCGCGTAAATAGAAGCGGCTGGAGGTACCGGGGGCGAAGCCCGCCCCGGCCCGGAGGCCGAGTTAAAAAAATAATAATCCCCGTTCAGTCTTAATGGCGGGGTGCGGGCCGGCCCGGCGGCGAGTGCGGCGGGCAGCAGGCCTCTTGGACAGGTTGAGAGATAAAAAAATAATAATTCCCGTGCAGTCTCAATGGCGGGGTGCGGGCCGGGGAATAGGCCTCTTGGCCGGGGTGAATAGTGTTGGAACACGGCCCGCGGAAATAGTAGCGGCTGGAGGTACCGGGGGCGATGCCCGCCCCTGCGGCCAAGTTAAAAAAATAAATAATCCCCGTTCAGTCTCAATGGCGGGGTGCGGGCCGGCCCGGCGGCGATTGCGGCGGGCAGCAGGCCTCTTGGACAGGTTGAGAGATAAAAAAATAATAATTCCCATGCAGTCTCAATGGCGGGGTGCGGGCCGGGGAATAGGCCTCTTGGCCGGGGTGAATATGTTGGAACGCGGCGCGCGTAAATAGAAGCGGCTGGAGGTACCGGGGGCGAAGCCCGCCCCGGCCCGGAGGCCGAGTTAAAAAAAATAATAGTCCCCGTTCAGTCTCAATGGCGGGGTGCGGGCCGGCCCGGCGGCGAGTGCGGCGGGCAGCAGGCCTCTTGGACAGGTTGAGAGATAAAAAAAATAATAATTCCCGTGCAGTCTCAATGGCGGGGTGCGGGCCGGGGAATAGGCCTCTTGGCCGGGGTGAATAGTGTTGGAACACGGCCCGCGGAAATAGTAGCGGCTGGAGGTACCGGGGGCGATGCCCGCCCCGGCCCGGCGGCCAAGTTAAAAAAATAAATAATCCCGTTCAGTCTCAATGGCAGGGTGCGGGCCGGCCCGGCGGCGATTGCGGCGGGCAGCAGGCCTCTTGGACAGGTTGAGAGATAAAAAAATAATAATTCCCATGCAGTCTCAATGGCGGGGTGCGGGCCGGGGAATAGGCCTCTTGGCCGGGGTGAATATGTTGGAACGCGGCGCGCGTAAATAGAAGCGGCTGGAGGTACCGGGAGCGAAGCCCGCCCCGGCCCGGAGGCCGAGTTAAAAAAAAAAATAATCCCCGTTCAGTCTCAATGGCGGGGTGCGGGCCGGCCCGGCGGCGAGTGCGGCGGGCAGCAGGCCTCTTGGACAGGTTGAGAGATAAAAAAATAATAATTCCCGTGTAGTCTCAATGGCGGGGTGCGGGCCGGGGAATAGGCCTCTTGGCCGGGGTGAATAGTGTTGGAACACGGCCCGCGGAAATAGTAGCGGCTGGAGGTACCGGGGGCGATGCCCGCCCCGGCCCGGCGGCCAAGTTAAAAAAATAAATAATCCCCGTTCAGTCTCAATGGCAGGGTGCGGGCCGGCCCGGCGGCGATTGCGGCGGGCAGCAGGCCTCTTGGACAGGTTGAGAGATAAAAAAATAATAATTCCCATGCAGTCTCAATGGCGGGGTGCGGGCCGGGGAATAGGCCTCTTGGCCGGGGTGAATAGTGTTGGAACACGGCCCGCGGAAATAGTAGCGGCTGGAGGTACCGGGGGCGATGCCCGCCCCGGCCCGGCGGCCAAGTTAAAAAAATAAATAATCCCCGTTCAGTCTCAATGGCAGGGTGCGGGCCGGCCCGGCGGCGAGTGCGGCGGGCAGCAGGCCTCTTGGACAGGTTGAGAGATAAAAAAATAATAATTCCCGTTCAGTCTCAATGGCAGGGTGCGGGCCGGCCCGGCGGCGATTGCGGCGGGCAGCAGGCCTCTTGGACAGGTTGAGAGATAAAAAAATAATAATTCCCATGCAGTCTCAATGGCGGGGTGCGGGCCGGGGAATAGGCCTCTTGGCCGGGGTGAATATGTTGGAACGCGGCGCGCGTAAATAGAAGCGGCTGGAGGTACCGGGGGCGAAGCCCGCCCCGGCCCGGAGGCCGAGTTAAAAAAAATAATAATCCCCGTTCAGTCTCAATGGCGGGGTGCGGGCCGGCCCGGCGGCGAGTGCGGCGGGCAGCAGGCCTCTTGGACAGGTTGAGAGATAAAAAAATAATAATTCCCGTTCAGTCTCAATGGCAGGGTGCGGGCCGGCCCGGCGGCGATTGCGGCGGGCAGCAGGCCTCTTGGACAGGTTGAGAGATAAAAAAATAATAATTCCCATGCAGTCTCAATGGCGGGGTGCGGGCCGGGGAATAGGCCTCTTGGCCGGGGTGAATATGTTGGAACGCGGCGCGCGTAAATAGAAGCGGCTGGAGGTACCGGGGGCGAAGCCCGCCCCGGCCCGGAGGCCGAGTTAAAAAAAATAATAATCCCCGTTCAGTCTCAATGGCGGGGTGCGGGCCGGCCCGGCGGCGAGTGCGGCGGGCAGCAGGCCTCTTGGACAGGTTGAGAGATAAAAAAATAATAATTCCCGTGCAGTCTCAATGGCGGGGTGCGGGCCGGGGAATAGGCCTCTTGGCCGGGGTGAATAGTGTTGGAACACGGCCCGCGGAAATAGTAGCGGCTGGAGGTACCGGGGGCGATGCCCGCCCCGGCCCGGCGGCCAAGTTAAAAAAATAAATAATCCCCGTTCAGTCTCAATGGCAGGGTGCGGGCCGGCCCGGCGGCGATTGCGGCGGGCAGCAGGCCTCTTGGACAGGTTGAGAGATAAAAAAATTGTAATTCCCATGTAGTCTCAATGGCGGGGTGCGGGCCGGGGAATAGGCCTCTTGGCCGGGGTGAATAGTGTTGGAACACGGCCCGCGGAAATAGTAGCGGCTGGAGGTACCGGGGGCGATGCCCGCCCCGGCCCGGCGGCCAAGTTAAAAAAATAAATAATCCCCGTTCAGTCTCAATGGCAGGGTGCGGGCCGGCCCGGCGGCGATTGCGGCGGGCAGCAGGCCTCTTGGACAGGTTGAGAGATAAAAAAATAATAATTCCCATGCAGTCTCAATGGCGGGGTGCGGGCCGGGGAATAGGCCTCTTGGCCGGGGTGAATAGTGTTGGAACACGGCCCGCGGAAATAGTAGCGGCTGGAGGTACCGGGGGCGATGCCCGCCCCGGCCCGGCGGCCAAGTTAAAAAAATAAATAATCCCCGTTCAGTCTCAATGGCAGGGTGCGGGCCGGCCCGGCGGCGAGTGCGGCGGGCAGCAGGCCTCTTGGACAGGTTGAGAGATAAAAAAATAATAATTCCCGTTCAGTCTCAATGGCAGGGTGCGGGCCGGCCCGGCGGCGATTGCGGCGGGCAGCAGGCCTCTTGGACAGGTTGAGAGATAAAAAAATAATAATTCCCATGCAGTCTCAATGGCGGGGTGCGGGCCGGGGAATAGTCCTCTTGGCCGGGGTGAATATGTTGGAACGCGGCGCGCGTAAATAGAAGCGGCTGGAGGTACCGGGGGCGAAGCCCGCCCCGGCCCGGAGGCCGAGTTAAAAAAAATAATAATCCCCGTTCAGTCTCAATGGCGGGGTGCGGGCCGGCCCGGCGGCGAGTGCGGCGGGCAGCAGGCCTCTTGGACAGGTTGAGAGATAAAAAAATAATAATTCCCGTTCAGTCTCAATGGCAGGGTGCGGGCCGGCCCGGCGGCGATTGCGGCGGGCAGCAGGCCTCTTGGACAGGTTGAGAGATAAAAAAATAATAATTCCCATGCAGTCTCAATGGCGGGGTGCGGGCCGGGGAATAGGCCTCTTGGCCGGGGTGAATATGTTGGAACGCGGCGCGCGTAAATAGAAGCGGCTGGAGGTACCGGGGGCGAAGCCCGCCCCGGCCCGGAGGCCGAGTTAAAAAAAATAATAATCCCCGTTCAGTCTCAATGGCGGGGTGCGGGCCGGCCCGGCGGCGAGTGCGGCGGGCAGCAGGCCTCTTGGACAGGTTGAGAGATAAAAAAATAATAATTCCCGTGCAGTCTCAATGGCGGGGTGCGGGCCGGGGAATAGGCCTCTTGGCCGGGGTGAATAGTGTTGGAACACGGCCCGCGGAAATAGTAGCGGCTGGAGGTACCGGGGGCGATGCCCGCCCCGGCCCGGCGGCCAAGTTAAAAAAATAAATAATCCCCGTTCAGTCTCAATGGCAGGGTGCGGGCCGGCCCGGCGGCGATTGCGGCGGGCAGCAGGCCTCTTGGACAGGTTGAGAGATAAAAAAATTGTAATTCCCATGTAGTCTCAATGGCGGGGTGCGGGCCGGGGAATAGGCCTCTTGGCCGGGGTGAATAGTGTTGGAACACGGCCCGCGGAAATAGTAGCGGCTGGAGGTACCGGGGGCGATGGCGGCCAAGTTAAAAAAATAAATAATCCCCGTTCAGTCTCAATGGCAGGGTGCGGGCCGGCCCGGCGGCGAGTGCGGCGGGCAGCAGGCCTCTTGGACAGGTTGAGAGATAAAAAAATAATAATTCCCGTTCAGTCTCAATGGCAGGGTGCGGGCCGGCCCGGCGGCGATTGCGGCGGGCAGCAGGCCTCTTGGACAGGTTGAGAGATAAAAAAATAATAATTCCCATGCAGTCTCAATGGCGGGGTGCGGGCCGGGGAATAGGCCTCTTGGCCGGGGTGAATAGTGTTGGAACACGGCCCGCGGAAATAGTAGCGGCTGGAGGTACCGGGGGCGATGCCGGCCCCGGCCCGGCGGCCAAGTTAAAAAAATAAATAATCCCCGTTCAGTCTCAATGGCAGGGTGCGGGCCGGCCCGGCGGCGAGTGCGGCGGGCAGCAGGCCTCTTGGACAGGTTGAGAGATAAAAAAATAATAATTCCCGTTCAGTCTCAATGGCAGGGTGCGGGCCGGCCCGGCGGCGATTGCGGCGGGCAGCAGGCCTCTTGGACAGGTTGAGAGATAAAAAAATAATAATTCCCATGCAGTCTCAATGGCGGGGTGCGGGCCGGGGAATAGGCCTCTTGGCCGGGGTGAATATGTTGGAACGCGGCGCGCGTAAATAGAAGCGGCTGGAGGTACCGGGGGCGAAGCCCGCCCCGGCCCGGAGGCCGAGTTAAAAAAATAATAATCCCCGTTCAGTCTTAATGGCGGGGTGCGGGCCGGCCCGGCGGCGAGTGCGGCGGGCAGCAGGCCTCTTGGACAGGTTGAGAGATAAAAAAATAATAATTCCCGTGCAGTCTCAATGGCGGGGTGCGGGCCGGGGAATAGGCCTCTTGGCCGGGGTGAATAGTGTTGGAACACGGCCCGCGGAAATAGTAGCGGCTGGAGGTACCGGGGGCGATGCCCGCCCCTGCGGCCAAGTTAAAAAAATAAATAATCCCCGTTCAGTCTCAATGGCGGGGTGCGGGCCGGCCCGGCGGCGATTGCGGCGGGCAGCAGGCCTCTTGGACAGGTTGAGAGATAAAAAAATAATAATTCCCATGCAGTCTCAATGGCGGGGTGCGGGCCGGGGAATAGGCCTCTTGGCCGGGGTGAATATGTTGGAACGCGGCGCGCGTAAATAGAAGCGGCTGGAGGTACCGGGGGCGAAGCCCGCCCCGGCCCGGAGGCCGAGTTAAAAAAAATAATAGTCCCCGTTCAGTCTCAATGGCGGGGTGCGGGCCGGCCCGGCGGCGAGTGCGGCGGGCAGCAGGCCTCTTGGACAGGTTGAGAGATAAAAAAAATAATAATTCCCGTGCAGTCTCAATGGCGGGGTGCGGGCCGGGGAATAGGCCTCTTGGCCGGGGTGAATAGTGTTGGAACACGGCCCGCGGAAATAGTAGCGGCTGGAGGTACCGGGGGCGATGCCCGCCCCGGCCCGGCGGCCAAGTTAAAAAAAGAAATAATCCCGTTCAGTCTCAATGGCAGGGTGCGGGCCGGCCCGGCGGCGATTGCGGCGGGCAGCAGGCCTCTTGGACAGGTTGAGAGATAAAAAAATAATAATTCCCATGCAGTCTCAATGGCGGGGTGCGGGCCGGGGAATAGGCCTCTTGGCCGGGGTGAATATGTTGGAACGCGGCGCGCGTAAATAGAAGCGGCTGGAGGTACCGGGGGCGAAGCCCGCCCCGGCCCGGAGGCCGAGTTAAAAAAAAAAATAATCCCCGTTCAGTCTCAATGGCGGGGTGCGGGCCGGCCCGGCGGCGAGTGCGGCGGGCAGCAGGCCTCTTGGACAGGTTGAGAGATAAAAAAATAATAATTCCCGTGTAGTCTCAATGGCGGGGTGCGGGCCGGGGAATAGGCCTCTTGGCCGGGGTGAATAGTGTTGGAACACGGCCCGCGGAAATAGTAGCGGCTGGAGGTACCGGGGGCGATGCCCGCCCCGGCCCGGCGGCCAAGTTAAAAAAATAAATAATCCCCGTTCAGTCTCAATGGCAAGGTGCGGGCCGGCCCGGCGGCGATTGCGGCGGGCAGCAGGCCTCTTGGACAGGTTGAGAGATAAAAAAATAATAATTCCCATGCAGTCTCAATGGCGGGGTGCGGGCCGGGGAATAGGCCTCTTGGCCGGGGTGAATAGTGTTGGAACACGGCCCGCGGAAATAGTAGCGGCTGGAGGTACCGGGGGCGATGCCCGCCCCGGCCCGGCGGCCAAGTTAAAAAAATAAATAATCCCCGTTCAGTCTCAATGGCAGGGTGCGGGCCGGCCCGGCGGCGAGTGCGGCGGGCAGCAGGCCTCTTGGACAGGTTGAGAGATAAAAAAATAATAATTCCCGTTCAGTCTCAATGGCAGGGTGCGGGCCGGCCCGGCGGCGATTGCGGCGGGCAGCAGGCCTCTTGGACAGGTTGAGAGATAAAAAAATAATAATTCCCATGCAGTCTCAATGGCGGGGTGCGGGCCGGGGAATAGGCCTCTTGGCCGGGGTGAATATGTTGGAACGCGGCGCGCGTAAATAGAAGCGGCTGGAGGTACCGGGGGCGAAGCCCGCCCCGGCCCGGAGGCCGAGTTAAAAAAAATAATAATCCCCGTTCAGTCTCAATGGCGGGGTGCGGGCCGGCCCGGCGGCGAGTGCGGCGGGCAGCAGGCCTCTTGGACAGGTTGAGAGATAAAAAAATAATAATTCCCGTTCAGTCTCAATGGCAGGGTGCGGGCCGGCCCGGCGGCGATTGCGGCGGGCAGCAGGCCTCTTGGACAGGTTGAGAGATAAAAAAATAATAATTCCCATGCAGTCTCAATGGCGGGGTGCGGGCCGGGGAATAGGCCTCTTGGCCGGGGTGAATATGTTGGAACGCGGCGCGCGTAAATAGAAGCGGCTGGAGGTACCGGGGGCGAAGCCCGCCCCGGCCCGGAGGCCGAGTTAAAAAAAATAATAATCCCCGTTCAGTCTCAATGGCGGGGTGCGGGCCGGCCCGGCGGCGAGTGCGGCGGGCAGCAGGCCTCTTGGACAGGTTGAGAGATAAAAAAATAATAATTCCCGTGCAGTCTCAATGGCGGGGTGCGGGCCGGGGAATAGGCCTCTTGGCCGGGGTGAATAGTGTTGGAACACGGCCCGCGGAAATAGTAGCGGCTGGAGGTACCGGGGGCGATGCCCGCCCCGGCCCGGCGGCCAAGTTAAAAAAATAAATAATCCCCGTTCAGTCTCAATGGCAGGGTGCGGGCCGGCCCGGCGGCGATTGCGGCGGGCAGCAGGCCTCTTGGACAGGTTGAGAGATAAAAAAATTGTAATTCCCATGTAGTCTCAATGGCGGGGTGCGGGCCGGGGAATAGGCCTCTTGGCCGGGGTGAATAGTGTTGGAACACGGCCCGCGGAAATAGTAGCGGCTGGAGGTACCGGGGGCGATGCCCGCCCCGGCCCGGCGGCCAAGTTAAAAAAATAAATAATCCCCGTTCAGTCTCAATGGCAGGGTGCGGGCCGGCCCGGCGGCGATTGCGGCGGGCAGCAGGCCTCTTGGACAGGTTGAGAGATAAAAAAATTGTAATTCCCATGTAGTCTCAATGGCGGGGTGCGGGCCGGGGAATAGGCCTCTTGGCCGGGGTGAATAGTGTTGGAACACGGCCCGCGGAAATAGTAGCGGCTGGAGGTACCGGGGGCGATGGCGGCCAAGTTAAAAAAATAAATAATCCCCGTTCAGTCTCAATGGCAGGGTGCGGGCCGGCCCGGCGGCGAGTGCGGCGGGCAGCAGGCCTCTTGGACAGGTTGAGAGATAAAAAAATAATAATTCCCGTTCAGTCTCAATGGCAGGGTGCGGGCCGGCCCGGCGGCGATTGCGGCGGGCAGCAGGCCTCTTGGACAGGTTGAGAGATAAAAAAATAATAATTCCCATGCAGTCTCAATGGCGGGGTGCGGGCCGGGGAATAGGCCTCTTGGCCGGGGTGAATAGTGTTGGAACACGGCCCGCGGAAATAGTAGCGGCTGGAGGTACCGGGGGCGATGCCGGCCCCGGCCCGGCGGCCAAGTTAAAAAAATAAATAATCCCCGTTCAGTCTCAATGGCAGGGTGCGGGCCGGCCCGGCGGCGAGTGCAGCGGGCAGCAGGCCTCTTGGACAGGTTGAGAGATAAAAAAATAATAATTCCCGTTCAGTCTCAATGGCAGGGTGCGGGCCGGCCCGGCGGCGATTGCGGCGGGCAGCAGGCCTCTTGGACAGGTTGAGAGATAAAAAAATAATAATTCCCATGCAGTCTCAATGGCGGGGTGCGGGCCGGGGAATAGTCCTCTTGGCCGGGGTGAATATGTTGGAACGCGGCGCGCGTAAATAGAAGCGGCTGGAGGTACCGGGGGCGAAGCCCGCCCCGGCCCGGAGGCCGAGTTAAAAAAATAATAATCCCCGTTCAGTCTTAATGGCGGGGTGCGGGCCGGCCCGGCGGCGAGTGCGGCGGGCAGCAGGCCTCTTGGACAGGTTGAGAGATAAAAAAATAATAATTCCCGTGCAGTCTCAATGGCGGGGTGCGGGCCGGGGAATAGGCCTCTTGGCCGGGGTGAATAGTGTTGGAACACGGCCCGCGGAAATAGTAGCGGCTGGAGGTACCGGGGGCGATGCCCGCCCCTGCGGCCAAGTTAAAAAAATAAATAATCCCCGTTCAGTCTCAATGGCGGGGTGCGGGCCGGCCCGGCGGCGATTGCGGCGGGCAGCAGGCCTCTTGGACAGGTTGAGAGATAAAAAAATAATAATTCCCATGCAGTCTCAATGGCGGGGTGCGGGCCGGGGAATAGGCCTCTTGGCCGGGGTGAATATGTTGGAACGCGGCGCGCGTAAATAGAAGCGGCTGGAGGTACCGGGGGCGAAGCCCGCCCCGGCCCGGAGGCCGAGTTAAAAAAAATAATAATCCCCGTTCAGTCTCAATGGCGGGGTGCGGGCCGGCCCGGCGGCGAGTGCGGCGGGCAGCAGGCCTCTTGGACAGGTTGAGAGATAAAAAAATAATAATTCCCGTGCAGTCTCAATGGCGGGGTGCGGGCCGGGGAATAGGCCTCTTGGCCGGGGTGAATAGTGTTGGAACACGGCCCGCGGAAATAGTAGCGGCTGGAGGTACCGGGGGCGATGCCCGCCCCGGCCCGGCGGCCAAGTTAAAAAAATAAATAATCCCGTTCAGTCTCAATGGCAGGGTGCGGGCCGGCCCGGCGGCGATTGCGGCGGGCAGCAGGCCTCTTGGACAGGTTGAGAGATAAAAAAATAATAATTCCCATGCAGTCTCAATGGCGGGGTGCGGGCCGGGGAATAGGCCTCTTGGCCGGGGTGAATATGTTGGAACGCGGCGCGCGTAAATAGAAGCGGCTGGAGGTACCGGGGGCGAAGCCCGCCCCGGCCCGGAGGCCGAGTTAAAAAAAATAATAATCCCCGTTCAGTCTCAATGGCGGGGTGCGGGCCGGCCCGGCGGCGAGTGCGGCGGGCAGCAGGCCTCTTGGACAGGTTGAGAGATAAAAAAATAATAATTCCCGTGTAGTCTCAATGGCGGGGTGCGGGCCGGGGAATAGGCCTCTTGGCCGGGGTGAATAGTGTTGGAACACGGCCCGCGGAAATAGTAGCGGCTGGAGGTACCGGGGGCGATGCCCGCCCCGGCCCGGCGGCCAAGTTAAAAAAATAAATAATCCCCGTTCAGTCTCAATGGCAGGGTGCGGGCCGGCCCGGCGGCGATTGCGGCGGGCAGCAGGCCTCTTGGACAGGTTGAGAGATAAAAAAATAATAATTCCCATGCAGTCTCAATGGCGGGGTGCGGGCCGGGGAATAGGCCTCTTGGCCGGGGTGAATAGTGTTGGAACACGGCCCGCGGAAATAGTAGCGGCTGGAGGTACCGGGGGCGATGCCCTCCCCGGCCCGGCGGCCAAGTTAAAAAAATAAATAATCCCCGTTCAGTCTCAATGGCAGGGTGCGGGCCGGCCCGGCGGCGAGTGCGGCGGGCAGCAGGCCTCTTGGACAGGTTGAGAGATAAAAAAATTGTAATTCCCATGTAGTCTCAATGGCGGGGTGCGGGCCGGGGAATAGGCCTCTTGGCCGGGGTGAATAGTGTTGGAACACGGCCCGCGGAAATAGTAGCGGCTGGAGGTACCGGGGGCGATGGCGGCCAAGTTAAAAAAATAAATAATCCCCGTTCAGTCTCAATGGCAGGGTGCGGGCCGGCCCGGCGGCGAGTGCGGCGGGCAGCAGGCCTCTTGGACAGGTTGAGAGATAAAAAAATAATAATTCCCGTTCAGTCTCAATGGCAGGGTGCGGGCCGGCCCGGCGGCGATTGCGGCGGGCAGCAGGCCTCTTGGACAGGTTGAGAGATAAAAAAATAATAATTCCCATGCAGTCTCAATGGCGGGGTGCGGGCCGGGGAATAGGCCTCTTGGCCGGGGTGAATAGTGTTGGAACACGGCCCGCGGAAATAGTAGCGGCTGGAGGTACCGGGGGCGATGCCGGCCCCGGCCCGGCGGCCAAGTTAAAAAAATAAATAATCCCCGTTCAGTCTCAATGGCAGGGTGCGGGCCGGCCCGGCGGCGAGTGCGGCGGGCAGCAGGCCTCTTGGACAGGTTGAGAGATAAAAAAATAATAATTCCCGTTCAGTCTCAATGGCAGGGTGCGGGCCGGCCCGGCGGCGATTGCGGCGGGCAGCAGGCCTCTTGGACAGGTTGAGAGATAAAAAAATAATAATTCCCATGCAGTCTCAATGGCGGGGTGCGGGCCGGGGAATAGGCCTCTTGGCCGGGGTGAATATGTTGGAACGCGGCGCGCGTAAATAGAAGCGGCTGGAGGTACCGGGGGCGAAGCCCGCCCCGGCCCGGAGGCCGAGTTAAAAAAATAATAATCCCCGTTCAGTCTTAATGGCGGGGTGCGGGCCGGCCCGGCGGCGAGTGCGGCGGGCAGCAGGCCTCTTGGACAGGTTGAGAGATAAAAAAATAATAATTCCCGTGCAGTCTCAATGGCGGGGTGCGGGCCGGGGAATAGGCCTCTTGGCCGGGGTGAATAGTGTTGGAACACGGCCCGCGGAAATAGTAGCGGCTGGAGGTACCGGGGGCGATGCCCGCCCCTGCGGCCAAGTTAAAAAAATAAATAATCCCCGTTCAGTCTCAATGGCGGGGTGCGGGCCGGCCCGGCGGCGATTGCGGCGGGCAGCAGGCCTCTTGGACAGGTTGAGAGATAAAAAAATAATAATTCCCATGCAGTCTCAATGGCGGGGTGCGGGCCGGGGAATAGGCCTCTTGGCCGGGGTGAATATGTTGGAACGCGGCGCGCGTAAATAGAAGCGGCTGGAGGTACCGGGGGCGAAGCCCGCCCCGGCCCGGAGGCCGAGTTAAAAAAAATAATAATCCCCGTTCAGTCTCAATGGCGGGGTGCGGGCCGGCCCGGCGGCGAGTGCGGCGGGCAGCAGGCCTCTTGGACAGGTTGAGAGATAAAAAAATAATAATTCCCGTGCAGTCTCAATGGCGGGGTGCGGGCCGGGGAATAGGCCTCTTGGCCGGGGTGAATAGTGTTGGAACACGGCCCACGGAAATAGTAGCGGCTGGAGGTACCGGGGGCGATGCCCGCCCCGGCCCGGCGGCCAAGTTAAAAAAATAAATAATCCCGTTCAGTCTCAATGGCAGGGTGCGGGCCGGCCCGGCGGCGATTGCGGCGGGCAGCAGGCCTCTTGGACAGGTTGAGAGATAAAAAAATAATAATTCCCATGCAGTCTCAATGGCGGGGTGCGGGCCGGGGAATAGGCCTCTTGGCCGGGGTGAATATGTTGGAACGCGGCGCGCGTAAATAGAAGCGGCTGGAGGTACCGGGGGCGAAGCCCGCCCCGGCCCGGAGGCCGAGTTAAAAAAAATAATAATCCCCGTTCAGTCTCAATGGCGGGGTGCGGGCCGGCCCGGCGGCGAGTGCGGCGGGCAGCAGGCCTCTTGGACAGGTTGAGAGATAAAAAAATAATAATTCCCGTGCAGTCTCAATGGCGGGGTGCGGGCCGGGGAATAGGCCTCTTGGCCGGGGTGAATAGTGTTGGAAAACGGCCCGCGGAAATAGTAGCGGCTGGAGGTACCGGGGGCGATGCCCGCCCCGGCCCGGCGGCCAAGTTAAAAAAATAAATAATCCCCGTTCAGTCTCAATGGCAGGGTGCGGGCCGGCCCGGCGGCGATTGCGGCGGGCAGCAGGCCTCTTGGACAGGTTGAGAGATAAAAAAATAATAATTCCCATGCAGTCTCAATGGCGGGGTGCGGGCCGGGGAATAGGCCTCTTGGCCGGGGTGAATAGTGTTGGAACACGGCCCGCGGAAATAGTAGCGGCTGGAGGTACCGGGGGCGATGCCCGCCCCGGCCCGGCGGCCAAGTTAAAAAAATAAATAATCCCCGTTCAGTCTCAATGGCAGGGTGCGGGCCGGCCCGGCGGCGAGTGCGGCGGGCAGCAGGCCTCTTGGACAGGTTGAGAGATAAAAAAATAATAATTCCCGTTCAGTCTCAATGGCAGGGTGCGGGCCGGCCCGGCGGCGATTGCGGCGGGCAGCAGGCCTCTTGGACAGGTTGAGAGATAAAAAAATAATAATTCCCATGCAGTCTCAATGGCGGGGTGCGGGCCGGGGAATAGGCCTCTTGGCCGGGGTGAATATGTTGGAACACGGCGCGCGTAAATAGAAGCGGCTGGAGGTACCGGGGGCGAAGCCCGCCCCGGCCCGGAGGCCGAGTTAAAAAAAATAATAATCCCCGTTCAGTCTTAATGGCGGGGTGCGGGCCGGCCCGGCGGCGAGTGCGGCGGGCAGCAGGCCTCTTGGACAGGTTGAGAGATAAAAAAATAATAATTCCCGTGCAGTCTCAATGGCGGGGTGCGGGCCGGGGAATAGGCCTCTTGGCCGGGGTGAATAGTGTTGGAACACGGCCCGCGGAAATAGTAGCGGCTGGAGGTACCGGGGGCGATGCCCGCCCCGGCCCGGCGGCCAAGTTAAAAAAATAAATAATCCCCGTTCAGTCTCAATGGCAGGGTGCGGGCCGGCCCGGCGGCGATTGCGGCGGGCAGCAGGCCTCTTGGACAGGTTGAGAGATAAAAAAATAATAATTCCCATGCAGTCTCAATGGCGGGGTGCGGGCCGGGGAATAGGCCTCTTGGCCGGGGTGAATAGTGTTGGAACACGGCCCGCGGAAATAGTAGCGGCTGGAGGTACCGGGGGCGATGCCCGCCCCGGCCCGGCGGACAAGTTAAAAAAATAAATAATCCCCGTTCAGTCTCAATGGCAGGGTGCGGGCCGGCCCGGCGGCGATTGCGGCGGGCAGCAGGCCTCTTGGACAGGTTGAGAGATAAAAAAATAATAATTCCCATGCAGTCTCAATGGCGGGGTGCGGGCCGGGGAATAGGCCTCTTGGCCGGGGTGAATAGTGTTGGAACACGGCCCGCGGAAATAGTAGCGGCTGGAGGTACCGGGGGCGATTCCCGCCCCGGGCCGGCGGCCAAGTTAAAAAAATAAATAATCCCCGTTCAGTCTCAATGGCAGGGTGCGGGCCGGCCCGGCGGCGAGTGCGGCGGGCAGCTGGCCTCTTGGACAGGTTGAGAGATAAAAAAATAATAATTCCCGTGCAGTCTCAATGGCAGGGTGCGGGCCGGCCCGGCGGCGAGTGCGGCGGGCAGCTGGCCTCTTGGACAGGTTGAGAGATAAAAAAATAATAATTCCAGTGCAGTCTCAATGGCGGGGTGCGGGCCGGGGAATAGGCCTCTTGGCCGGGGTGAATAGTGTTGGAACACGGCCCGCGGAAATAGTAGCGGCTGGAGGTACCGGGGGCGATGCCCGCCCCGGCCCGGCGGCCAAGTTAAAAAAATAAATAATCCCCGTTCAGTCTCAATGGCAGGGTGCGGGCCGGCCCGGCAGCGATTGCGGCGGGCAGCAGGCCTCTTGGACAGGTTGAGAGATAAAAAAATAATAATTCCCATGCAGTCTCAATGGCGGGGTGCGGGCCGGGGAATAGGCCTCTTGGCCGGGGTGAATATGTTGGAACGCGGCGCGCGTAAATAGAAGCGGCTGGAGGTACCGGGGGCGATGCCCGCCCCGGCCCGGCGGCCAAGTTAAAAAAATAAATAATCCCGTTCAGTCTCAATGGCAGGGTGCGGGCCGGCCCGGCGGCGATTGCGGCGGGCAGCAGGCCTCTTGGACAGGTTGAGAGATAAAAAAATAATAATTCCCATGCAGTCTCAATGGCGGGGTGCGGGCCGGGGAATAGGCCTCTTGGCCGGGGTGAATATGTTGGAACGCGGCGCGCGTAAATAGAAGGGGCTGGAGGTACCGGGGGCGAAGCCCGCCCCGGCCCGGAGGCCGAGTTAAAAAAAATAATAATCCCCGTTCAGTCTCAATGGCGGGGTGCGGGCCGGCCCGGCGGCGAGTGCGGCGGGCAGCAGGCCTCTTGGACAGGTTGAGAGATAAAAAAATAATAATTCCCGTGTAGTCTCAATGGCGGGGTGCGGGCCGGGGAATAGGCCTCTTGGCCGGGGTGAATAGTGTTGGAACACGGCCCGCGGAAATAGTAGCGGCTGGAGGTACCGGGGGCGATGCCCGCCCCGGCCCGGCGGCCAAGTTAAAAAAATAAATAATCCCCGTTCAGTCTCAATGGCAGGGTGCGGGCCGGCCCGGCGGCGATTGCGGCGGGCAGCAGGCCTCTTGGACAGGTTGAGAGATAAAAAAATAATAATTCCCATGCAGTCTCAATGGCGGGGTGCGGGCCGGGGAATAGGCCTCTTGGCCGGGGTGAATAGTGTTGGAACACGGCCCGCGGAAATAGTAGCGGCTGGAGGTACCGGGGGCGATGCCCGCCCCGGCCCGGCGGCCAAGTTAAAAAAATAAATAATCCCCGTTCAGTCTCAATGGCAGGGTGCGGGCCGGCCCGGCGGCGAGTGCGGCGGGCAGCAGGCCTCTTGGACAGGTTGAGAGATAAAAAAATAATAATTCCCGTTCAGTCTCAATGGCAGGGTGCGGGCCGGCCCGGCGGCGAGTGCGGCGGGCAGCAGGCCTCTTGGACAGGTTGAGAGATAAAAAAATAATAATTCCCGTTCAGTCTCAATGGCAGGGTGCGGGCCGGCCCGGCGGCGATTGCGGCGGGCAGCAGGCCTCTTGGACAGGTTGAGAGATAAAAAAATAATAATTCCCATGCAGTCTCAATGGCGGGGTGCGGGCCGGGGAATAGGCCTCTTGGCCGGGGTGAATATGTTGGAACGCGGCGCCCGTAAATAGAAGCGGCTGGAGGTACCGGGGGCGAAGCCCGCCCCGGCCCGGAGGCCGAGTTAAAAAAAATAATAATCCCGTTCAGTCTCAATGGCGGGGTGCGGGCCGGCCCGGCGGCGAGTGCGGCGGGCAGCAGGCCTCTTGGACAGGTTGAGAGATAAAAAAATAATAATTCCCGTGCAGTCTCAATGGCGGGGTGCGGGCCGGGGAATAGGCCTCTTGGCCGGGGTGAATAGTGTTGGAACACGGCCCGCGGAAATAGTAGCGGCTGGAGGTACCGGGGGCGAAGCCCGCCCCGGGCCGGCGGCCAAGTTAAAAAAATAAATAATCCCCGTTCAGTCTCAATGGCAGGGTGCGGGCCGGCCCGGCGGCGAGTGCGGCGGGCAGCAGGCCTCTTGGACAGGTTGAGAGATAAAAAAATAATAATTCCCGTTCAGTATCAATGGCAGGGTGCGGGCCGGCCCGGCGGCGATTGCGGCGGGCAGCAGGCCTCTTGGACAGGTTGAGAGATAAAAAAATAATAATTCCCATGCAGTCTCAATGGCGGGGTGCGGGCCGGGGAATAGGCCTCTTGGCCGGGGTGAATATGTTGGAACGCGGCGCGCGTAAATAGAAGCGGCTGGAGGTACCGGGGGCGAAGCCCGCCCCGGCCCGGAGGCCGAGTTAAAAAAAATAATAATCCCCGTTCAGTCTCATTGGCGGGGTGCGGGCCGGCCCGGCGGCGAGTGCGGCGGGCAGCAGGCCTCTTGGACAGGTTGAGAGATAAAAAAATAATAATTCCCGTGCAGTCTCAATGGCGGGGTGCGGCCCGGGGAATAGGCCTCTTGGCCGGGGTGAATATGTTGGAACGCGGCGCGCGTAAATAGAAGCGGCTGGAGGTACCGGGGGCGAAGCCCGCCCCGGCCCGGAGGCCGAGTTAAAAAAAATAATAATCCCCGTTCAGTCTCAATGGCGGGGTGCGGGCCGGCCCGGCGGCGAGTGCGGCGGGCAGCAGGCCTCTTGGACAGGTTGAGAGATAAAAAAATAATAATTCCCGTGCAGTCTCAATGGCGGGGTGCGGCCCGGGGAATAGGCCTCTTGGCCGGGGTGAATAGTGTTGGAACACGGCCCGCGGAAATAGTAGCGGCTGTAGGTACCGGGGGCGATGCCCGCCCCGGCCCGGCGGCCAAGTTAAAAAAATAAATAATCCCCGTTCAGTCTCAATGGCAGGGTGCGGGCCGGCCCGGCGGCGATTGCGGCGGGCAGCAGGCCTCTTGGACAGGTTGAGAGATAAAAAAATAATAATTCCCATGCAGTCTCAATGGCGGGGTGCGGGCCGGGGAATAGGCCTCTTGGCCGGGGTGAATAGTGTTGGAACACGGCCCGCGGAAATAGTAGCGGCTGGAGGTACCGGGGGCGATGCCCGCCCCGGCCCGGCGGCCAAGTTAAAAAAATAAATAATCCCCGTTCAGTCTCAATGGCAGGGTGCGGGCCGGCCCGGCGGCGAGTGCGGCGGGCAGCAGGCCTCTTGGACAGGTTGAGAGATAAAAAAATAATAATTCCCGTTCAGTCTCAATGGCAGGGTGCGGGCCGGCCCGGCGGCGATTGCGGCGGGCAGCAGGCCTCTTGGACAGGTTGAGAGATAAAAAAATAATAATTCCCATGCAGTCTCAATGGCGGGGTGCGGGCCGGGGAATAGGCCTCTTGGCCGGGGTGAATATGTTGGAACGCGGCGCGCGTAAATAGAAGCGGCTGGAGGTACCGGGGGCGAAGCCCGCCCCGGCCCGGAGGCCGAGTTAAAAAAAATAATAATCCCCGTTCAGTCTCAATGGCGGGGTGCGGGCCGGCCCGGCGGCGAGTGCGGCGGGCAGCAGGCCTCTTGGACAGGTTGAGAGATAAAAAAATAATAATTCCCGTGCAGTCTCAATGGCGGGGTGCGGGCCGGGGAATAGGCCTCTTGGCCGGGGTGAATAGTGTTGGAACACGGCCCGCGGAAATAGTAGCGGCTGGAGGTACCGGGGGCGATGCCCGCCCCGGCCCGGCGGCCAAGTTAAAAAAATAAATAATCCCCGTTCAGTCTCAATGGCAGGGTGCGGGCCGGCCCGGCGGCGATTGCGGCGGGCAGCAGGCCTCTTGGACAGGTTGAGAGATAAAAAAATAATAATTCCCGTGCAGTCTCAATGGCGGGGTGCGGGCCGGGGAATAGGCCTCTTGGCCGGGGTGAATAGTGTTGGAACACGGCCCGCGGAAATAGTAGCGGCTGGAGGTACCGGGGGCGATGCCCGCCCCGGGCCGGCGGCCAAGTTAAAAAAATAAATAATCCCCGTTCAGTCTCAATGGCAGGGTGCGGGCCGGCCCGGCGGCGAGTGCGGCGGGCAGCAGGCCTCTTGGACAGGTTGAGAGATAAAAAAATAATAATTCCCGTTCAGTATCAATGGCAGGGTGCGGGCCGGCCCGGCGGCGATTGCGGCGGGCAGCAGGCCTCTTGGACAGGTTGAGAGATAAAAAAATAATAATTCCCATGCAGTCTCAATGGCGGGGTGCGGGCCGGGGAATAGGCCTCTTGGCCGGGGTGAATATGTTGGAGCGCGCCGCGCGTAAATAGAAGCGGCTGGAGGTACCGGGGGCGAAGCCCGCCCCGGCCCGGAGGCCGAGTTAAAAAAAATAATAATCCCCGTTCAGTCTCAATGGCGGGGTGCGGGCCGGCCCGGCGGCGAGTGCGGCGGGCAGCAGGCCTCTTGGACAGGTTGAGAGATAAAAAAATAATAATTCCCGTTCAGTCTCAATGGCGGGGTGCGGGCCGGCCCGGCGGCGAGTGCGGCGGGCAGCAGGCCTCTTGGACAGGTTGAGAGATAAAAAAACAATAATTCCCGTGCAGTCTCAATGGCGGGGTGCGGGCCGGGGAATAGGCCTCTTGGCCGGGGTGAATAGTGTTGGAACACGGCCCGCGGAAATAGTAGCGGCTGGAGGTACCGGGGGCGATGCCCGCCCCTGCGGCCAAGTTAAAAAAATAAATAATCCCCGTTCAGTCTCAATGGCGGGGTGGGGGCCGGCCCGGCGGCGATTGCGGCGGGCAGCAGGCCTCTTGGACAGGTTGAGAGATAAAAAAATAATAATTCCCATGCAGTCTCAATGGCGGGGTGCGGGCCGGGGAATAGGCCTCTTGGCCGGGGTGAATATGTTGGAACGCGGCGCGCGTAAATAGAAGCGGCTGGAGGTACCGGGGGCGAAGCCCGCCCCGGCCCGGAGGCCGAGTTAAAAAAAATAATAATCCCCGTTCAGTCTCAATGACGGGGTGCGGGCCGGCCCGGCGGACGAGTGTGGCCGGGGAAGAGGCCTCTTGGCCGGGATGAATATGTTGGAACGCGGCGCGCGTAAATAGAAGCGGCTGGAGGTACCGGGGGCGAAGCCCGCCCCGGCCCGGAGGCCGAGTTAAAAAAAATAATAATCCCCGTTCAGTCTCAATGGCGGGGTGCGGGCCGGCCCGGCGGCGAGTGCGGCGGGCAGCAGGCCTCTTGGACAGGTTGAGAGATAAAAAAATAATAATTCCCGTGCAGTCTCAATGGCGGGGTGCGGGCCGGCCCGGCGGACGAGTGTGGCCGGGGAAGAGGCCTCTTGGCCGGGGTGAATATGTTGGAACGCGGCGCGCGTAAATAGAAGCGGCTGGAGGTACCGGGGGCGAAGCCCGCCCCGGCCCGGAGGCCGAGTTAAAAAAAATAATAATCCCCGTTCAGTCTCAATGGCGGGGTGCGGGCCGGCCCGGCGGCGAGTGCGGCGGGCAGCAGGCCTGTTGGACAGGTTGAGAAATAAAAAAATAATAATTCCCGTTCAGTCTCAATGGCAGGGTGCGGGCCGGCCCGGCGGCGATTGCGGCGGGCAGCAGGCCTCTTGGACAGGTTGAGAGATAAAAAAATAATAATTCCCGTGCAGTCTCAATGGCGGGGTGCGGGCCGGGGAATAGGCCTCTTGGCCGGGGTGAATATGTTGGAACGCGGCGCGCGTAAATAGAAGCGGCTGGAGGTACCGGGGGCGAAGCCCGCCCCGGCCCGGAGGCCGAGTTAAAAAAAATAATAATCCCCGTTCAGTCTCAATGGCGGGGTGCGGGCCGGCCCGGCGGCGAGTGCGGCGGGCAGCAGGCCTCTTGGACAGGTTGAGAGATAAAAAAATAATAATTCCCGTGCAGTCTCAATGGCGGGGTGCGGGCCGGGGAATAGGCCTCTTGGCCGGGGTGAATAGTGTTGGAACACGGCCCGCGGAAATAGTAGCGGCTGGAGGTACCGGGGGCGATGCCCGCCCCGGCCCGGCGGCCAAGTTAAAAAAATAAATAATCCCGTTCAGTCTCAATGGCAGGGTGCGGGCCGGCCCGGCGGCGATTGCGGCGGGCAGCAGGCCTCTTGGACAGGTTGAGAGATAAAAAAATAATAATTCCCATGCAGTCTCAATGGCGGGGTGCGGGCCGGGGAATAGGCCTCTTGGCCGGGGTGAATATGTTGGAACGCGGCGCGCGTAAATAGAAGCGGCTGGAGGTACCGGGGGCGAAGCCCGCCCCGGCCCGGAGGCCGAGTTAAAAAAAATAATAATCCCCGTTCAGTCTCAATGGCGGGGTGCGGGCCGGCCCGGCGGCGAGTGCGGCGGGCAGCAGGCCTCTTGGACAGGTTGAGAGATAAAAAAATAATAATTCCCGTGTAGTCTCAATGGCGGGGTGCGGGCCGGGGAATAGGCCTCTTGGCCGGGGTGAATAGTGTTGGAACACGGCCCGCGGAAATAGTAGCGGCTGGAGGTACCGGGGGCGATGCCCGCCCCGGCCCGGCGGCCAAGTTAAAAAAAAAAATAATCCCCGTTCAGTCTCAATGGCAGGGTGCGGGCCGGCCCGGCGGCGATTGCGGCGGGCAGCAGGCCTCTTGGACAGGTTGAGAGATAAAAAAATAATAATTCCCATGCAGTCTCAATGGCGGGGTGCGGGCCGGGGAATAGGCCTCTTGGCCGGGGTGAATAGTGTTGGAACACGGCCCGCGGAAATAGTAGCGGCTGGAGGTACCGGGGGCGAAGCCCGCCCCGGCCCGGAGGCCGAGTTAAAAAAAATAATAATCCCCGTTCAGTCTCAATGACGGGGTGCGGGCCGGCCCGGCGGACGAGTGTGGCCGGGGAAGAGGCCTCTTGGCCGGGATGAATATGTTGGAACGCGGCGCGCGTAAATAGAAGCGGCTGGAGGTACCGGGGGCGAAGCCCGCCCCGGCCCGGAGGCCGAGTTAAAAAAAATAATAATCCCCGTTCAGTCTCAATGGCGGGGTGCGGGCCGGCCCGGCGGCGAGTGCGGCGGGCAGCAGGCCTCTTGGACAGGTTGAGAGATAAAAAAATAATAATTCCCGTGCAGTCTCAATGGCGGGGTGCGGGCCGGCCCGGTGGACGAGTGTGGCCGGGGAAGAGGCCTCTTGGCCGGGGTGAATATGTTGGAACGCGGCGCGCGTAAATAGAAGCGGCTGGAGGTACCGGGGGCGAAGCCCGCCCCGGCCCGGAGGCCGAGTTAAAAAAAATAATAATCCCCGTTCAGTCTCAATGGCGGGGTGCGGGCCGGCCCGGCGGCGAGTGCGGCGGGCAGCAGGCCTCTTGGACAGGTTGAGAAATAAAAAAATAATAATTCCCGTTCAGTCTCAATGGCAGGGTGCGGGCCGGCCCGGCGGCGATTGCGGCGGGCAGCAGGCCTCTTGGACAGGTTGAGAGATAAAAAAATAATAATTCCCGTGCAGTCTCAATGGCGGGGTGCGGGCCGGGGAATAGGCCTCTTGGCCGGGGTGAATATGTTGGAACGCGGCGCGCGTAAATAGAAGCGGCTGGAGGTACCGGGGGCGAAACCCGCCCCGGCCCGGAGGCCGAGTTAAAAAAAATAATAATCCCCGTTCAGTCTCAATGGCGGGGTGCGGGCCGGCCCGGCGGCGAGTGCGGCGGGCAGCAGGCCTCTTGGACAGGTTGAGAGATAAAAAAATAATAATTCCCGTGCAGTCTCAATGGCGGGGTGCGGGCCGGGGAATAGGCCTCTTGGCCGGGGTGAATAGTGTTGGAACACGGCCCGCGGAAATAGTAGCGGCTGGAGGTACCGGGGGCGATGCCCGCCCCGGCCCGGCGGCCAAGTTAAAAAAATAAATAATCCCGTTCAGTCTCAATGGCAGGGTGCGGGCCGGCCCGGCGGCGATTGCGGCGGGCAGCAGGCCTCTTGGACAGGTTGAGAGATAAAAAAATAATAATTCCCATGCAGTCTCAATGGCGGGGTGCGGGCCGGGGAATAGGCCTCTTGGCCGGGGTGAATATGTTGGAACGCGGCGCGCGTAAATAGAAGCGGCTGGAGGTACCGGGGGCGAAGCCCGCCCCGGCCCGGAGGCCGAGTTAAAAAAAATAATAATCCCCGTTCAGTCTCAATGGCGGGGTGCGGGCCGGCCCGGCGGCGAGTGCGGCGGGCAGCAGGCCTCTTGGACAGGTTGAGAGATAAAAAAATAATAATTCCCGTGTAGTCTCAATGGCGGGGTGCGGGCCGGGGAATAGGCCTCTTGGCCGGGGTGAATAGTGTTGGAACACGGCCCGCGGAAATAGTAGCGGCTGGAGGTACCGGGGGCGATGCCCGCCCCGGCCCGGCGGCCAAGTTAAAAAAATAAATAATCCCCGTTCAGTCTCAATGGCAGGGTGCGGGCCGGCCCGGCGGCGAGTGCGGCGGGCAGCAGGCCTCTTGGACAGGTTGAGAGATAAAAAAATAATAATTCCCGTTCAGTCTCAATGGCAGGGTGCGGGCCGGCCCGGCGGCGATTGCGGCGGGCAGCAGGCCTCTTGGACAGGTTGAGAGATAAAAAAATAATAATTCCCATGCAGTCTCAATGGCGGGGTGCGGGCCGGGGAATAGGCCTCTTGGCCGGGGTGAATATGTTGGAACGCGGCGCGCGTAAATAGAAGCGGCTGGAGGTACCGGGGGCGAAGCCCGCCCCGGCCCGGAGGCCGAGTTAAAAAAAATAATAATCCCCGTTCAGTCTTAATGGCGGGGTGCGGGCCGGCCCGGCGGCGAGTGCGGCGGGCAGCAGGCCTCTTGGACAGGTTGAGAGATAAAAAAATAATAATTCCCGTGCAGTCTCAATGGCGGGGTGCGGGCCGGGGAATAGGCCTCTTGGCCGGGGTGAATAGTGTTGGAACACGGCCCGCGGAAATAGTAGCGGCTGGAGGTACCGGGGGCGATGCCCGCCCCGGCCCGGCGGCCAAGTTAAAAAAATAAATAATCCCCGTTCAGTCTCAATGGCAGGGTGCGGGCCGGCCCGGCGGCGATTGCGGCGGGCAGCAGGCCTCTAGGACAGGTTGAGAGATAAAAAAATAATAATTCCCATGCAGTCTCAATGGCGGGGTGCGGGCCGGGGAATAGGCCTCTTGGCCGGGGTGAATAGTGTTGGAACACGGCCCGCGGAAATAGTAGCGGCTGGAGGTACCGGGGGCGATGCCCGCCCCGGCCCGGCGGCCAAGTTAAAAAAATAAATAATCCCCGTTCAGTCTCAATGGCAGGGTGCGGGCCGGCCCGGCGGCGAGTGCGGCGGGCAGCAGGCCTCTTGGACAGGTTGAGAGATAAAAAAATAATAATTCCCGTTCAGTCTCAATGGCAGGGTGCGGGCCGGCCCGGCGGCGATTGCGGCGGGCAGCAGGCCTCTTGGACAGGTTGAGAGATAAAAAAATAATAATTCCCATGCAGTCTCAATGGCGGGGTGCGGGCCGGGGAATAGGCCTCTTGGCCGGGGTGAATATGTTGGAACGCGGCGCGCGTAAATAGAAGCGGCTGGAGGTACCGGGGGCGAAGCCCGCCCCGGCCCGGAGGCCGAGTTAAAAAAAATAATAATCCCCGTTCAGTCTCAATGGCGGGGTGCGGGCCGGCCCGGCGGCGAGTGCGGCGGGCAGCAGGCCTCTTGGACAGGTTGAGAGATAAAAAAATAATAATTCCCGTGCAGTCTCAATGGCGGGGTGCGGGCCGGGGAATAGGCCTCTTGGCCGGGGTGAATAGTGTTGGAACACGGCCCGCGGAAATAGTAGCGGCTGGAGGTACCGGGGGCGATGCCCGCCCCGGCCCGGCGGCCAAGTTAAAAAAATAAATAATCCCCGTTCAGTCTCAATGGCAGGGTGCGGGCCGGCCCGGCGGCGATTGCGGCGGGCAGCAGGCCTCTTGGACAGGTTGAGAGATAAAAAAATAATAATTCCCGTGCAGTCTCAATGGCGGGGTGCGGGCCGGCGAATAGGCCTCTTGGCCGGGGTGAATAGTGTTGGAACACGGCCCGCGGAAATAGTAGCGGCTGGAGGTACCGGGGGCGAAGCCCGCCCCGGGCCGGCGGCCAAGTTAAAAAAATAAATAATCCCCGTTCAGTCTCAATGGCAGGGTGCGGGCCGGCCCGGCGGCGAGTGCGGCGGGCAGCAGGCCTCTTGGACAGATTGAGAGATAAAAAAATAATAATTCCCGTTCAGTATCAATGGCAGGGTGCGGGCCGGCCCGGCGGCGATTGCGGCGGGCAGCAGGCCTCTTGGACAGGTTGAGAGATAAAAAAATAATAATTCCCATGCAGTCTCAATGGCGGGGTGCGGGCCGGGGAATAGGCCTCTTGGCCGGGGTGAATATGTTGGAGCGCGCCGCGCGTAAATAGAAGCGGCTGGAGGTACCGGGGGCAAAGCCCGCCCCGGCCCGGAGGCCGAGTTAAAAAAAATAATAATCCCCGTTCAGTCTCAATGGCGGGGTGCGGGCCGGCCCGGCGGCGAGTGCGGCGGGCAGCAGGCCTCTTGGACAGGTTGAGAGATAAAAAAATAATAATTCCCGTGCAGTCTCAATGGCGGGGTGCGGGCCGGGGAATAGGCCTCTTGGCCGGGGTGAATAGTGTTGGAACACGGCCCGCGGAAATAGTAGCGGCTGGAGGTACCGGGGGCGATGCCCGCCCCGGCCCGGCGGCCAAGTTAAAAAAATAAATAATCCCCGTTCAGTCTCAATGGCAGGGTGCGGGCCGGCCCGGCGGCGATTGCGGCGGGCAGCAGGCCTCTTGGACAGGTTGAGAGATAAAAAAATAATAATTCCCATGCAGTCTCAATGGCGGGGTGCGGGCCGGGGAATAGGCCTCTTGGCCGGGGTGAATAGTGTTGGAACACGGCCCGCGGAAATAGTAGCGGCTGGAGGTACCGGGGGCGATGCCCGCCCCGGCCCGGCGGCCAAGTTAAAAAAATAAATAATCCCCGTTCAGTCTCAATGGCAGGGTGCGGGCCGGCCCGGCGGCGATTGCGGCGGGCAGCAGGCCTCTTGGACAGGTTGAGAGATATAAAAATAATAATTCCCGTGCAGTCTCAATGGCGGGGTGCGGGCCGGCCCGGCGGACGAGTGTGGCCGGGGAAGAGGCCTCTTGGCCGGGGTGAATATGTTGGAACGCGGCCCGCGGAAATAGTAGCGGCTGGAGTTACCGGCGGCGATGCCCGCCCCGGGCCGGCAGCCAAGTTAAAAAAATAAATAATCCCCGTTCAGTCTCAATGGCAGGGTGCGGGCCGGCCCGGCGGCGATTGCGGCGGGCAGCAGGCCTCTTGGACAGGTTGAGAGATAAAAAAATAATATTTCCCATGCAGTCTCAATGGCGGGGTGCGGGCCGGGGAATAGGCCTCTTGGCCGGGGTGAATAGTGTTGGAACACGGCCCGCGGAAATAGTAGCGGCTGGAGGTACCGGGGGCGATGCCCGCCCCGGGCCGGCGGCCAAGTTAAAAAAATAAATAATCCCGTTCAGTCTCAATGGCAGGGTGCGGGCCGGCCCGGCGGCGATTGCGGCGGGCAGCAGGCCTCTTGGACAGGTTGAGAGATAAAAAAATAATAATCCCCGTGCAGTCTCAATGGCGGGGTGCGGGCCGGCCAGGCGGCGAGTGCGGCGGGCAGCAGGCCTTTTGGACAGGCTGAGAGATAAAAAAATAATAATTCCCGTGCAGTCTCAATGGCGGGGTGCGGGCCTGCCCGGCGGCGAGTGCGGCGGGCAGCAGGCCTCTTGGACAGGTTGAGAGATAAAAAAATAATAATTCCCATGCAGTCTCAATGGCAGGGTGCGGGCCGGCCCGGCGGCGATTGCGGCGGGCAGCAGGCCTCTTGGACAGGTTGAGAGATAAAAAAATAATAATTCCCATGCAGTCTCAATGGCGGGGTGCGGGCCGGGGAATAGGCCTCTTGGCCGGGGTGAATATGTTGGAACGCGGCGCGCGTAAATAGAAGCGGCTGGAGGTACCGGGGGCGAAGCCCGCCCCGGGCCGGAGGCCGAGTTAAAAAAAATAATAATCCCCGTTCAGTCTCAATGGCGGGGTGCGGGCCGGCCCGGCGGCGAGTGCGGCGGACAGCAGGCCTCTTGGACAGGTTGAGAGATAAAAAAATAATAATTCCCGTGCAGTCTCAATGGCGGGGTGCGGGCCGGGGAATAGGCCTCTTGGCCGGGGTGAATAGTGTTGGAACACGGCCCGCGGAAATAGTAGCGGCTGGAGGTACCGGGGGCGATGCCCGCCCCGGCCCGGCGGCCAAGTTAAAAAAATAAATAATCCCCGTTCAGTCTCAATGGCAGGGTGCGAGCCGGCCCGGCGGCGATTGCGGCGGGCAGCAGGCCTCTTGGACAGGTTGAGAGATAAAAAAATAATAATTCCCATGCAGTCTCAATGGCGGGGTGCGGGCCGGGGAATAGGCCTCTTGGCCGGGGTGAATAGTGTTGGAACACGGCCCGCGGAAATAGTAGCGGCTGGAGGTACCGGGGGCGATGCCCGCCCCGGCCCGGCGGCCAAGTTAAAAAAATAAATAATCCCCGTTCAGTCTCAATGGCAGGGTGCGGGCCGGCCCGGCGGCGATTGCGGCGGGCAGCAGGCCTCTTGGACAGGTTGAGAGATATAAAAATAATAATTCCCGTGCAGTCTCAATGGCAGGGTGCGGGCCGGCCCGGCGGCGATTGCGGCGGGCAGCAGGCCTCTTGGACAGGTTGAGAGATAAAAAAATAATAATTCCCATGCAGTCTCAATGGCGGGGTGCGGGCCGGGGAATAGGCCTCTTGGCCGGGGTGAATAGTGTTGGAACACGGCCCGCGGAAATAGTAGCGGCTGGAGGTACCGGGGGCGATGCCGGCCCCGGCCCGGCGGCCAAGTTAAAAAAATAAATAATCCCCGTTCAGTCTCAATGGCAGGGTGCGGGCCGGGGAATAGGCCTCTTGGCCGGGGTGAATAGTGTTGGAACACGGCCCGCGGAAATAGTAGCGGCTGGAGGTACCGGGGGCGATGCCCGCCCCGGCCCGGCGGCCAAGTTAAAAAAATAAATAATCCCGTTCAGTCTCAATGGCAGGGTGCGGGCCGGGGAATAGGCCTCTTGGCCGGGGTGAATATGTTGGAACGCGGCGCGCGTAAATAGAAGCGGCTGGAAGTACCGGGGGCGAAGCCCGCCCCGGCCCGGAGGCCGAGTTAAAAAAAATAATAATCCCGTTCAGTCTCAATGGCAGGGTGCGGGCCGGCCCGGCGGCGATTGCGGCGGGCAGCAGGCCTCTTGGACAGGTTGAGAGATAAAAAATTAATAATTCCCATGCAGTCTCAATGGCGGGGTGCGGGCCGGGGAATAGGCCTCTTGGCCGGGGTGAATATGTTGGAACGCGGCGCGCGTAAATAGAAGCGGCTGGAAGTACCGGGGGCGAAGCCTGCCCCGGCCCGGAGGCCGAGTTAAAAAAAATAATAATCCCCGTTCAGTCTCAATGGCGGGGTGCGGGCCGGGGAATAGGCCTCTTGGCCGGGGTGAATAGTGTTGGAACACGGCCCGCGGAAATAGTAGCGGCTGGAGGTACCGGGGGCGATGCCCGCCCCGGGCCGGCGGCCAAATTAAAAAAATAAATAATCCCCGTTCAGTCTCAATGGCAGGGTGCGGGCCGGCCCGGCGGCGAGTGCGGCGGGCAGCAGGCCTCTTGGACAGGTTGAGAGATAAAAAAATAATAATTCCCGTTCAGTCTCAATGGCAGGGTGCGGGCCGGCCCGGCGGCGATTGCGGCGGGCAGCAGGCCTCTTGGACAGGTTGAGAGATAAAAAAATAATAATTCCCATGCAGTCTCAATGGCGGGGTGCGGGCCGGGGAATAGGCCTCTTGGCCGGGGTGAATATGTTGGAACGCGGCGCGCGTAAATAGAAGCGGCTGGAGGTACCGGGGGCGAAGCCCGCCCCGGCCCGGAGGCCGAGTTAAAAAAAATAATAATCCCCGTTCAGTCTCAATGGCGGGGTGCGGGCCGGCCCGGCGGCGAGTGCGGCGGGCAGCAGGCCTCTTGGACAGGTTGAGAGATAAAAAAATAATAATTCCCGTGCAGTCTCAATGGCGGGGTGCGGGCCGGGGAATAGGCCTCTTGGCCGGGGTGAATAGTGTTGGAACACGGCCCGCGGAAATAGTAGCGGCTGGAGGTACCGGGGGCGATGCCCGCCCCGGCCCGGCGGCCAAGTTAAAAAAATAAATAATCCCCGTTCAGTCTCAATGGCAGGGTGCGGGCCGGCCCGGCGGCGATTGCGGCGGGCAGCAGGCCTCTTGGACAGGTTGAGAGATAAAAAAATAATAATTCCCATGCAGTCTCAATGGCGGGGTGCGGGCCGGGGAATAGGCCTCTTGGCCGGGGTGAATAGTGTTGGAACACGGCCCGCGGAAATAGTAGCGGCTGGAGGGACCGGGGGCGATGCCCGCCCCGGCCCGGCGGCCAAGTTAAAAAAATAAATAATCCCCGTTCAGTCTCAATGGCAGGGTGCGGGCCGGCCCGGCGGCGAGTGCGGCGGGCAGCAGGCCTCTTGGACAGGTTGAGAGATAAAAAAATAATAATTCCCGTTCAGTCTCAATGGCAGGGTGCGGGCCGGCCCGGCGGCGATTGCGGCGGGCAGCAGGCCTCTTGGACAGGTTGAGAGATAAAAAAATAATAATTCCCATGCAGTCTCAATGGCGGGGTGCGGGCCGGGGAATAGGCCTCTTGGCCGGGGTGAATATGTTGGAACGCGGCGCGCGTAAATAGAAGCGGCTGGAGGTACCGGGGGCGAAGCACGCCCCGGCCCGGAGGCCGAGTTAAAAAAATAATAATCCCCGTTCAGTCTTAATGGCGGGGTGCGGGCCGGCCCGGCGGCGAGTGCGGCGGGCAGCAGGCCTCTTGGAGAGGTTGAGAGATAAAAAAATAATAATTCCCGTGCAGTCTCAATGGCGGGGTGCGGGCCGGGGAATAGGCCTCTTGGCCGGGGTGAATAGTGTTGGAACACGGCCCGCGGAAATAGTAGCGGCTGGAGGGACCGGGGGCGATGCCCGCCCCGGCCCGGCGGCCAAGTTAAAAAAATAAATAATCCCCGTTCAGTCTCAATGGCAGGGTGCGGGCCGGCCCGGCGGCGAGTGCGGCGGGCAGCAGGCCTCTTGGACAGGTTGAGAGATAAAAAAATAATAATTCCCGTTCAGTCTCAATGGCAGGGTGCGGGCCGGCCCGGCGGCGATTGCGGCGGGCAGCAGGCCTCTTGGACAGGTTGAGAGATAAAAAAATAATAATTCCCGTGCAGTCTCAATGGCGGGGTGCGGGCCGGGGAATAGGCCTCTTGGCCGGGGTGAATAGTGTTGGAACACGGCCCGCGGAAATAGTAGCGGCTGGAGGTACCGGGGGCGATGCCCGCCCCGGCCCGGCGGCCAAGTTAAAAAAATAAATAATCCCGTTCAGTCTCATTGGCAGGGTGCGGGCCGGCCCGGCGGCGATTGCGGCGGGCAGCAGGCCTCTTGGACAGGTTGAGAGATAAAAAAATAATAATTCCCATGCAGTCTCAATGGCGGGGTGCGGGCCGGGGAATAGGCCTCTTGGCCGGGGTGAATATGTTGGAACGCGGCGCGCGTAAATAGAAGCGGCTGGAAGTACCGGGGGCGAAGCCCGCCCCGGCCCGGAGGCCGAGTTAAAAAAAATAATAATCCCCGTTCAGTCTCAATGGCGGGGTGCGGGCCGGCCCGGCGGCGAGTGCGGCGGGCAGCAGGCCTCTTGGACAGGTTGAGAGATAAAAAAATAATAATTCCCATGCAGTCTCAATGGCGGGGTGCGGGCCGGGGAATAGGCCTCTTGGCCGGGGTGAATATGTTGGAACGCGGCGCGCGTAAATAGAAGCGGCTGGAGGTACCGGGGGCGAAGCCCGCCCCGGCCCGGAGGCCGAGTTAAAAAAAATAATAATCCCCGTTCAGTATTAATGGCGGGGTGCGGGCCGGCCCGGCGGCGAGTGCGGCGGGCAGCAGGCCTCTTGGACAGGTTGAGAGATAAAAAAATAATAATTCCCGTGCAGTCTCAATGGCGGGGTGCGGGCCGGGGAATAGGCCTCTTGGCCGGGGTGAATAGTGTTGGAACACGGCCCGCGGAAATAGTAGCGGCTGGAGGTACCGGGGGCGATGCCCGCCCCGGGCCGGCGGCCAAGTTAAAAAAATAAATAATCCCCGTTCAGTCTCAATGGCAGGGTGCGGGCCGGCCCGGCGGCGATTGCGGCTGGCAGCAGGCCTCTTGGACAGGTTGAGAGATAAAAAAATAATAATTCCCGTTCAGTCTCAATGGCGGGGTGCGGGCCGGGGAATAGGCCTCTTGGCCGGGGTGAATAGTGTTGGAACACGGCCCGCGGAAATAGTAGCGGCTGGAGGTACCGGGGGCGATGCCCGCCCCGGGCCGGCGGCCAAGTTAAAAAAATAAATAATCCCCGTTCAGTCTCAATGGCAGGGTGCGGGCCGGCCCGGCGGCGAGTGCGGCGGGCAGCAGGCCTCTTGGACAGGTTGAGAGATAAAAAAATAATAATTCCCGTTCAGTCTCAATGGCAGGGTGCGGGCCGGCCCGGCGGCGATTGCGGCGGGCAGCAGGCCTCTTGGACAGGTTGAGAGATAAAAAAATAATAATTCCCATGCAGTCTCAATGGCGGGGTGCGGGCCGGGGAATAGGCCTCTTGGCCGGGGTGAATATGTTGGAACGCGGCGCGCGTAAATAGAAGCGGCTGGAGGTACCGGGGGCGAAGCCCGCCCCGGCCCGGAGGCCGAGTTAAAAAAAATAATAATCCCCGTTCAGTCTCAATGGCGGGGTGCGGGCCGGCCCGGCGGCGAGTGCGGCGGGCAGCAGGCCTCTTGGACAGGTTGAGAGATAAAAAAATAATAATTCCCGTGCAGTCTCAATGGCGGGGTGCGGGCCGGGGAATAGGCCTCTTGGCCGGGGTGAATAGTGTTGGAACACGGCCCGCGGAAATAGTAGCGGCTGGAGGTACCGGGGGCGATGCCCGCCCCGGGCCGGCGGCCAAGTTAAAAAAATAAATAATCCCCGTTCAGTCTCAATGGCAGGGTGCGGGCCGGCCCGGCGGCGATTGCGGCGGGCAGCAGGCCTCTTGGACAGGTTGAGAGATAAAAAAATAATAATTCCCATGCAGTCTCAATGGCGGGGTGCGGGCCGGGGAATAGGCCTCTTGGCCGGGGTGAATAGTGTTGGAACACGGCCCGCGGAAATAGTAGCGGCTGGAGGGACCGGGGGCGATGCCCGCCCCGGCCCGGCGGCCAAGTTAAAAAAATAAATAATCCCCGTTCAGTCTCAATGGCAGGGTGCGGGCCGGCCCGGCGGCGAGTGCGGCGGGCACCAGGCCTCTTGGACAGGTTGAGAGATAAAAAAATAATAATTCCCGTTCAGTCTCAATGGCAGGGTGCGGGCCGGCCCGGCGGCGATTGCGGCGGGCAGCAGGCCTCTTGGACAGGTTGAGAGATAAAAAAATAATAATTCCCGTGCAGTCTCAATGGCGGGGTGCGGGCCGGGGAATAGGCCTCTTGGCCGGGGTGAATAGTGTTGGAACACGGCCCGCGGAAATAGTAGCGGCTGGAGGTACCGGGGGCGATGCCCGCCCCGGCCCGGCGGCCAAGTTAAAAAAATAAATAATCCCCGTTCAGTCTCAATGGCAGGGTGCGGGCCGGCCCGGCGGCGATTGCGGCGGGCAGCAGGCCTCTTGGACAGGTTGAGAGATAAAAAAATTGTAATTCCCATGTAGTCTCAATGGCGGGGTGCGGGCCGGGGAATAGGCCTCTTGGCCGGGGTGAATAGTGTTGGAACACGGCCCGCGGAAATAGTAGCGGCTGGAGGTACCGGGGGCGATGCCCGCCCCGGCCCGGCGGCCAAGTTAAAAAAATAAATAATCCCCGTTCAGTCTCAATGGCAGGGTGCGGGCCGGCCCGGCGGCGATTGCGGCGGGCAGCAGGCCTCTTGGACAGGTTGAGAGATAAAAAAATAATAATTCCCATGCAGTCTCAATGGCAGGGTGCGGGCCGGCCCGGCGGCGATTGCGGCGGGCAGCAGGCCTCTTGGACAGGTTGAGAGATAAAAAAATAATAATTCCCATGCAGTCTCAATGGCGGGGTGCGGGCCGGGGAATAGGCCTCTTGGCCGGGGTGAATATGTTGGAACGCGGCGCGCGTAAATAGAAGCGGCTGGAGGTACCGGGGGCGAAGCCCGCCCCGGCCCGGAGGCCGAGTTAAAAAAAATAATAATCCCCGTTCAGTCTCAATGGCGGGGTGCGGGCCGGCCCGGCGGCGAGTGCGGCGGGCAGCAGGCCTCTTGGACAGGTTGAGAGATAAAAAAATAATAATTCCCATGCAGTCTCAATGGCGGGGTGCGGGCCGGGGAATAGGCCTCTTGGCCGGGGTGAATATGTTGGAACGCGGCGCGCGTAAATAGAAGCGGCTGGAGGTACCGGGGGCGAAGCCCGCCCCGGCCCGGAGGCCGAGTTAAAAAAAATAATAATCCCCGTTCAGTATTAATGGCGGGGTGCGGGCCGGCCCGGCGGCGAGTGCGGCGGGCAGCAGGCCTCTTGGACAGGTTGAGAGATAAAAAAATAATAATTCCCGTGCAGTCTCAATGGCGGGGTGCGGGCCGGGGAATAGGCCTCTTGGCCGGGGTGAATAGTGTTGGAACACGGCCCGCGGAAATAGTAGCGGCTGGAGGTACCGGGGGCGATGCCCGCCCCGGCCCGGCGGCCAAGTTAAAAAAATAAATAATCCCCGTTCAGTCTCAATGGCAGGGTGCGGGCCGGCCCGGCGGCGATTGCGGCGGGCAGCAGGCCTCTTGGACAGGTTGAGAGATAAAAAAATAATAATTCCCGTTCAGTCTCAATGGCAGGGTGCGGGCCGGCCCGGCGGCGATTGCGGCGGGCAGCAGGCCTCTTGGACAGGTTGAGAGATAAAAAAATAATAATTCCCATGCAGTCTCAATGGCGGGGTGCGGGCCGGGGAATAGGCCTCTTGGCCGGGGTGAATATGTTGGAACGCGGCGCGCGTAAATAGAAGCGGCTGGAGGTACCGGGGGCGAAGCCCGCCCCGGCCCGGAGGCCGAGTTAAAAAAAATAATAATCCCCGTTCAGTCTCAATGGCGGGGTGCGGGCCGGCCCGGCGGCGAGTGCGGCGGGCAGCAGGCCTCTTGGACAGGTTGAGAGATAAAAAAATAATAATTCCCATGCAGTCTCAATGGCGGGGTGCGGGCCGGGGAATAGGCCTCTTGGCCGGGGTGAATATGTTGGAACGCGGCGCGCGTAAATAGAAGGCTGGAGGTACCGGGGGCGAAGCCCGCCCCGGCCCGGAGGCCGAGTTAAAAAAAATAATAATCCCCGTTCAGTATTAATGGCGGGGTGCGGGCCGGCCCGGCGGCGAGTGCGGCGGGCAGCAGGCCTCTTGGACAGGTTGAGAGATAAAAAAATAATAATTCCCGTGCAGTCTCAATGGCGGGGTGCGGGCCGGGGAATAGGCCTCTTGGCCGGGGTGAATAGTGTTGGAACACGGCCCGCGGAAATAGTAGCGGCTGGAGGTACCGGGGGCGATGCCCGCCCCGGGCCGGCGGCCAAGTTAAAAAAATAAATAATCCCCGTTCAGTCTCAATGGCAGGGTGCGGGCCGGCCCGGCGGCGATTGCGGCTGGCAGCAGGCCTCTTGGACAGGTTGAGAGATAAAAAAATAATAATTCCCGTTCAGTCTCAATGGCGGGGTGCGGGCCGGGGAATAGGCCTCTTGGCCGGGGTGAATAGTGTTGGAACACGGCCCGCGGAAATAGTAGCGGCTGGAGGTACCGGGGGCGATGCCCGCCCCGGGCCGGCGGCCAAGTTAAAAAAATAAATAATCCCCGTTCAGTCTCAATGGCAGGGTGCGGGCCGGCCCGGCGGCGAGTGCGGCGGGCAGCAGGCCTCTTGGACAGGTTGAGAGATAAAAAAATAATAATTCCCGTTCAGTCTCAATGGCAGGGTGCGGGCCGGCCCGGCGGCGATTGCGGCGGGCAGCAGGCCTCTTGGACAGGTTGAGAGATAAAAAAATAATAATTCCCATGCAGTCTCAATGGCGGGGTGCGGGCCGGGGAATAGGCCTCTTGGCCGGGGTGAATATGTTGGAACGCGGCGCGCGTAAATAGAAGCGGCTGGAGGTACCGGGGGCGAAGCCCGCCCCGGCCCGGAGGCCGAGTTAAAAAAAATAAATATCCCCGTTCAGTCTCAATGGCGGGGTGCGGGCCGGCCCGGCGGCGAGTGCGGCGGGCAGCAGGCCTCTTGGACAGGTTGAGAGATAAAAAAATAATAATTCCCATGCAGTCTCAATGGCGGGGTGCGGGCCGGGGAATAGGCCTCTTGGCCGGGGTGAATATGTTGGAACGCGGCGCGCGTAAATAGAAGCGGCTGGAGGTACCGGGGGCGAAGCCCGCCCCGGCCCGGAGGCCGAGTTAAAAAAAATAATAATCCCCGTTCAGTATTAATGGCGGGGTGCGGGCCGGCCCGGCGGCGAGTGCGGCGGGCAGCAGGCCTCTTGGACAGGTTGAGAGATAAAAAAATAATAATTCCCGTGCAGTCTCAATGGCGGGGTGCGGGCCGGGGAATAGGCCTCTTGGCCGGGGTGAATAGTGTTGGAACACGGCCCGCGGAAATAGTAGCGGCTGGAGGTACCGGGGGCGATGCCCGCCCCGGGCCGGCGGCCAAGTTAAAAAAATAAATAATCCCCGTTCAGTCTCAATGGCAGGGTGCGGGCCGGCCCGGCGGCGATTGCGGCTGGCAGCAGGCCTCTTGGACAGGTTGAGAGATAAAAAAATAATAATTCCCGTTCAGTCTCAATGGCGGGGTGCGGGCCGGGGAATAGGCCTCTTGGCCGGGGTGAATAGTGTTGGAACACGGCCCGCGGAAATAGTAGCGGCTGGAGGTACCGGGGGCGATGCCCGCCCCGGGCCGGCGGCCAAGTTAAAAAAATAAATAATCCCCGTTCAGTCTCAATGGCAGGGTGCGGGCCGGCCCGGCGGCGAGTGCGGCGGGCAGCAGGCCTCTTGGACAGGTTGAGAGATAAAAAAATAATAATTCCCGTTCAGTCTCAATGGCAGGGTGCGGGCCGGCCCGGCGGCGATTGCGGCGGGCAGCAGGCCTCTTGGACAGGTTGAGAGATAAAAAAATAATAATTCCCATGCAGTCTCAATGGCGGGGTGCGGGCCGGGGAATAGGCCTCTTGGCCGGGGTGAATATGTTGGAACGCGGCGCGCGTAAATAGAAGCGGCTGGAGGTACCGGGGGCGAAGCCCGCCCCGGCCCGGAGGCCGAGTTAAAAAAAATAATAATCCCCGTTCAGTCTCAATGGCGGGGTGCGGGCCGGCCCGGCGGCGAGTGCGGCGGGCAGCAGGCCTCTTGGACAGGTTGAGAGATAAAAAAATAATAATTCCCGTGCAGTCTCAATGGCGGGGTGCGGGCCGGGGAATAGGCCTCTTGGCCGGGGTGAATAGTGTTGGAACACGGCCCGCGGAAATAGTAGCGGCTGGAGGTACCGGGGGCGATGCCCGCCCCGGCCCGGCGGCCAAGTTAAAAAAATAAATAATCCCCGTTCAGTCTCAATGGCAGGGTGCGGGCCGGCCCGGCGGCGATTGCGGCGGGCAGCAGGCCTCTTGGACAGGTTGAGAGATAAAAAAATAATAATTCCCATGCAGTCTCAATGGCGGGGTGCGGGCCGGGGAATAGGCCTCTTGGCCGGGGTGAATAGTGTTGGAACACGGCCCGCGGAAATAGTAGCGGCTGGAGGGACCGGGGGCGATGCCCGCCCCGGCCCGGCGGCCAAGTTAAAAAAATAAATAATCCCCGTTCAGTCTCAATGGCAGGGTGCGGGCCGGCCCGGCGGCGAGTGCGGCGGGCACCAGGCCTCTTGGACAGGTTGAGAGATAAAAAAATAATAATTCCCGTTCAGTCTCAATGGCAGGGTGCGGGCCGGCCCGGCGGCGATTGCGGCGGGCAGCAGGCCTCTTGGACAGGTTGAGAGATAAAAAAATAATAATTCCCATGCAGTCTCAATGGCGGGGTGCGGGCCGGGGAATAGGCCTCTTGGCCGGGGTGAATATGTTGGAACGCGGCGCGCGTAAATAGAAGCGGCTGGAGGTACCGGGGGCGAAGCCCGCCCCGGCCCGGAGGCCGAGTTAAAAAAAATAATAATCCCCGTTCAGTCTCAATGGCGGGGTGCGGGCCGGCCCGGCGGCGAGTGCGGCGGGCAGCAGGCCTCTTGGACAGGTTGAGAGATAAAAAAATAATAATTCCCGTGCAGTCTCAATGGCGGGGTGCGGGCCGGGGAATAGGCCTCTTGGCCGGGGTGAATAGTGTTGGAACACGGCCCGCGGAAATAGTAGCGGCTGGAGGTACCGGGGGCGATGCCCGCCCCGGCCCGGCGGCCAAGTTAAAAAAATAAATAATCCCCGTTCAGTCTCAATGGCAGGGTGCGGGCCGGCCCGGCGGCGATTGCGGCGGGCAGCAGGCCTCTTGGACAGGTTGAGAGATAAAAAAATTGTAATTCCCATGTAGTCTCAATGGCGGGGTGCGGGCCGGGGAATAGGCCTCTTGGCCGGGGTGAATAGTGTTGGAACACGGCCCGCGGAAATAGTAGCGGCTGGAGGTACCGGGGGCGATGCCCGCCCCGGCCCGGCGGCCAAGTTAAAAAAATAAATAATCCCCGTTCAGTCTCAATGGCAGGGTGCGGGCCGGCCCGGCGGCGATTGCGGCGGGCAGCAGGCCTCTTGGACAGGTTGAGAGATAAAAAAATTGTAATTCCCATGTAGTCTCAATGGCGGGGTGCGGGCCGGGGAATAGGCCTCTTGGCCGGGGTGAATAGTGTTGGAACACGGCCCGCGGAAATAGTAGCGGCTGGAGGTACCGGGGGCGATGGCGGCCAAGTTAAAAAAATAAATAATCCCCGTTCAGTCTCAATGGCAGGGTGCGGGCCGGCCCGGCGGCGAGTGCGGCGGGCAGCAGGCCTCTTGGACAGGTTGAGAGATAAAAAAATAATAATTCCCGTTCAGTCTCAATGGCAGGGTGCGGGCCGGCCCGGCGGCGATTGCGGCGGGCAGCAGGCCTCTTGGACAGGTTGAGAGATAAAAAAAATAATAATTCCCATGCAGTCTCAATGGCGGGGTGCGGGCCGGGGAATAGGCCTCTTGGCCGGGGTGAATAGTGTTGGAACACGGCCCGCGGAAATAGTAGCGGCTGGAGGTACCGGGGGCGATGCCGGCCCCGGCCCGGCGGCCAAGTTAAAAAAATAAATAATCCCCGTTCAGTCTCAATGGCAGGGTGCGGGCCGGCCCGGCGGCGAGTGCGGCGGGCAGCAGGCCTCTTGGACAGGTTGAGAGATAAAAAAATAATAATTCCCGTTCAGTCTCAATGGCAGGGTGCGGGCCGGCCCGGCGGCGATTGCGGCGGGCAGCAGGCCTCTTGGACAGGTTGAGAGATAAAAAAATAATAATTCCCATGCAGTCTCAATGGCGGGGTGCGGGCCGGGGAATAGGCCTCTTGGCCGGGGTGAATATGTTGGAACGCGGCGCGCGTAAATAGAAGCGGCTGGAGGTACCGGGGGCGAAGCCCGCCCCGGCCCGGAGGCCGAGTTAAAAAAATAATAATCCCCGTTCAGTCTTAATGGCGGGGTGCGGGCCGGCCCGGCGGCGAGTGCGGCGGGCAGCAGGCCTCTTGGACAGGTTGAGAGATAAAAAAATAATAATTCCCGTGCAGTCTCAATGGCGGGGTGCGGGCCGGGGAATAGGCCTCTTGGCCGGGGTGAATAGTGTTGGAACACGGCCCGCGGAAATAGTAGCGGCTGGAGGTACCGGGGGCGATGCCCGCCCCTGCGGCCAAGTTAAAAAAATAAATAATCCCCGTTCAGTCTCAATGGCGGGGTGCGGGCCGGCCCGGCGGCGATTGCGGCGGGCAGCAGGCCTCTTGGACAGGTTGAGAGATAAAAAAATAATAATTCCCATGCAGTCTCAATGGCGGGGTGCGGGCCGGGGAATAGGCCTCTTGGCCGGGGTGAATATGTTGGAACGCGGCGCGCGTAAATAGAAGCGGCTGGAGGTACCGGGGGCGAAGCCCGCCCCGGCCCGGAGGCCGAGTTAAAAAAAATAATAATCCCCGTTCAGTCTCAATGGCGGGGTGCGGGCCGTCCCGGCGGCGAGTGCGGCGGGCAGCAGGCCTCTTGGACAGGTTGAGAGATAAAAAAATAATAATTCCCGTTCAGTCTCAATGGCAGGGTGCGGGCCGGCCCGGCGGCGATTGCGGCGGGCAGCAGGCCTCTTGGACAGGTTGAGAGATAAAAAAATAATAATTCCCATGCAGTCTCAATGGCGGGGTGCGGGCCGGGGAATAGGCCTCTTGGCCGGGGTGAATATGTTGGAACGCGGCGCGCGTAAATAGAAGCGGCTGGAGGTACCGGGGGCGAAGCCCGCCCCGGCCCGGAGGCCGAGTTAAAAAAATAATAATCCCCGTTCAGTCTTAATGGCGGGGTGCGGGCCGGCCCGGCGGCGAGTGCGGCGGGCAGCAGGCCTCTTGGACAGGTTGAGAGATAAAAAAATAATAATTCCCGTGCAGTCTCAATGGCGGGGTGCGGGCCGGGGAATAGGCCTCTTGGCCGGGGTGAATAGTGTTGGAACACGGCCCGCGGAAATAGTAGCGGCTGGAGGTACCGGGGGCGATGCCCGCCCCTGCGGCCAAGTTAAAAAAATAAATAATCCCCGTTCAGTCTCAATGGCGGGGTGCGGGCCGGCCCGGCGGCGATTGCGGCGGGCAGCAGGCCTCTTGGACAGGTTGAGAGATAAAAAAATAATAATTCCCATGCAGTCTCAATGGCGGGGTGCGGGCCGGGGAATAGGCCTCTTGGCCGGGGTGAATATGTTGGAACGCGGCGCGCGTAAATAGAAGCGGCTGGAGGTACCGGGGGCGAAGCCCGCCCCGGCCCGGAGGCCGAGTTAAAAAAAATAATAGTCCCCGTTCAGTCTCAATGGCGGGGTGCGGGCCGGCCCGGCGGCGAGTGCGGCGGGCAGCAGGCCTCTTGGACAGGTTGAGAGATAAAAAAAATAATAATTCCCGTGCAGTCTCAATGGCGGGGTGCGGGCCGGGGAATAGGCCTCTTGGCCGGGGTGAATAGTGTTGGAACACGGCCCGCGGAAATAGTAGCGGCTGGAGGTACCGGGGGCGATGCCCGCCCCGGCCCGGCGGCCAAGTTAAAAAAATAAATAATCCCGTTCAGTCTCAATGGCAGGGTGCGGGCCGGCCCGGCGGCGATTGCGGCGGGCAGCAGGCCTCTTGGACAGGTTGAGAGATAAAAAAATAATAATTCCCATGCAGTCTCAATGGCGGGGTGCGGGCCGGGGAATAGGCCTCTTGGCCGGGGTGAATATGTTGGAACGCGGCGCGCGTAAATAGAAGCGGCTGGAGGTACCGGGAGCGAAGCCCGCCCCGGCCCGGAGGCCGAGTTAAAAAAAAAAATAATCCCCGTTCAGTCTCAATGGCGGGGTGCGGGCCGGCCCGGCGGCGAGTGCGGCGGGCAGCAGGCCTCTTGGACAGGTTGAGAGATAAAAAAATAATAATTCCCGTGTAGTCTCAATGGCGGGGTGCGGGCCGGGGAATAGGCCTCTTGGCCGGGGTGAATAGTGTTGGAACACGGCCCGCGGAAATAGTAGCGGCTGGAGGTACCGGGGGCGATGCCCGCCCCGGCCCGGCGGCCAAGTTAAAAAAATAAATAATCCCCGTTCAGTCTCAATGGCAGGGTGCGGGCCGGCCCGGCGGCGATTGCGGCGGGCAGCAGGCCTCTTGGACAGGTTGAGAGATAAAAAAATAATAATTCCCATGCAGTCTCAATGGCGGGGTGCGGGCCGGGGAATAGGCCTCTTGGCCGGGGTGAATAGTGTTGGAACACGGCCCGCGGAAATAGTAGCGGCTGGAGGTACCGGGGGCGATGCCCGCCCCGGCCCGGCGGCCAAGTTAAAAAAATAAATAATCCCCGTTCAGTCTCAATGGCAGGGTGCGGGCCGGCCCGGCGGCGAGTGCGGCGGGCAGCAGGCCTCTTGGACAGGTTGAGAGATAAAAAAATAATAATTCCCGTTCAGTCTCAATGGCAGGGTGCGGGCCGGCCCGGCGGCGATTGCGGCGGGCAGCAGGCCTCTTGGACAGGTTGAGAGATAAAAAAATAATAATTCCCATGCAGTCTCAATGGCGGGGTGCGGGCCGGGGAATAGGCCTCTTGGCCGGGGTGAATATGTTGGAACGCGGCGCGCGTAAATAGAAGCGGCTGGAGGTACCGGGGGCGAAGCCCGCCCCGGCCCGGAGGCCGAGTTAAAAAAAATAATAATCCCCGTTCAGTCTCAATGGCGGGGTGCGGGCCGGCCCGGCGGCGAGTGCGGCGGGCAGCAGGCCTCTTGGACAGGTTGAGAGATAAAAAAATAATAATTCCCGTTCAGTCTCAATGGCAGGGTGCGGGCCGGCCCGGCGGCGATTGCGGCGGGCAGCAGGCCTCTTGGACAGGTTGAGAGATAAAAAAATAATAATTCCCATGCAGTCTCAATGGCGGGGTGCGGGCCGGGGAATAGGCCTCTTGGCCGGGGTGAATATGTTGGAACGCGGCGCGCGTAAATAGAAGCGGCTGGAGGTACCGGGGGCGAAGCCCGCCCCGGCCCGGAGGCCGAGTTAAAAAAAATAATAATCCCCGTTCAGTCTCAATGGCGGGGTGCGGGCCGGCCCGGCGGCGAGTGCGGCGGGCAGCAGGCCTCTTGGACAGGTTGAGAGATAAAAAAATAATAATTCCCGTGCAGTCTCAATGGCGGGGTGCGGGCCGGGGAATAGGCCTCTTGGCCGGGGTGAATAGTGTTGGAACACGGCCCGCGGAAATAGTAGCGGCTGGAGGTACCGGGGGCGATGCCCGCCCCGGCCCGGCGGCCAAGTTAAAAAAATAAATAATCCCCGTTCAGTCTCAATGGCAGGGTGCGGGCCGGCCCGGCGGCGATTGCGGCGGGCAGCAGGCCTCTTGGACAGGTTGAGAGATAAAAAAATTGTAATTCCCATGTAGTCTCAATGGCGGGGTGCGGGCCGGGGAATAGGCCTCTTGGCCGGGGTGAATAGTGTTGGAACACGGCCCGCGGAAATAGTAGCGGCTGGAGGTACCGGGGGCGATGCCCGCCCCGGCCCGGCGGCCAAGTTAAAAAAATAAATAATCCCCGTTCAGTCTCAATGGCAGGGTGCGGGCCGGCCCGGCGGCGATTGCGGCGGGCAGCAGGCCTCTTGGACAGGTTGAGAGATAAAAAAATAATAATTCCCATGCAGTCTCAATGGCGGGGTGCGGGCCGGGGAATAGGCCTCTTGGCCGGGGTGAATAGTGTTGGAACACGGCCCGCGGAAATAGTAGCGGCTGGAGGTACCGGGGGCGATGCCCGCCCCGGCCCGGCGGCCAAGTTAAAAAAATAAATAATCCCCGTTCAGTCTCAATGGCAGGGTGCGGGCCGGCCCGGCGGCGAGTGCGGCGGGCAGCAGGCCTCTTGGACAGGTTGAGAGATAAAAAAATAATAATTCCCGTTCAGTCTCAATGGCAGGGTGCGGGCCGGCCCGGCGGCGATTGCGGCGGGCAGCAGGCCTCTTGGACAGGTTGAGAGATAAAAAAATAATAATTCCCATGCAGTCTCAATGGCGGGGTGCGGGCCGGGGAATAGGCCTCTTGGCCGGGGTGAATATGTTGGAACGCGGCGCGCGTAAATAGAAGCGGCTGGAGGTACCGGGGGCGAAGCCCGCCCCGGCCCGGAGGCCGAGTTAAAAAAAATAATAATCCCCGTTCAGTCTCAATGGCGGGGTGCGGGCCGGCCCGGCGGCGAGTGCGGCGGGCAGCAGGCCTCTTGGACAGGTTGAGAGATAAAAAAATAATAATTCCCGTTCAGTCTCAATGGCAGGGTGCGGGCCGGCCCGGCGGCGATTGCGGCGGGCAGCAGGCCTCTTGGACAGGTTGAGAGATAAAAAAATAATAATTCCCATGCAGTCTCAATGGCGGGGTGCGGGCCGGGGAATAGGCCTCTTGGCCGGGGTGAATATGTTGGAACGCGGCGCGCGTAAATAGAAGCGGCTGGAGGTACCGGGGGCGAAGCCCGCCCCGGCCCGGAGGCCGAGTTAAAAAAAATAATAATCCCCGTTCAGTCTCAATGGCGGGGTGCGGGCCGGCCCGGCGGCGAGTGCGGCGGGCAGCAGGCCTCTTGGACAGGTTGAGAGATAAAAAAATAATAATTCCCGTGCAGTCTCAATGGCGGGGTGCGGGCCGGGGAATAGGCCTCTTGGCCGGGGTGAATAGTGTTGGAACACGGCCCGCGGAAATAGTAGCGGCTGGAGGTACCGGGGGCGATGCCCGCCCCGGCCCGGCGGCCAAGTTAAAAAAATAAATAATCCCCGTTCAGTCTCAATGGCAGGGTGCGGGCCGGCCCGGCGGCGATTGCGGCGGGCAGCAGGCCTCTTGGACAGGTTGAGAGATAAAAAAATTGTAATTCCCATGTAGTCTCAATGGCGGGGTGCGGGCCGGGGAATAGGCCTCTTGGCCGGGGTGAATAGTGTTGGAACACGGCCCGCGGAAATAGTAGCGGCTGGAGGTACCGGGGGCGATGCCCGCCCCGGCCCGGCGGCCAAGTTAAAAAAATAAATAATCCCCGTTCAGTCTCAATGGCAGGGTGCGGGCCGGCCCGGCGGCGATTGCGGCGGGCAGCAGGCCTCTTGGACAGGTTGAGAGATAAAAAAATTGTAATTCCCATGTAGTCTCAATGGCGGGGTGCGGGCCGGGGAATAGGCCTCTTGGCCGGGGTGAATAGTGTTGGAACACGGCCCGCGGAAATAGTAGCGGCTGGAGGTACCGGGGGCGATGGCGGCCAAGTTAAAAAAATAAATAATCCCCGTTCAGTCTCAATGGCAGGGTGCGGGCCGGCCCGGCGGCGAGTGCGGCGGGCAGCAGGCCTCTTGGACAGGTTGAGAGATAAAAAAATAATAATTCCCGTTCAGTCTCAATGGCAGGGTGCGGGCCGGCCCGGCGGCGATTGCGGCGGGCAGCAGGCCTCTTGGACAGGTTGAGAGATAAAAAAATAATAATTCCCATGCAGTCTCAATGGCGGGGTGCGGGCCGGGGAATAGGCCTCTTGGCCGGGGTGAATAGTGTTGGAACACGGCCCGCGGAAATAGTAGCGGCTGGAGGTACCGGGGGCGATGCCGGCCCCGGCCCGGCGGCCAAGTTAAAAAAATAAATAATCCCCGTTCAGTCTCAATGGCAGGGTGCGGGCCGGCCCGGCGGCGAGTGCGGCGGGCAGCAGGCCTCTTGGACAGGTTGAGAGATAAAAAAATAATAATTCCCGTTCAGTCTCAATGGCAGGGTGCGGGCCGGCCCGGCGGCGATTGCGGCGGGCAGCAGGCCTCTTGGACAGGTTGAGAGATAAAAAAATAATAATTCCCATGCAGTCTCAATGGCGGGGTGCGGGCCGGGGAATAGTCCTCTTGGCCGGGGTGAATATGTTGGAACGCGGCGCGCGTAAATAGAAGCGGCTGGAGGTACCGGGGGCGAAGCCCGCCCCGGCCCGGAGGCCGAGTTAAAAAAATAATAATCCCCGTTCAGTCTTAATGGCGGGGTGCGGGCCGGCCCGGCGGCGAGTGCGGCGGGCAGCAGGCCTCTTGGACAGGTTGAGAGATAAAAAAATAATAATTCCCGTGCAGTCTCAATGGCGGGGTGCGGGCCGGGGAATAGGCCTCTTGGCCGGGGTGAATAGTGTTGGAACACGGCCCGCGGAAATAGTAGCGGCTGGAGGTACCGGGGGCGATGCCCGCCCCTGCGGCCAAGTTAAAAAAATAAATAATCCCCGTTCAGTCTCAATGGCGGGGTGCGGGCCGGCCCGGCGGCGATTGCGGCGGGCAGCAGGCCTCTTGGACAGGTTGAGAGATAAAAAAATAATAATTCCCATGCAGTCTCAATGGCGGGGTGCGGGCCGGGGAATAGGCCTCTTGGCCGGGGTGAATATGTTGGAACGCGGCGCGCGTAAATAGAAGCGGCTGGAGGTACCGGGGGCGAAGCCCGCCCCGGCCCGGAGGCCGAGTTAAAAAAAATAATAATCCCCGTTCAGTCTCAATGGCGGGGTGCGGGCCGGCCCGGCGGCGAGTGCGGCGGGCAGCAGGCCTCTTGGACAGGTTGAGAGATAAAAAAATAATAATTCCCGTGCAGTCTCAATGGCGGGGTGCGGGCCGGGGAATAGGCCTCTTGGCCGGGGTGAATAGTGTTGGAACACGGCCCGCGGAAATAGTAGCGGCTGGAGGTACCGGGGGCGATGGCGGCCAAGTTAAAAAAATAAATAATCCCCGTTCAGTCTCAATGGCAGGGTGCGGGCCGGCCCGGCGGCGAGTGCGGCGGGCAGCAGGCCTCTTGGACAGGTTGAGAGATAAAAAAATAATAATTCCCGTTCAGTCTCAATGGCAGGGTGCGGGCCGGCCCGGCGGCGATTGCGGCGGGCAGCAGGCCTCTTGGACAGGTTGAGAGATAAAAAAATAATAATTCCCATGCAGTCTCAATGGCGGGGTGCGGGCCGGGGAATAGGCCTCTTGGCCGGGGTGAATATGTTGGAACGCGGCGCGCGTAAATAGAAGCGGCTGGAGGTACCGGGGGCGAAGCCCGCCCCGGCCCGGAGGCCGAGTTAAAAAAATAATAATCCCCGTTCAGTCTTAATGGCGGGGTGCGGGCCGGCCCGGCGGCGAGTGCGGCGGGCAGCAGGCCTCTTGGACAGGTTGAGAGATAAAAAAATAATAATTCCCGTGCAGTCTCAATGGCGGGGTGCGGGCCGGGGAATAGGCCTCTTGGCCGGGGTGAATAGTGTTGGAACACGGCCCGCGGAAATAGTAGCGGCTGGAGGTACCGGGGGCGATGCCCGCCCCTGCGGCCAAGTTAAAAAAATAAATAATCCCCGTTCAGTCTCAATGGCGGGGTGCGGGCCGGCCCGGCGGCGATTGCGGCGGGCAGCAGGCCTCTTGGACAGGTTGAGAGATAAAAAAATAATAATTCCCATGCAGTCTCAATGGCGGGGTGCGGGCCGGGGAATAGGCCTCTTGGCCGGGGTGAATATGTTGGAACGCGGCGCGCGTAAATAGAAGCGGCTGGAGGTACCGGGGGCGAAGCCCGCCCCGGCCCGGAGGCCGAGTTAAAAAAAATAATAGTCCCCGTTCAGTCTCAATGGCGGGGTGCGGGCCGGCCCGGCGGCGAGTGCGGCGGGCAGCAGGCCTCTTGGACAGGTTGAGAGATAAAAAAAATAATAATTCCCGTGCAGTCTCAATGGCGGGGTGCGGGCCGGGGAATAGGCCTCTTGGCCGGGGTGAATAGTGTTGGAACACGGCCCGCGGAAATAGTAGCGGCTGGAGGTACCGGGGGCGATGCCCGCCCCGGCCCGGCGGCCAAGTTAAAAAAAGAAATAATCCCGTTCAGTCTCAATGGCAGGGTGCGGGCCGGCCCGGCGGCGATTGCGGCGGGCAGCAGGCCTCTTGGACAGGTTGAGAGATAAAAAAATAATAATTCCCATGCAGTCTCAATGGCGGGGTGCGGGCCGGGGAATAGGCCTCTTGGCCGGGGTGAATATGTTGGAACGCGGCGCGCGTAAATAGAAGCGGCTGGAGGTACCGGGGGCGAAGCCCGCCCCGGCCCGGAGGCCGAGTTAAAAAAAAAAATAATCCCCGTTCAGTCTCAATGGCGGGGTGCGGGCCGGCCCGGCGGCGAGTGCGGCGGGCAGCAGGCCTCTTGGACAGGTTGAGAGATAAAAAAATAATAATTCCCGTGTAGTCTCAATGGCGGGGTGCGGGCCGGGGAATAGGCCTCTTGGCCGGGGTGAATAGTGTTGGAACACGGCCCGCGGAAATAGTAGCGGCTGGAGGTACCGGGGGCGATGCCCGCCCCGGCCCGGCGGCCAAGTTAAAAAAATAAATAATCCCCGTTCAGTCTCAATGGCAAGGTGCGGGCCGGCCCGGCGGCGATTGCGGCGGGCAGCAGGCCTCTTGGACAGGTTGAGAGATAAAAAAATAATAATTCCCATGCAGTCTCAATGGCGGGGTGCGGGCCGGGGAATAGGCCTCTTGGCCGGGGTGAATAGTGTTGGAACACGGCCCGCGGAAATAGTAGCGGCTGGAGGTACCGGGGGCGATGCCCGCCCCGGCCCGGCGGCCAAGTTAAAAAAATAAATAATCCCCGTTCAGTCTCAATGGCAGGGTGCGGGCCGGCCCGGCGGCGAGTGCGGCGGGCAGCAGGCCTCTTGGACATGTTGAGAGATAAAAAAATAATAATTCCCGTTCAGTCTCAATGGCAGGGTGCGGGCCGGCCCGGCGGCGATTGCGGCGGGCAGCAGGCCTCTTGGACAGGTTGAGAGATAAAAAAATAATAATTCCCATGCAGTCTCAATGGCGGGGTGCGGGCCGGGGAATAGGCCTCTTGGCCGGGGTGAATATGTTGGAACGCGGCGCGCGTAAATAGAAGCGGCTGGAGGTACCGGGGGCGAAGCCCGCCCCGGCCCGGAGGCCGAGTTAAAAAAAATAATAATCCCCGTTCAGTCTCAATGGCGGGGTGCGGGCCGGCCCGGCGGCGAGTGCGGCGGGCAGCAGGCCTCTTGGACAGGTTGAGAGATAAAAAAATAATAATTCCCGTTCAGTCTCAATGGCAGGGTGCGGGCCGGCCCGGCGGCGATTGCGGCGGGCAGCAGGCCTCTTGGACAGGTTGAGAGATAAAAAAATAATAATTCCCATGCAGTCTCAATGGCGGGGTGCGGGCCGGGGAATAGGCCTCTTGGCCGGGGTGAATATGTTGGAACGCGGCGCGCGTAAATAGAAGCGGCTGGAGGTACCGGGGGCGAAGCCCGCCCCGGCCCGGAGGCCGAGTTAAAAAAAATAATAATCCCCGTTCAGTCTCAATGGCGGGGTGCGGGCCGGCCCGGCGGCGAGTGCGGCGGGCAGCAGGCCTCTTGGACAGGTTGAGAGATAAAAAAATAATAATTCCCGTGCAGTCTCAATGGCGGGGTGCGGGCCGGGGAATAGGCCTCTTGGCCGGGGTGAATAGTGTTGGAACACGGCCCGCGGAAATAGTAGCGGCTGGAGGTACCGGGGGCGATGCCCGCCCCGGCCCGGCGGCCAAGTTAAAAAAATAAATAATCCCCGTTCAGTCTCAATGGCAGGGTGCGGGCCGGCCCGGCGGCGATTGCGGCGGGCAGCAGGCCTCTTGGACAGGTTGAGAGATAAAAAAATTGTAATTCCCATGTAGTCTCAATGGCGGGGTGCGGGCCGGGGAATAGGCCTCTTGGCCGGGGTGAATAGTGTTGGAACACGGCCCGCGGAAATAGTAGCGGCTGGAGGTACCGGGGGCGATGCCCGCCCCGGCCCGGCGGCCAAGTTAAAAAAATAAATAATCCCCGTTCAGTCTCAATGGCAGGGTGCGGGCCGGCCCGGCGGCGATTGCGGCGGGCAGCAGGCCTCTTGGACAGGTTGAGAGATAAAAAAATTGTAATTCCCATGTAGTCTCAATGGCGGGGTGCGGGCCGGGGAATAGGCCTCTTGGCCGGGGTGAATAGTGTTGGAACACGGCCCGCGGAAATAGTAGCGGCTGGAGGTACCGGGGGCGATGGCGGCCAAGTTAAAAAAATAAATAATCCCCGTTCAGTCTCAATGGCAGGGTGCGGGCCGGCCCGGCGGCGAGTGCGGCGGGCAGCAGGCCTCTTGGACAGGTTGAGAGATAAAAAAATAATAATTCCCGTTCAGTCTCAATGGCAGGGTGCGGGCCGGCCCGGCGGCGATTGCGGCGGGCAGCAGGCCTCTTGGACAGGTTGAGAGATAAAAAAATAATAATTCCCATGCAGTCTCAATGGCGGGGTGCGGGCCGGGGAATAGGCCTCTTGGCCGGGGTGAATAGTGTTGGAACACGGCCCGCGGAAATAGTAGCGGCTGGAGGTACCGGGGGCGATGCCGGCCCCGGCCCGGCGGCCAAGTTAAAAAAATAAATAATCCCCGTTCAGTCTCAATGGCAGGGTGCGGGCCGGCCCGGCGGCGAGTGCAGCGGGCAGCAGGCCTCTTGGACAGGTTGAGAGATAAAAAAATAATAATTCCCGTTCAGTCTCAATGGCAGGGTGCGGGCCGGCCCGGCGGCGATTGCGGCGGGCAGCAGGCCTCTTGGACAGGTTGAGAGATAAAAAAATAATAATTCCCATGCAGTCTCAATGGCGGGGTGCGGGCCGGGGAATAGTCCTCTTGGCCGGGGTGAATATGTTGGAACGCGGCGCGCGTAAATAGAAGCGGCTGGAGGTACCGGGGGCGAAGCCCGCCCCGGCCCGGAGGCCGAGTTAAAAAAATAATAATCCCCGTTCAGTCTTAATGGCGGGGTGCGGGCCGGCCCGGCGGCGAGTGCGGCGGGCAGCAGGCCTCTTGGACAGGTTGAGAGATAAAAAAATAATAATTCCCGTGCAGTCTCAATGGCGGGGTGCGGGCCGGGGAATAGGCCTCTTGGCCGGGGTGAATAGTGTTGGAACACGGCCCGCGGAAATAGTAGCGGCTGGAGGTACCGGGGGCGATGCCCGCCCCTGCGGCCAAGTTAAAAAAATAAATAATCCCCGTTCAGTCTCAATGGCGGGGTGCGGGCCGGCCCGGCGGCGATTGCGGCGGGCAGCAGGCCTCTTGGACAGGTTGAGAGATAAAAAAATAATAATTCCCATGCAGTCTCAATGGCGGGGTGCGGGCCGGGGAATAGGCCTCTTGGCCGGGGTGAATATGTTGGAACGCGGCGCGCGTAAATAGAAGCGGCTGGAGGTACCGGGGGCGAAGCCCGCCCCGGCCCGGAGGCCGAGTTAAAAAAAATAATAATCCCCGTTCAGTCTCAATGGCGGGGTGCGGGCCGGCCCGGCGGCGAGTGCGGCGGGCAGCAGGCCTCTTGGACAGGTTGAGAGATAAAAAAATAATAATTCCCGTGCAGTCTCAATGGCGGGGTGCGGGCCGGGGAATAGGCCTCTTGGCCGGGGTGAATAGTGTTGGAACACGGCCCGCGGAAATAGTAGCGGCTGGAGGTACCGGGGGCGATGCCCGCCCCGGCCCGGCGGCCAAGTTAAAAAAATAAATAATCCCGTTCAGTCTCAATGGCAGGGTGCGGGCCGGCCCGGCGGCGATTGCGGCGGGCAGCAGGCCTCTTGGACAGGTTGAGAGATAAAAAAATAATAATTCCCATGCAGTCTCAATGGCGGGGTGCGGGCCGGGGAATAGGCCTCTTGGCCGGGGTGAATATGTTGGAACGCGGCGCGCGTAAATAGAAGCGGCTGGAGGTACCGGGGGCGAAGCCCGCCCCGGCCCGGAGGCCGAGTTAAAAAAAATAATAATCCCCGTTCAGTCTCAATGGCGGGGTGCGGGCCGGCCCGGCGGCGAGTGCGGCGGGCAGCAGGCCTCTTGGACAGGTTGAGAGATAAAAAAATAATAATTCCCGTGTAGTCTCAATGGCGGGGTGCGGGCCGGGGAATAGGCCTCTTGGCCGGGGTGAATAGTGTTGGAACACGGCCCGCGGAAATAGTAGCGGCTGGAGGTACCGGGGGCGATGCCCGCCCCGGCCCGGCGGCCAAGTTAAAAAAATAAATAATCCCCGTTCAGTCTCAATGGCAGGGTGCGGGCCGGCCCGGCGGCGATTGCGGCGGGCAGCAGGCCTCTTGGACAGGTTGAGAGATAAAAAAATAATAATTCCCATGCAGTCTCAATGGCGGGGTGCGGGCCGGGGAATAGGCCTCTTGGCCGGGGTGAATAGTGTTGGAACACGGCCCGCGGAAATAGTAGCGGCTGGAGGTACCGGGGGCGATGCCCTCCCCGGCCCGGCGGCCAAGTTAAAAAAATAAATAATCCCCGTTCAGTCTCAATGGCAGGGTGCGGGCCGGCCCGGCGGCGAGTGCGGCGGGCAGCAGGCCTCTTGGACAGGTTGAGAGATAAAAAAATTGTAATTCCCATGTAGTCTCAATGGCGGGGTGCGGGCCGGGGAATAGGCCTCTTGGCCGGGGTGAATAGTGTTGGAACACGGCCCGCGGAAATAGTAGCGGCTGGAGGTACCGGGGGCGATGGCGGCCAAGTTAAAAAAATAAATAATCCCCGTTCAGTCTCAATGGCAGGGTGCGGGCCGGCCCGGCGGCGAGTGCGGCGGGCAGCAGGCCTCTTGGACAGGTTGAGAGATAAAAAAATAATAATTCCCGTTCAGTCTCAATGGCAGGGTGCGGGCCGGCCCGGCGGCGATTGCGGCGGGCAGCAGGCCTCTTGGACAGGTTGAGAGATAAAAAAATAATAATTCCCATGCAGTCTCAATGGCGGGGTGCGGGCCGGGGAATAGGCCTCTTGGCCGGGGTGAATAGTGTTGGAACACGGCCCGCGGAAATAGTAGCGGCTGGAGGTACCGGGGGCGATGCCGGCCCCGGCCCGGCGGCCAAGTTAAAAAAATAAATAATCCCCGTTCAGTCTCAATGGCAGGGTGCGGGCCGGCCCGGCGGCGAGTGCGGCGGGCAGCAGGCCTCTTGGACAGGTTGAGAGATAAAAAAATAATAATTCCCGTTCAGTCTCAATGGCAGGGTGCGGGCCGGCCCGGCGGCGATTGCGGCGGGCAGCAGGCCTCTTGGACAGGTTGAGAGATAAAAAAATAATAATTCCCATGCAGTCTCAATGGCGGGGTGCGGGCCGGGGAATAGGCCTCTTGGCCGGGGTGAATATGTTGGAACGCGGCGCGCGTAAATAGAAGCGGCTGGAGGTACCGGGGGCGAAGCCCGCCCCGGCCCGGAGGCCGAGTTAAAAAAATAATAATCCCCGTTCAGTCTTAATGGCGGGGTGCGGGCCGGCCCGGCGGCGAGTGCGGCGGGCAGCAGGCCTCTTGGACAGGTTGAGAGATAAAAAAATAATAATTCCCGTGCAGTCTCAATGGCGGGGTGCGGGCCGGGGAATAGGCCTCTTGGCCGGGGTGAATAGTGTTGGAACACGGCCCGCGGAAATAGTAGCGGCTGGAGGTACCGGGGGCGATGCCCGCCCCTGCGGCCAAGTTAAAAAAATAAATAATCCCCGTTCAGTCTCAATGGCGGGGTGCGGGCCGGCCCGGCGGCGATTGCGGCGGGCAGCAGGCCTCTTGGACAGGTTGAGAGATAAAAAAATAATAATTCCCATGCAGTCTCAATGGCGGGGTGCGGGCCGGGGAATAGGCCTCTTGGCCGGGGTGAATATGTTGGAACGCGGCGCGCGTAAATAGAAGCGGCTGGAGGTACCGGGGGCGAAGCCCGCCCCGGCCCGGAGGCCGAGTTAAAAAAAATAATAATCCCCGTTCAGTCTCAATGGCGGGGTGCGGGCCGGCCCGGCGGCGAGTGCGGCGGGCAGCAGGCCTCTTGGACAGGTTGAGAGATAAAAAAATAATAATTCCCGTGCAGTCTCAATGGCGGGGTGCGGGCCGGGGAATAGGCCTCTTGGCCGGGGTGAATAGTGTTGGAACACGGCCCACGGAAATAGTAGCGGCTGGAGGTACCGGGGGCGATGCCCGCCCCGGCCCGGCGGCCAAGTTAAAAAAATAAATAATCCCGTTCAGTCTCAATGGCAGGGTGCGGGCCGGCCCGGCGGCGATTGCGGCGGGCAGCAGGCCTCTTGGACAGGTTGAGAGATAAAAAAATAATAATTCCCATGCAGTCTCAATGGCGGGGTGCGGGCCGGGGAATAGGCCTCTTGGCCGGGGTGAATATGTTGGAACGCGGCGCGCGTAAATAGAAGCGGCTGGAGGTACCGGGGGCGAAGCCCGCCCCGGCCCGGAGGCCGAGTTAAAAAAAATAATAATCCCCGTTCAGTCTCAATGGCGGGGTGCGGGCCGGCCCGGCGGCGAGTGCGGCGGGCAGCAGGCCTCTTGGACAGGTTGAGAGATAAAAAAATAATAATTCCCGTGCAGTCTCAATGGCGGGGTGCGGGCCGGGGAATAGGCCTCTTGGCCGGGGTGAATAGTGTTGGAAAACGGCCCGCGGAAATAGTAGCGGCTGGAGGTACCGGGGGCGATGCCCGCCCCGGCCCGGCGGCCAAGTTAAAAAAATAAATAATCCCCGTTCAGTCTCAATGGCAGGGTGCGGGCCGGCCCGGCGGCGATTGCGGCGGGCAGCAGGCCTCTTGGACAGGTTGAGAGATAAAAAAATAATAATTCCCATGCAGTCTCAATGGCGGGGTGCGGGCCGGGGAATAGGCCTCTTGGCCGGGGTGAATAGTGTTGGAACACGGCCCGCGGAAATAGTAGCGGCTGGAGGTACCGGGGGCGATGCCCGCCCCGGCCCGGCGGCCAAGTTAAAAAAATAAATAATCCCCGTTCAGTCTCAATGGCAGGGTGCGGGCCGGCCCGGCGGCGAGTGCGGCGGGCAGCAGGCCTCTTGGACAGGTTGAGAGATAAAAAAATAATAATTCCCGTTCAGTCTCAATGGCAGGGTGCGGGCCGGCCCGGCGGCGATTGCGGCGGGCAGCAGGCCTCTTGGACAGGTTGAGAGATAAAAAAATAATAATTCCCATGCAGTCTCAATGGCGGGGTGCGGGCCGGGGAATAGGCCTCTTGGCCGGGGTGAATATGTTGGAACACGGCGCGCGTAAATAGAAGCGGCTGGAGGTACCGGGGGCGAAGCCCGCCCCGGCCCGGAGGCCGAGTTAAAAAAAATAATAATCCCCGTTCAGTCTTAATGGCGGGGTGCGGGCCGGCCCGGCGGCGAGTGCGGCGGGCAGCAGGCCTCTTGGACAGGTTGAGAGATAAAAAAATAATAATTCCCGTGCAGTCTCAATGGCGGGGTGCGGGCCGGGGAATAGGCCTCTTGGCCGGGGTGAATAGTGTTGGAACACGGCCCGCGGAAATAGTAGCGGCTGGAGGTACCGGGGGCGATGCCCGCCCCGGCCCGGCGGCCAAGTTAAAAAAATAAATAATCCCCGTTCAGTCTCAATGGCAGGGTGCGGGCCGGCCCGGCGGCGATTGCGGCGGGCAGCAGGCCTCTTGGACAGGTTGAGAGATAAAAAAATAATAATTCCCATGCAGTCTCAATGGCGGGGTGCGGGCCGGGGAATAGGCCTCTTGGCCGGGGTGAATAGTGTTGGAACACGGCCCGCGGAAATAGTAGCGGCTGGAGGTACCGGGGGCGATGCCCGCCCCGGCCCGGCGGACAAGTTAAAAAAATAAATAATCCCCGTTCAGTCTCAATGGCAGGGTGCGGGCCGGCCCGGCGGCGATTGCGGCGGGCAGCAGGCCTCTTGGACAGGTTGAGAGATAAAAAAATAATAATTCCCATGCAGTCTCAATGGCGGGGTGCGGGCCGGGGAATAGGCCTCTTGGCCGGGGTGAATAGTGTTGGAACACGGCCCGCGGAAATAGTAGCGGCTGGAGGTACCGGGGGCGATTCCCGCCCCGGGCCGGCGGCCAAGTTAAAAAAATAAATAATCCCCGTTCAGTCTCAATGGCAGGGTGCGGGCCGGCCCGGCGGCGAGTGCGGCGGGCAGCTGGCCTCTTGGACAGGTTGAGAGATAAAAAAATAATAATTCCCGTGCAGTCTCAATGGCAGGGTGCGGGCCGGCCCGGCGGCGAGTGCGGCGGGCAGCTGGCCTCTTGGACAGGTTGAGAGATAAAAAAATAATAATTCCAGTGCAGTCTCAATGGCGGGGTGCGGGCCGGGGAATAGGCCTCTTGGCCGGGGTGAATAGTGTTGGAACACGGCCCGCGGAAATAGTAGCGGCTGGAGGTACCGGGGGCGATGCCCGCCCCGGCCCGGCGGCCAAGTTAAAAAAATAAATAATCCCCGTTCAGTCTCAATGGCAGGGTGCGGGCCGGCCCGGCAGCGATTGCGGCGGGCAGCAGGCCTCTTGGACAGGTTGAGAGATAAAAAAATAATAATTCCCATGCAGTCTCAATGGCGGGGTGCGGGCCGGGGAATAGGCCTCTTGGCCGGGGTGAATATGTTGGAACGCGGCGCGCGTAAATAGAAGCGGCTGGAGGTACCGGGGGCGATGCCCGCCCCGGCCCGGCGGCCAAGTTAAAAAAATAAATAATCCCGTTCAGTCTCAATGGCAGGGTGCGGGCCGGCCCGGCGGCGATTGCGGCGGGCAGCAGGCCTCTTGGACAGGTTGAGAGATAAAAAAATAATAATTCCCATGCAGTCTCAATGGCGGGGTGCGGGCCGGGGAATAGGCCTCTTGGCCGGGGTGAATATGTTGGAACGCGGCGCGCGTAAATAGAAGGGGCTGGAGGTACCGGGGGCGAAGCCCGCCCCGGCCCGGAGGCCGAGTTAAAAAAAATAATAATCCCCGTTCAGTCTCAATGGCGGGGTGCGGGCCGGCCCGGCGGCGAGTGCGGCGGGCAGCAGGCCTCTTGGACAGGTTGAGAGATAAAAAAATAATAATTCCCGTGTAGTCTCAATGGCGGGGTGCGGGCCGGGGAATAGGCCTCTTGGCCGGGGTGAATAGTGTTGGAACACGGCCCGCGGAAATAGTAGCGGCTGGAGGTACCGGGGGCGATGCCCGCCCCGGCCCGGCGGCCAAGTTAAAAAAATAAATAATCCCCGTTCAGTCTCAATGGCAGGGTGCGGGCCGGCCCGGCGGCGATTGCGGCGGGCAGCAGGCCTCTTGGACAGGTTGAGAGATAAAAAAATAATAATTCCCATGCAGTCTCAATGGCGGGGTGCGGGCCGGGGAATAGGCCTCTTGGCCGGGGTGAATAGTGTTGGAACACGGCCCGCGGAAATAGTAGCGGCTGGAGGTACCGGGGGCGATGCCCGCCCCGGCCCGGCGGCCAAGTTAAAAAAATAAATAATCCCCGTTCAGTCTCAATGGCAGGGTGCGGGCCGGCCCGGCGGCGAGTGCGGCGGGCAGCAGGCCTCTTGGACAGGTTGAGAGATAAAAAAATAATAATTCCCGTTCAGTCTCAATGGCAGGGTGCGGGCCGGCCCGGCGGCGATTGCGGCGGGCAGCAGGCCTCTTGGACAGGTTGAGAGATAAAAAAATAATAATTCCCATGCAGTCTCAATGGCGGGGTGCGGGCCGGGGAATAGGCCTCTTGGCCGGGGTGAATATGTTGGAACGCGGCGCCCGTAAATAGAAGCGGCTGGAGGTACCGGGGGCGAAGCCCGCCCCGGCCCGGAGGCCGAGTTAAAAAAAATAATAATCCCGTTCAGTCTCAATGGCGGGGTGCGGGCCGGCCCGGCGGCGAGTGCGGCGGGCAGCAGGCCTCTTGGACAGGTTGAGAGATAAAAAAATAATAATTCCCGTGCAGTCTCAATGGCGGGGTGCGGGCCGGGGAATAGGCCTCTTGGCCGGGGTGAATAGTGTTGGAACACGGCCCGCGGAAATAGTAGCGGCTGGAGGTACCGGGGGCGAAGCCCGCCCCGGGCCGGCGGCCAAGTTAAAAAAATAAATAATCCCCGTTCAGTCTCAATGGCAGGGTGCGGGCCGGCCCGGCGGCGAGTGCGGCGGGCAGCAGGCCTCTTGGACAGGTTGAGAGATAAAAAAATAATAATTCCCGTTCAGTATCAATGGCAGGGTGCGGGCCGGCCCGGCGGCGATTGCGGCGGGCAGCAGGCCTCTTGGACAGGTTGAGAGATAAAAAAATAATAATTCCCATGCAGTCTCAATGGCGGGGTGCGGGCCGGGGAATAGGCCTCTTGGCCGGGGTGAATATGTTGGAACGCGGCGCGCGTAAATAGAAGCGGCTGGAGGTACCGGGGGCGAAGCCCGCCCCGGCCCGGAGGCCGAGTTAAAAAAAATAATAATCCCCGTTCAGTCTCAATGGCGGGGTGCGGGCCGGCCCGGCGGCGAGTGCGGCGGGCAGCAGGCCTCTTGGACAGGTTGAGAGATAAAAAAATAATAATTCCCGTGCAGTCTCAATGGCGGGGTGCGGCCCGGGGAATAGGCCTCTTGGCCGGGGTGAATAGTGTTGGAACACGGCCCGCGGAAATAGTAGCGGCTGTAGGTACCGGGGGCGATGCCCGCCCCGGCCCGGCGGCCAAGTTAAAAAAATAAATAATCCCCGTTCAGTCTCAATGGCAGGGTGCGGGCCGGCCCGGCGGCGATTGCGGCGGGCAGCAGGCCTCTTGGACAGGTTGAGAGATAAAAAAATAATAATTCCCATGCAGTCTCAATGGCGGGGTGCGGGCCGGGGAATAGGCCTCTTGGCCGGGGTGAATAGTGTTGGAACACGGCCCGCGGAAATAGTAGCGGCTGGAGGTACCGGGGGCGATGCCCGCCCCGGCCCGGCGGCCAAGTTAAAAAAATAAATAATCCCCGTTCAGTCTCAATGGCAGGGTGCGGGCCGGCCCGGCGGCGAGTGCGGCGGGCAGCAGGCCTCTTGGACAGGTTGAGAGATAAAAAAATAATAATTCCCGTTCAGTCTCAATGGCAGGGTGCGGGCCGGCCCGGCGGCGATTGCGGCGGGCAGCAGGCCTCTTGGACAGGTTGAGAGATAAAAAAATAATAATTCCCATGCAGTCTCAATGGCGGGGTGCGGGCCGGGGAATAGGCCTCTTGGCCGGGGTGAATATGTTGGAACGCGGCGCGCGTAAATAGAAGCGGCTGGAGGTACCGGGGGCGAAGCCCGCCCCGGCCCGGAGGCCGAGTTAAAAAAAATAATAATCCCCGTTCAGTCTCAATGGCGGGGTGCGGGCCGGCCCGGCGGCGAGTGCGGCGGGCAGCAGGCCTCTTGGACAGGTTGAGAGATAAAAAAATAATAATTCCCGTGCAGTCTCAATGGCGGGGTGCGGGCCGGGGAATAGGCCTCTTGGCCGGGGTGAATAGTGTTGGAACACGGCCCGCGGAAATAGTAGCGGCTGGAGGTACCGGGGGCGATGCCCGCCCCGGCCCGGCGGCCAAGTTAAAAAAATAAATAATCCCCGTTCAGTCTCAATGGCAGGGTGCGGGCCGGCCCGGCGGCGATTGCGGCGGGCAGCAGGCCTCTTGGACAGGTTGAGAGATAAAAAAATAATAATTCCCGTGCAGTCTCAATGGCGGGGTGCGGGCCGGGGAATAGGCCTCTTGGCCGGGGTGAATAGTGTTGGAACACGGCCCGCGGAAATAGTAGCGGCTGGAGGTACCGGGGGCGATGCCCGCCCCGGGCCGGCGGCCAAGTTAAAAAAATAAATAATCCCCGTTCAGTCTCAATGGCAGGGTGCGGGCCGGCCCGGCGGCGAGTGCGGCGGGCAGCAGGCCTCTTGGACAGGTTGAGAGATAAAAAAATAATAATTCCCGTTCAGTATCAATGGCAGGGTGCGGGCCGGCCCGGCGGCGATTGCGGCGGGCAGCAGGCCTCTTGGACAGGTTGAGAGATAAAAAAATAATAATTCCCATGCAGTCTCAATGGCGGGGTGCGGGCCGGGGAATAGGCCTCTTGGCCGGGGTGAATATGTTGGAGCGCGCCGCGCGTAAATAGAAGCGGCTGGAGGTACCGGGGGCGAAGCCCGCCCCGGCCCGGAGGCCGAGTTAAAAAAAATAATAATCCCCGTTCAGTCTCAATGGCGGGGTGCGGGCCGGCACGGCGGCGAGTGCGGCGGGCAGCAGGCCTCTTGGACAGGTTGAGAGATAAAAAAATAATAATTCCCGTTCAGTCTCAATGGCGGGGTGCGGGCCGGCCCGGCGGCGAGTGCGGCGGGCAGCAGGCCTCTTGGACAGGTTGAGAGATAAAAAAACAATAATTCCCGTGCAGTCTCAATGGCGGGGTGCGGGCCGGGGAATAGGCCTCTTGGCCGGGGTGAATAGTGTTGGAACACGGCCCGCGGAAATAGTAGCGGCTGGAGGTACCGGGGGCGATGCCCGCCCCTGCGGCCAAGTTAAAAAAATAAATAATCCCCGTTCAGTCTCAATGGCGGGGTGGGGGCCGGCCCGGCGGCGATTGCGGCGGGCAGCAGGCCTCTTGGACAGGTTGAGAGATAAAAAAATAATAATTCCCATGCAGTCTCAATGGCGGGGTGCGGGCCGGGGAATAGGCCTCTTGGCCGGGGTGAATATGTTGGAACGCGGCGCGCGTAAATAGAAGCGGCTGGAGGTACCGGGGGCGAAGCCCGCCCCGGCCCGGAGGCCGAGTTAAAAAAAATAATAATCCCCGTTCAGTCTCAATGACGGGGTGCGGGCCGGCCCGGCGGACGAGTGTGGCCGGGGAAGAGGCCTCTTGGCCGGGATGAATATGTTGGAACGCGGCGCGCGTAAATAGAAGCGGCTGGAGGTACCGGGGGCGAAGCCCGCCCCGGCCCGGAGGCCGAGTTAAAAAAAATAATAATCCCCGTTCAGTCTCAATGGCGGGGTGCGGGCCGGCCCGGCGGCGAGTGCGGCGGGCAGCAGGCCTCTTGGACAGGTTGAGAGATAAAAAAATAATAATTCCCGTGCAGTCTCAATGGCGGGGTGCGGGCCGGCCCGGCGGACGAGTGTGGCCGGGGAAGAGGCCTCTTGGCCGGGGTGAATATGTTGGAACGCGGCGCGCGTAAATAGAAGCGGCTGGAGGTACCGGGGGCGAAGCCCGCCCCGGCCCGGAGGCCGAGTTAAAAAAAATAATAATCCCCGTTCAGTCTCAATGGCGGGGTGCGGGCCGGCCCGGCGGCGAGTGCGGCGGGCAGCAGGCCTGTTGGACAGGTTGAGAAATAAAAAAATAATAATTCCCGTTCAGTCTCAATGGCAGGGTGCGGGCCGGCCCGGCGGCGATTGCGGCGGGCAGCAGGCCTCTTGGACAGGTTGAGAGATAAAAAAATAATAATTCCCGTGCAGTCTCAATGGCGGGGTGCGGGCCGGGGAATAGGCCTCTTGGCCGGGGTGAATATGTTGGAACGCGGCGCGCGTAAATAGAAGCGGCTGGAGGTACCGGGGGCGAAGCCCGCCCCGGCCCGGAGGCCGAGTTAAAAAAAATAATAATCCCCGTTCAGTCTCAATGGCGGGGTGCGGGCCGGCCCGGCGGCGAGTGCGGCGGGCAGCAGGCCTCTTGGACAGGTTGAGAGATAAAAAAATAATAATTCCCGTGCAGTCTCAATGGCGGGGTGCGGGCCGGGGAATAGGCCTCTTGGCCGGGGTGAATAGTGTTGGAACACGGCCCGCGGAAATAGTAGCGGCTGGAGGTACCGGGGGCGATGCCCGCCCCGGCCCGGCGGCCAAGTTAAAAAAATAAATAATCCCGTTCAGTCTCAATGGCAGGGTGCGGGCCGGCCCGGCGGCGATTGCGGCGGGCAGCAGGCCTCTTGGACAGGTTGAGAGATAAAAAAATAATAATTCCCATGCAGTCTCAATGGCGGGGTGCGGGCCGGGGAATAGGCCTCTTGGCCGGGGTGAATATGTTGGAACGCGGCGCGCGTAAATAGAAGCGGCTGGAGGTACCGGGGGCGAAGCCCGCCCCGGCCCGGAGGCCGAGTTAAAAAAAATAATAATCCCCGTTCAGTCTCAATGGCGGGGTGCGGGCCGGCCCGGCGGCGAGTGCGGCGGGCAGCAGGCCTCTTGGACAGGTTGAGAGATAAAAAAATAATAATTCCCGTGTAGTCTCAATGGCGGGGTGCGGGCCGGGGAATAGGCCTCTTGGCCGGGGTGAATAGTGTTGGAACACGGCCCGCGGAAATAGTAGCGGCTGGAGGTACCGGGGGCGATGCCCGCCCCGGCCCGGCGGCCAAGTTAAAAAAAAAAATAATCCCCGTTCAGTCTCAATGGCAGGGTGCGGGCCGGCCCGGCGGCGATTGCGGCGGGCAGCAGGCCTCTTGGACAGGTTGAGAGATAAAAAAATAATAATTCCCATGCAGTCTCAATGGCGGGGTGCGGGCCGGGGAATAGGCCTCTTGGCCGGGGTGAATAGTGTTGGAACACGGCCCGCGGAAATAGTAGCGGCTGGAGGTACCGGGGGCGAAGCCCGCCCCGGCCCGGAGGCCGAGTTAAAAAAAATAATAATCCCCGTTCAGTCTCAATGACGGGGTGCGGGCCGGCCCGGCGGACGAGTGTGGCCGGGGAAGAGGCCTCTTGGCCGGGATGAATATGTTGGAACGCGGCGCGCGTAAATAGAAGCGGCTGGAGGTACCGGGGGCGAAGCCCGCCCCGGCCCGGAGGCCGAGTTAAAAAAAATAATAATCCCCGTTCAGTCTCAATGGCGGGGTGCGGGCCGGCCCGGCGGCGAGTGCGGCGGGCAGCAGGCCTCTTGGACAGGTTGAGAGATAAAAAAATAATAATTCCCGTGCAGTCTCAATGGCGGGGTGCGGGCCGGCCCGGCGGACGAGTGTGGCCGGGGAAGAGGCCTCTTGGCCGGGGTGAATATGTTGGAACGCGGCGCGCGTAAATAGAAGCGGCTGGAGGTACCGGGGGCGAAGCCCGCCCCGGCCCGGAGGCCGAGTTAAAAAAAATAATAATCCCCGTTCAGTCTCAATGGCGGGGTGCGGGCCGGCCCGGCGGCGAGTGCGGCGGGCAGCAGGCCTCTTGGACAGGTTGAGAAATAAAAAAATAATAATTCCCGTTCAGTCTCAATGGCAGGGTGCGGGCCGGCCCGGCGGCGATTGCGGCGGGCAGCAGGCCTCTTGGACAGGTTGAGAGATAAAAAAATAATAATTCCCGTGCAGTCTCAATGGCGGGGTGCGGGCCGGGGAATAGGCCTCTTGGCCGGGGTGAATATGTTGGAACGCGGCGCGCGTAAATAGAAGCGGCTGGAGGTACCGGGGGCGAAACCCGCCCCGGCCCGGAGGCCGAGTTAAAAAAAATAATAATCCCCGTTCAGTCTCAATGGCGGGGTGCGGGCCGGCCCGGCGGCGAGTGCGGCGGGCAGCAGGCCTCTTGGACAGGTTGAGAGATAAAAAAATAATAATTCCCGTGCAGTCTCAATGGCGGGGTGCGGGCCGGGGAATAGGCCTCTTGGCCGGGGTGAATAGTGTTGGAACACGGCCCGCGGAAATAGTAGCGGCTGGAGGTACCGGGGGCGATGCCCGCCCCGGCCCGGCGGCCAAGTTAAAAAAATAAATAATCCCGTTCAGTCTCAATGGCAGGGTGCGGGCCGGCCCGGCGGCGATTGCGGCGGGCAGCAGGCCTCTTGGACAGGTTGAGAGATAAAAAAATAATAATTCCCATGCAGTCTCAATGGCGGGGTGCGGGCCGGGGAATAGGCCTCTTGGCCGGGGTGAATATGTTGGAACGCGGCGCGCGTAAATAGAAGCGGCTGGAGGTACCGGGGGCGAAGCCCGCCCCGGCCCGGAGGCCGAGTTAAAAAAAATAATAATCCCCGTTCAGTCTCAATGGCGGGGTGCGGGCCGGCCCGGCGGCGAGTGCGGCGGGCAGCAGGCCTCTTGGACAGGTTGAGAGATAAAAAAATAATAATTCCCGTGTAGTCTCAATGGCGGGGTGCGGGCCGGGGAATAGGCCTCTTGGCCGGGGTGAATAGTGTTGGAACACGGCCCGCGGAAATAGTAGCGGCTGGAGGTACCGGGGGCGATGCCCGCCCCGGCCCGGCGGCCAAGTTAAAAAAAAAAATAATCCCCGTTCAGTCTCAATGGCAGGGTGCGGGCCGGCCCGGCGGCGATTGCGGCGGGCAGCAGGCCTCTTGGACAGGTTGAGAGATAAAAAAATAATAATTCCCATGCAGTCTCAATGGCGGGGTGCGGGCCGGGGAATAGGCCTCTTGGCCGGGGTGAATAGTGTTGGAACACGGCCCGCGGAAATAGTAGCGGCTGGAGGTACCGGGGGCGATGCCCGCCCCGGCCCGGCGGCCAAGTTAAAAAAATAAATAATCCCCGTTCAGTCTCAATGGCAGGGTGCGGGCCGGCCCGGCGGCGAGTGCGGCGGGCAGCAGGCCTCTTGGACAGGTTGAGAGATAAAAAAATAATAATTCCCGTTCAGTCTCAATGGCAGGGTGCGGGCCGGCCCGGCGGCGATTGCGGCGGGCAGCAGGCCTCTTGGACAGGTTGAGAGATAAAAAAATAATAATTCCCATGCAGTCTCAATGGCGGGGTGCGGGCCGGGGAATAGGCCTCTTGGCCGGGGTGAATATGTTGGAACGCGGCGCGCGTAAATAGAAGCGGCTGGAGGTACCGGGGGCGAAGCCCGCCCCGGCCCGGAGGCCGAGTTAAAAAAAATAATAATCCCCGTTCAGTCTTAATGGCGGGGTGCGGGCCGGCCCGGCGGCGAGTGCGGCGGGCAGCAGGCCTCTTGGACAGGTTGAGAGATAAAAAAATAATAATTCCCGTGCAGTCTCAATGGCGGGGTGCGGGCCGGGGAATAGGCCTCTTGGCCGGGGTGAATAGTGTTGGAACACGGCCCGCGGAAATAGTAGCGGCTGGAGGTACCGGGGGCGATGCCCGCCCCGGCCCGGCGGCCAAGTTAAAAAAATAAATAATCCCCGTTCAGTCTCAATGGCAGGGTGCGGGCCGGCCCGGCGGCGATTGCGGCGGGCAGCAGGCCTCTAGGACAGGTTGAGAGATAAAAAAATAATAATTCCCATGCAGTCTCAATGGCGGGGTGCGGGCCGGGGAATAGGCCTCTTGGCCGGGGTGAATAGTGTTGGAACACGGCCCGCGGAAATAGTAGCGGCTGGAGGTACCGGGGGCGATGCCCGCCCCGGCCCGGCGGCCAAGTTAAAAAAATAAATAATCCCCGTTCAGTCTCAATGGCAGGGTGCGGGCCGGCCCGGCGGCGAGTGCGGCGGGCAGCAGGCCTCTTGGACAGGTTGAGAGATAAAAAAATAATAATTCCCGTTCAGTCTCAATGGCAGGGTGCGGGCCGGCCCGGCGGCGATTGCGGCGGGCAGCAGGCCTCTTGGACAGGTTGAGAGATAAAAAAATAATAATTCCCATGCAGTCTCAATGGCGGGGTGCGGGCCGGGGAATAGGCCTCTTGGCCGGGGTGAATATGTTGGAACGCGGCGCGCGTAAATAGAAGCGGCTGGAGGTACCGGGGGCGAAGCCCGCCCCGGCCCGGAGGCCGAGTTAAAAAAAATAATAATCCCCGTTCAGTCTCAATGGCGGGGTGCGGGCCGGCCCGGCGGCGAGTGCGGCGGGCAGCAGGCCTCTTGGACAGGTTGAGAGATAAAAAAATAATAATTCCCGTGCAGTCTCAATGGCGGGGTGCGGGCCGGGGAATAGGCCTCTTGGCCGGGGTGAATAGTGTTGGAACACGGCCCGCGGAAATAGTAGCGGCTGGAGGTACCGGGGGCGATGCCCGCCCCGGCCCGGCGGCCAAGTTAAAAAAATAAATAATCCCCGTTCAGTCTCAATGGCAGGGTGCGGGCCGGCCCGGAGGCGATTGCGGCGGGCAGCAGGCCTCTTGGACAGGTTGAGAGATAAAAAAATAATAATTCCCATGCAGTCTCAATGGCGGGGTGCGGGCCGGGGAATAGGCCTCTTGGCCGGGGTGAATAGTGTTGGAACACGGCCCGCGGAAATAGTAGCGGCTGGAGGTACCGGGGGCGATGCCCGCCCCGGCCCGGCGGCCAAGTTAAAAAAATAAATAATCCCCGTTCAGTCTCAATGGCAGGGTGCGGGCCGGCCCGGCGGCGATTGCGGCGGGCAGCAGGCCTCTTGGACAGGTTGAGAGATAAAAAAATAATAATTCCCATGCAGTCTCAATGGCGGGGTGCGGGCCGGGGAATAGGCCTCTTGGCCGGGGTGAATGGTGTTGGAACACGGCCCGCGGAAATAGTAGCGGCTGGAGGTACCGGGGGCGATTCCCGCCCCGGGCCGGCGGCCAAGTTAAAAAAATAAATAATCCCCGTTCAGTCTCAATGGCAGGGTGCGGGCCGGCCCGGCGGCGAGTGCGGCGGGCAGCAGGCCTCTTGGACAGGTTGAGAGATAAAAAAATAATAATTCCCATGCAGTCTCAATGGCGGGGTGCGGGCCGGGGAATAGGCCTCTTGGCCGGGGTGAATATGTTGGAACGCGGCGCGCGTAAATAGAAGCGGCTGGAGGTACCGGGGGCGAAGCCCGCCCCGGCCCGGAGGCCGAGTTAAAAAAAATAATAATCCCCGTTCAGTCTCAATGGCGGGGTGCGGGCCGGCCCGGCGGCGAGTGCGGCGGGCAGCAGGCCTCTTGGACAGGTTGAGAGATAAAAAAATAATAATTCCCATGCAGTCTCAATGGCGGGGTGCGGGCCGGGGAATAGGCCTCTTGGCCGGGGTGAATATGTTGGAACGCGGCGCGCGTAAATAGAAGCGGCTGGAGGTACCGGGGGCGAAGCCCGCCCCGGCCCGGAGGCCGAGTTAAAAAAATAATAATCCCCGTTCAGTATTAATGGCGGGGTGCGGGCCGGCCCGGCGGCGAGTGCGGCGGGCAGCAGGCCTCTTGGACAGGTTGAGAGATAAAAAAATAATAATTCCCGTGCAGTCTCAATGGCGGGGTGCGGGCCGGGGAATAGGCCTCTTGGCCGGGGTGAATAGTGTTGGAACACGGCCCGCGGAAATAGTAGCGGCTGGAGGTACCGGGGGCGATGCCCGCCCCGGGCCGGCGGCCAAGTTGAAAAAATAAATAATCCCCGTCCAGTCTCAATGGCAGGGTGCGGGCCGGCCCGGCGGCGATTGCGGCGGGCAGCAGGCCTCTTGGACAGGTTGAGAGATAAAAAAATAATAATTCCCGTGCAGTCTCAATGGCGGGGTGCGGGCCGGGGAATAGGCCTCTTGGCCGGGGTGAATAGTGTTGGAACACGGCCCGCGGAAATAGTAGCGGCTGGAGGTACCGGGGGCGATGCCCGCCCCGGGCCGGCGGCCAAGTTAAAAAAATAAATAATCCCCGTTCAGTCTCAATGGCAGGGTGCGGGCCGGCCCGGCGGCGATTGCGGCGGGCAGCAGGCCTCTTGGACAGGTTGAGAGATAAAAAAATAATAATTCCCGTTCAGTCTCAATGGCAGGGTGCGGGCCGGCCCGGCGGCGATTGCGGCGGGCAGCAGGCCTCTTGGACAGGTTGAGAGATAAAAAAATAATAATTCCCATGCAGTCTCAATGGCGGGGTGCGGGGCGGGGAATAGGCCTCTTGGCCGGGGTGAATATGTTGGAACGCGGCGCGCGTAAATAGAAGCGGCTGGAGGTACCGGGGGCGAAGCCCGCCCCGGCCCGGAGGCCGAGTTAAAAAAAATAATAATCCCCGTTCAGTCTCAATGGCGGGGTGCGGGCCGGCCCGGCGGCGATTGCGGCGGGCAGCAGGCCTCTTGGACAGGTTGAGAGATAAAAAAATAATAATTCCCGTGCAGTCTCAATGGCGGGGTGCGGGCCGGGGAATAGGCCTCTTGGCCGGGGTGAATAGTGTTGGAACACGGCCCGCGGAAATAGTAGCGGCTGGAGGTACCGGGGGCGATGCCCGCCCCGGGCCGGCGGCCAAGTTAAAAAAATAAATAATCCCCGTTCAGTCTCAATGGCAGGGTGCGGGCCGGCCCGGCGGCGAGTGCGGCGGGCAGCAGGCCTCTTGGACAGGTTGAGAGATAAAAAAATAATAATTCCCGTTCAGTCTCAATGGCGGGGTGCGGGCCGGCCCGGCGGCGAGTGCGGCGGGCAGCAGGCCTCTTGGACAGGTTGAGAGATAAAAAAATAATAATTCCCGTTCAGTCTCAATGGCGGGGTGCGGGCCGGCCCGGCGGCGAGTGCGGCGGGCAGCAGGCCTCTTGGACAGGTTGAGAGATAAAAAAACAATAATTCCCGTGCAGTCTCAATGGCGGGGTGCGGGCCGGGGAATAGGCCTCTTGGCCGGGGTGAATAGTGTTGGAACACGGCCCGCGGAAATAGTAGCGGCTGGAGGTACCGGGGGCGATGCCGCCCCTGCGGCCAAGTTAAAAAAATAAATAATCCCCGTTCAGTCTCAATGGCGGGGTGCGGGCCGGCCCGGCGGCGATTGCGGCGGGCAGCAGGCCTCTTGGACAGGTTGAGAGATAAAAAAATAATAATTCCCATGCAGTCTCAATGGCGGGGTGCGGGCCGGGGAATAGGCCTCTTGGCCGGGGTGAATATGTTGGAACGCGGCGCGCGTAAATAGAAGCGGCTGGAGGTACCGGGGGCGAAGCCCGCCCCGGCCCGGAGGCCGAGTTAAAAAAAATAATAATCCCCGTTCAGTCTCAATGACGGGGTGCGGGCCGGCCCGGCGGACGAGTGTGGCCGGGGAAGAGGCCTCTTGGCCGGGATGAATATGTTGGAACGCGGCGCGCGTAAATAGAAGCGGCTGGAGGTACCGGGGGCGAAGCCCGCCCCGGCCCGGAGGCCGAGTTAAAAAAAATAATAATCCCCGTTCAGTCTCAATGGCGGGGTGCGGGCCGGCCCGGCGGCGAGTGCGGCGGGCAGCAGGCCTCTTGGACAGGTTGAGAGATAAAAAAATAATAATTCCCGTGCAGTCTCAATGGCGGGGTGCGGGCCGGCCCGGCGGACGAGTGTGGCCGGGGAAGAGGCCTCTTGGCCGGGGTGAATATGTTGGAACGCGGCGCGCGTAAATAGAAGCGGCTGGAGGTACCGGGGGCGAAGCCCGCCCCGGCCCGGAGGCCGAGTTAAAAAAAATAATAATCCCCGTTCAGTCTCAATGGCGGGGTGCGGGCCGGCCCGGCGGCGAGTGCGGCGGGCAGCAGGCCTCTTGGACAGGTTGAGAAATAAAAAAATAATAATTCCCGTTCAGTCTCAATGGCAGGGTGCGGGCCGGCCCGGCGGCGATTGCGGCGGGCAGCAGGCCTCTTGGACAGGTTGAGAGATAAAAAAATAATAATTCCCGTGCAGTCTCAATGGCGGGGTGCGGGCCGGGGAATAGGCCTCTTGGCCGGGGTGAATATGTTGGAACGCGGCGCGCGTAAATAGAAGCGGCTGGAGGTACCGGGGGCGAAGCCCGCCCCGGCCCGGAGGCCGAGTTAAAAAAAATAATAATCCCCGTTCAGTCTCAATGGCGGGGTGCGGGCCGGCCCGGCGGCGAGTGCGGCGGGCAGCAGGCCTCTTGGACAGGTTGAGAGATAAAAAAATAATAATTCCCGTGCAGTCTCAATGGCGGGGTGCGGGCCGGGGAATAGGCCTCTTGGCCGGGGTGAATAGTGTTGGAACACGGCCCGCGGAAATAGTAGCGGCTGGAGGTACCGGGGGCGATGCCCGCCCCGGCCCGGCGGCCAAGTTAAAAAAATAAATAATCCCGTTCAGTCTCAATGGCAGGGTGCGGGCCGGCCCGGCGGCGATTGCGGCGGGCAGCAGGCCTCTTGGACAGGTTGAGAGATAAAAAAATAATAATTCCCATGCAGTCTCAATGGCGGGGTGCGGGCCGGGGAATAGGCCTCTTGGCCGGGGTGAATATGTTGGAACGCGGCGCGCGTAAATAGAAGCGGCTGGAGGTACCGGGGGCGAAGCCCGCCCCGGCCCGGAGGCCGAGTTAAAAAAAATAATAATCCCCGTTCAGTCTCAATGGCGGGGTGCGGGCCGGCCCGGCGGCGAGTGCGGCGGGCAGCAGGCCTCTTGGACAGGTTGAGAGATAAAAAAATAATAATTCCCGTGTAGTCTCAATGGCGGGGTGCGGGCCGGGGAATAGGCCTCTTGGCCGGGGTGAATAGTGTTGGAACACGGCCCGCGGAAATAGTAGCGGCTGGAGGTACCGGGGGCGATGCCCGCCCCGGCCCGGCGGCCAAGTTAAAAAAAAAAATAATCCCCGTTCAGTCTCAATGGCAGGGTGCGGGCCGGCCCGGCGGCGATTGCGGCGGGCAGCAGGCCTCTTGGACAGGTTGAGAGATAAAAAAATAATAATTCCCATGCAGTCTCAATGGCGGGGTGCGGGCCGGGGAATAGGCCTCTTGGCCGGGGTGAATAGTGTTGGAACACGGCCCGCGGAAATAGTAGCGGCTGGAGGTACCGGGGGCGATGCCCGCCCCGGCCCGGCGGCCAAGTTAAAAAAATAAATAATCCCCGTTCAGTCTCAATGGCAGGGTGCGGGCCGGCCCGGCGGCGAGTGCGGCGGGCAGCAGGCCTCTTGGACAGGTTGAGAGATAAAAAAATAATAATTCCCGTTCAGTCTCAATGGCAGGGTGCGGGCCGGCCCGGCGGCGATTGCGGCGGGCAGCAGGCCTCTTGGACAGGTTGAGAGATAAAAAAATAATAATTCCCATGCAGTCTCAATGGCGGGGTGCGGGCCGGGGAATAGGCCTCTTGGCCGGGGTGAATATGTTGGAACGCGGCGCGCGTAAATAGAAGCGGCTGGAGGTACCGGGGGCGAAGCCCGCCCCGGCCCGGAGGCCGAGTTAAAAAAAATAATAATCCCCGTTCAGTCTTAATGGCGGGGTGCGGGCCGGCCCGGCGGCGAGTGCGGCGGGCAGCAGGCCTCTTGGACAGGTTGAGAGATAAAAAAATAATAATTCCCGTGCAGTCTCAATGGCGGGGTGCGGGCCGGGGAATAGGCCTCTTGGCCGGGGTGAATAGTGTTGGAACACGGCCCGCGGAAATAGTAGCGGCTGGAGGTACCGGGGGCGATGCCCGCCCCGGCCCGGCGGCCAAGTTAAAAAAATAAATAATCCCCGTTCAGTCTCAATGGCAGGGTGCGGGCCGGCCCGGCGGCGATTGCGGCGGGCAGCAGGCCTCTAGGACAGGTTGAGAGATAAAAAAATAATAATTCCCATGCAGTCTCAATGGCGGGGTGCGGGCCGGGGAATAGGCCTCTTGGCCGGGGTGAATAGTGTTGGAACACGGCCCGCGGAAATAGTAGCGGCTGGAGGTACCGGGGGCGATGCCCGCCCCGGCCCGGCGGCCAAGTTAAAAAAATAAATAATCCCCGTTCAGTCTCAATGGCAGGGTGCGGGCCGGCCCGGCGGCGAGTGCGGCGGGCAGCAGGCCTCTTGGACAGGTTGAGAGATAAAAAAATAATAATTCCCGTTCAGTCTCAATGGCAGGGTGCGGGCCGGCCCGGCGGCGATTGCGGCGGGCAGCAGGCCTCTTGGACAGGTTGAGAGATAAAAAAATAATAATTCCCATGCAGTCTCAATGGCGGGGTGCGGGCCGGGGAATAGGCCTCTTGGCCGGGGTGAATATGTTGGAACGCGGCGCGCGTAAATAGAAGCGGCTGGAGGTACCGGGGGCGAAGCCCGCCCCGGCCCGGAGGCCGAGTTAAAAAAAATAATAATCCCCGTTCAGTCTCAATGGCGGGGTGCGGGCCGGCCCGGCGGCGAGTGCGGCGGGCAGCAGGCCTCTTGGACAGGTTGAGAGATAAAAAAATAATAATTCCCGTGCAGTCTCAATGGCGGGGTGCGGGCCGGGGAATAGGCCTCTTGGCCGGGGTGAATAGTGTTGGAACACGGCCCGCGGAAATAGTAGCGGCTGGAGGTACCGGGGGCGATGCCCGCCCCGGCCCGGCGGCCAAGTTAAAAAAATAAATAATCCCCGTTCAGTCTCAATGGCAGGGTGCGGGCCGGCCCGGAGGCGATTGCGGCGGGCAGCAGGCCTCTTGGACAGGTTGAGAGATAAAAAAATAATAATTCCCATGCAGTCTCAATGGCGGGGTGCGGGCCGGGGAATAGGCCTCTTGGCCGGGGTGAATAGTGTTGGAACACGGCCCGCGGAAATAGTAGCGGCTGGAGGTACCGGGGGCGATGCCCGCCCCGGCCCGGCGGCCAAGTTAAAAAAATAAATAATCCCCGTTCAGTCTCAATGGCAGGGTGCGGGCCGGCCCGGCGGCGATTGCGGCGGGCAGCAGGCCTCTTGGACAGGTTGAGAGATAAAAAAATAATAATTCCCATGCAGTCTCAATGGCGGGGTGCGGGCCGGGGAATAGGCCTCTTGGCCGGGGTGAATGGTGTTGGAACACGGCCCGCGGAAATAGTAGCGGCTGGAGGTACCGGGGGCGATTCCCGCCCCGGGCCGGCGGCCAAGTTAAAAAAATAAATAATCCCCGTTCAGTCTCAATGGCAGGGTGCGGGCCGGCCCGGCGGCGAGTGCGGCGGGCAGCAGGCCTCTTGGACAGGTTGAGAGATAAAAAAATAATAATTCCCATGCAGTCTCAATGGCGGGGTGCGGGCCGGGGAATAGGCCTCTTGGCCGGGGTGAATATGTTGGAACGCGGCGCGCGTAAATAGAAGCGGCTGGAGGTACCGGGGGCGAAGCCCGCCCCGGCCCGGAGGCCGAGTTAAAAAAAATAATAATCCCCGTTCAGTCTCAATGGCGGGGTGCGGGCCGGCCCGGCGGCGAGTGCGGCGGGCAGCAGGCCTCTTGGACAGGTTGAGAGATAAAAAAATAATAATTCCCATGCAGTCTCAATGGCGGGGTGCGGGCCGGGGAATAGGCCTCTTGGCCGGGGTGAATATGTTGGAACGCGGCGCGCGTAAATAGAAGCGGCTGGAGGTACCGGGGGCGAAGCCCGCCCCGGCCCGGAGGCCGAGTTAAAAAAATAATAATCCCCGTTCAGTATTAATGGCGGGGTGCGGGCCGGCCCGGCGGCGAGTGCGGCGGGCAGCAGGCCTCTTGGACAGGTTGAGAGATAAAAAAATAATAATTCCCGTGCAGTCTCAATGGCGGGGTGCGGGCCGGGGAATAGGCCTCTTGGCCGGGGTGAATAGTGTTGGAACACGGCCCGCGGAAATAGTAGCGGCTGGAGGTACCGGGGGCGATGCCCGCCCCGGGCCGGCGGCCAAGTTGAAAAAATAAATAATCCCCGTCCAGTCTCAATGGCAGGGTGCGGGCCGGCCCGGCGGCGATTGCGGCGGGCAGCAGGCCTCTTGGACAGGTTGAGAGATAAAAAAATAATAATTCCCGTGCAGTCTCAATGGCGGGGTGCGGGCCGGGGAATAGGCCTCTTGGCCGGGGTGAATAGTGTTGGAACACGGCCCGCGGAAATAGTAGCGGCTGGAGGTACCGGGGGCGATGCCCGCCCCGGGCCGGCGGCCAAGTTAAAAAAATAAATAATCCCCGTTCAGTCTCAATGGCAGGGTGCGGGCCGGCCCGGCGGCGATTGCGGCGGGCAGCAGGCCTCTTGGACAGGTTGAGAGATAAAAAAATAATAATTCCCGTTCAGTCTCAATGGCAGGGTGCGGGCCGGCCCGGCGGCGATTGCGGCGGGCAGCAGGCCTCTTGGACAGGTTGAGAGATAAAAAAATAATAATTCCCATGCAGTCTCAATGGCGGGGTGCGGGGCGGGGAATAGGCCTCTTGGCCGGGGTGAATATGTTGGAACGCGGCGCGCGTAAATAGAAGCGGCTGGAGGTACCGGGGGCGAAGCCCGCCCCGGCCCGGAGGCCGAGTTAAAAAAAATAATAATCCCCGTTCAGTCTCAATGGCGGGGTGCGGGCCGGCCCGGCGGCGATTGCGGCGGGCAGCAGGCCTCTTGGACAGGTTGAGAGATAAAAAAATAATAATTCCCGTGCAGTCTCAATGGCGGGGTGCGGGCCGGGGAATAGGCCTCTTGGCCGGGGTGAATAGTGTTGGAACACGGCCCGCGGAAATAGTAGCGGCTGGAGGTACCGGGGGCGATGCCCGCCCCGGGCCGGCGGCCAAGTTAAAAAAATAAATAATCCCCGTTCAGTCTCAATGGCAGGGTGCGGGCCGGCCCGGCGGCGAGTGCGGCGGGCAGCAGGCCTCTTGGACAGGTTGAGAGATAAAAAAATAATAATTCCCGTTCAGTCTCAATGGCGGGGTGCGGGCCGGCCCGGCGGCGAGTGCGGCGGGCAGCAGGCCTCTTGGACAGGTTGAGAGATAAAAAAATAATAATTCCCGTTCAGTCTCAATGGCGGGGTGCGGGCCGGCCCGGCGGCGAGTGCGGCGGGCAGCAGGCCTCTTGGACAGGTTGAGAGATAAAAAAACAATAATTCCCGTGCAGTCTCAATGGCGGGGTGCGGGCCGGGGAATAGGCCTCTTGGCCGGGGTGAATAGTGTTGGAACACGGCCCGCGGAAATAGTAGCGGCTGGAGGTACCGGGGGCGATGCCCGCCCCTGCGGCCAAGTTAAAAAAATAAATAATCCCCGTTCAGTCTCAATGGCGGGGTGCGGGCCGGCCCGGCGGCGATTGCGGCGGGCAGCAGGCCTCTTGGACAGGTTGAGAGATAAAAAAATAATAATTCCCATGCAGTCTCAATGGCGGGGTGCGGGCCGGGGAATAGGCCTCTTGGCCGGGGTGAATATGTTGGAACGCGGCGCGCGTAAATAGAAGCGGCTGGAGGTACCGGGGGCGAAGCCCGCCCCGGCCCGGAGGCCGAGTTAAAAAAAATAATAATCCCCGTTCAGTCTCAATGACGGGGTGCGGGCCGGCCCGGCGGACGAGTGTGGCCGGGGAAGAGGCCTCTTGGCCGGGATGAATATGTTGGAACGCGGCGCGCGTAAATAGAAGCGGCTGGAGGTACCGGGGGCGAAGCCCGCCCCGGCCCGGAGGCCGAGTTAAAAAAAATAATAATCCCCGTTCAGTCTCAATGGCGGGGTGCGGGCCGGCCCGGCGGCGAGTGCGGCGGGCAGCAGGCCTCTTGGACAGGTTGAGAGATAAAAAAATAATAATTCCCGTGCAGTCTCAATGGCGGGGTGCGGGCCGGCCCGGCGGACGAGTGTGGCCGGGGAAGAGGCCTCTTGGCCGGGGTGAATATGTTGGAACGCGGCGCGCGTAAATAGAAGCGGCTGGAGGTACCGGGGGCGAAGCCCGCCCCGGCCCGGAGGCCGAGTTAAAAAAAATAATAATCCCCGTTCAGTCTCAATGGCGGGGTGCGGGCCGGCCCGGCGGCGAGTGCGGCGGGCAGCAGGCCTCTTGGACAGGTTGAGAAATAAAAAAATAATAATTCCCGTTCAGTCTCAATGGCAGGGTGCGGGCCGGCCCGGCGGCGATTGCGGCGGGCAGCAGGCCTCTTGGACAGGTTGAGAGATAAAAAAATAATAATTCCCGTGCAGTCTCAATGGCGGGGTGCGGGCCGGGGAATAGGCCTCTTGGCCGGGGTGAATATGTTGGAACGCGGCGCGCGTAAATAGAAGCGGCTGGAGGTACCGGGGGCGAAGCCCGCCCCGGCCCGGAGGCCGAGTTAAAAAAAATAATAATCCCCGTTCAGTCTCAATGGCGGGGTGCGGGCCGGCCCGGCGGCGAGTGCGGCGGGCAGCAGGCCTCTTGGACAGGTTGAGAGATAAAAAAATAATAATTCCCGTGCAGTCTCAATGGCGGGGTGCGGGCCGGGGAATAGGCCTCTTGGCCGGGGTGAATAGTGTTGGAACACGGCCCGCGGAAATAGTAGCGGCTGGAGGTACCGGGGGCGATGCCCGCCCCGGCCCGGCGGCCAAGTTAAAAAAATAAATAATCCCGTTCAGTCTCAATGGCAGGGTGCGGGCCGGCCCGGCGGCGATTGCGGCGGGCAGCAGGCCTCTTGGACAGGTTGAGAGATAAAAAAATAATAATTCTCATGCAGTCTCAATGGCGGGGTGCGGGCCGGGGAATAGGCCTCTTGGCCGGGGTGAATATGTTGGAACGCGGCGCGCGTAAATAGAAGCGGCTGGAGGTACCGGGGGCGAAGCCCGCCCCGGCCCGGAGGCCGAGTTAAAAAAAATAATAATCCCCGTTCAGTCTCAATGGCGGGGTGCGGGCCGGCCCGGCGGCGAGTGCGGCGGGCAGCAGGCCTCTTGGACAGGTTGAGAGATAAAAAAATAATAATTCCCGTGTAGTCTCAATGGCGGGGTGCGGGCCGGGGAATAGGCCTCTTGGCCGGGGTGAATAGTGTTGGAACACGGCCCGCGGAAATAGTAGCGGCTGGAGGTACCGGGGGCGATGCCCGCCCCGGCCCGGCGGCCAAGTTAAAAAAAAAAATAATCCCCGTTCAGTCTCAATGGCAGGGTGCGGGCCGGCCCGGCGGCGATTGCGGCGGGCAGCAGGCCTCTTGGACAGGTTGAGAGATAAAAAAATAATAATTCCCATGCAGTCTCAATGGCGGGGTGCGGGCCGGGGAATAGGCCTCTTGGCCGGGGTGAATAGTGTTGGAACACGGCCCGCGGAAATAGTAGCGGCTGGAGGTACCGGGGGCGATGCCCGCCCCGGCCCGGCGGCCAAGTTAAAAAAATAAATAATCCCCGTTCAGTCTCAATGGCAGGGTGCGGGCCGGCCCGGCGGCGAGTGCGGCGGGCAGCAGGCCTCTTGGACAGGTTGAGAGATAAAAAAATAATAATTCCCGTTCAGTCTCAATGGCAGGGTGCGGGCCGGCCCGGCGGCGATTGCGGCGGGCAGCAGGCCTCTTGGACAGGTTGAGAGATAAAAAAATAATAATTCCCATGCAGTCTCAATGGCGGGGTGCGGGCCGGGGAATAGGCCTCTTGGCCGGGGTGAATATGTTGGAACGCGGCGCGCGTAAATAGAAGCGGCTGGAGGTACCGGGGGCGAAGCCCGCCCCGGCCCGGAGGCCGAGTTAAAAAAAATAATAATCCCCGTTCAGTCTTAATGGCGGGGTGCGGGCCGGCCCGGCGGCGAGTGCGGCGGGCAGCAGGCCTCTTGGACAGGTTGAGAGATAAAAAAATAATAATTCCCGTGCAGTCTCAATGGCGGGGTGCGGGCCGGGGAATAGGCCTCTTGGCCGGGGTGAATAGTGTTGGAACACGGCCCGCGGAAATAGTAGCGGCTGGAGGTACCGGGGGCGATGCCCGCCCCGGCCCGGCGGCCAAGTTAAAAAAATAAATAATCCCCGTTCAGTCTCAATGGCAGGGTGCGGGCCGGCCCGGCGGCGATTGCGGCGGGCAGCAGGCCTCTAGGACAGGTTGAGAGATAAAAAAATAATAATTCCCATGCAGTCTCAATGGCGGGGTGCGGGCCGGGGAATAGGCCTCTTGGCCGGGGTGAATAGTGTTGGAACACGGCCCGCGGAAATAGTAGCGGCTGGAGGTACCGGGGGCGATGCCCGCCCCGGCCCGGCGGCCAAGTTAAAAAAATAAATAATCCCCGTTCAGTCTCAATGGCAGGGTGCGGGCCGGCCCGGCGGCGAGTGCGGCGGGCAGCAGGCCTCTTGGACAGGTTGAGAGATAAAAAAATAATAATTCCCGTTCAGTCTCAATGGCAGGGTGCGGGCCGGCCCGGCGGCGATTGCGGCGGGCAGCAGGCCTCTTGGACAGGTTGAGAGATAAAAAAATAATAATTCCCATGCAGTCTCAATGGCGGGGTGCGGGCCGGGGAATAGGCCTCTTGGCCGGGGTGAATATGTTGGAACGCGGCGCGCGTAAATAGAAGCGGCTGGAGGTACCGGGGGCGAAGCCCGCCCCGGCCCGGAGGCCGAGTTAAAAAAAATAATAATCCCCGTTCAGTCTCAATGGCGGGGTGCGGGCCGGCCCGGCGGCGAGTGCGGCGGGCAGCAGGCCTCTTGGACAGGTTGAGAGATAAAAAAATAATAATTCCCGTGCAGTCTCAATGGCGGGGTGCGGGCCGGGGAATAGGCCTCTTGGCCGGGGTGAATAGTGTTGGAACACGGCCCGCGGAAATAGTAGCGGCTGGAGGTACCGGGGGCGATGCCCGCCCCGGCCCGGCGGCCAAGTTAAAAAAATAAATAATCCCCGTTCAGTCTCAATGGCAGGGTGCGGGCCGGCCCGGCGGCGATTGCGGCGGGCAGCAGGCCTCTTGGACAGGTTGAGAGATAAAAAAATAATAATTCCCGTGCAGTCTCAATGGCGGGGTGCGGGCCGGCGAATAGGCCTCTTGGCCGGGGTGAATAGTGTTGGAACACGGCCCGCGGAAATAGTAGCGGCTGGAGGTACCGGGGGCGAAGCCCGCCCCGGGCCGGCGGCCAAGTTAAAAAAATAAATAATCCCCGTTCAGTCTCAATGGCAGGGTGCGGGCCGGCCCGGCGGCGAGTGCGGCGGGCAGCAGGCCTCTTGGACAGATTGAGAGATAAAAAAATAATAATTCCCGTTCAGTATCAATGGCAGGGTGCGGGCCGGCCCGGCGGCGATTGCGGCGGGCAGCAGGCCTCTTGGACAGGTTGAGAGATAAAAAAATAATAATTCCCATGCAGTCTCAATGGCGGGGTGCGGGCCGGGGAATAGGCCTCTTGGCCGGGGTGAATATGTTGGAGCGCGCCGCGCGTAAATAGAAGCGGCTGGAGGTACCGGGGGCAAAGCCCGCCCCGGCCCGGAGGCCGAGTTAAAAAAAATAATAATCCCCGTTCAGTCTCAATGGCGGGGTGCGGGCCGGCCCGGCGGCGAGTGCGGCGGGCAGCAGGCCTCTTGGACAGGTTGAGAGATAAAAAAATAATAATTCCCGTGCAGTCTCAATGGCGGGGTGCGGGCCGGGGAATAGGCCTCTTGGCCGGGGTGAATAGTGTTGGAACACGGCCCGCGGAAATAGTAGCGGCTGGAGGTACCGGGGGCGATGCCCGCCCCGGCCCGGCGGCCAAGTTAAAAAAATAAATAATCCCCGTTCAGTCTCAATGGCAGGGTGCGGGCCGGCCCGGCGGCGATTGCGGCGGGCAGCAGGCCTCTTGGACAGGTTGAGAGATAAAAAAATAATAATTCCCATGCAGTCTCAATGGCGGGGTGCGGGCCGGGGAATAGGCCTCTTGGCCGGGGTGAATAGTGTTGGAACACGGCCCGCGGAAATAGTAGCGGCTGGAGGTACCGGGGGCGATGCCCGCCCCGGCCCGGCGGCCAAGTTAAAAAAATAAATAATCCCCGTTCAGTCTCAATGGCAGGGTGCGGGCCGGCCCGGCGGCGATTGCGGCGGGCAGCAGGCCTCTTGGACAGGTTGAGAGATATAAAAATAATAATTCCCGTGCAGTCTCAATGGCGGGGTGCGGGCCGGCCCGGCGGACGAGTGTGGCCGGGGAAGAGGCCTCTTGGCCGGGGTGAATATGTTGGAACGCGGCCCGCGGAAATAGTAGCGGCTGGAGTTACCGGCGGCGATGCCCGCCCCGGGCCGGCAGCCAAGTTAAAAAAATAAATAATCCCCGTTCAGTCTCAATGGCAGGGTGCGGGCCGGCCCGGCGGCGATTGCGGCGGGCAGCAGGCCTCTTGGACAGGTTGAGAGATAAAAAAATAATATTTCCCATGCAGTCTCAATGGCGGGGTGCGGGCCGGGGAATAGGCCTCTTGGCCGGGGTGAATAGTGTTGGAACACGGCCCGCGGAAATAGTAGCGGCTGGAGGTACCGGGGGCGATGCCCGCCCCGGGCCGGCGGCCAAGTTAAAAAAATAAATAATCCCGTTCAGTCTCAATGGCAGGGTGCGGGCCGGCCCGGCGGCGATTGCGGCGGGCAGCAGGCCTCTTGGACAGGTTGAGAGATAAAAAAATAATAATCCCCGTGCAGTCTCAATGGCGGGGTGCGGGCCGGCCAGGCGGCGAGTGCGGCGGGCAGCAGGCCTTTTGGACAGGCTGAGAGATAAAAAAATAATAATTCCCGTGCAGTCTCAATGGCGGGGTGCGGGCCTGCCCGGCGGCGAGTGCGGCGGGCAGCAGGCCTCTTGGACAGGTTGAGAGATAAAAAAATAATAATTCCCATGCAGTCTCAATGGCAGGGTGCGGGCCGGCCCGGCGGCGATTGCGGCGGGCAGCAGGCCTCTTGGACAGGTTGAGAGATAAAAAAATAATAATTCCCATGCAGTCTCAATGGCGGGGTGCGGGCCGGGGAATAGGCCTCTTGGCCGGGGTGAATATGTTGGAACGCGGCGCGCGTAAATAGAAGCGGCTGGAGGTACCGGGGGCGAAGCCCGCCCCGGGCCGGAGGCCGAGTTAAAAAAAATAATAATCCCCGTTCAGTCTCAATGGCGGGGTGCGGGCCGGCCCGGCGGCGAGTGCGGCGGACAGCAGGCCTCTTGGACAGGTTGAGAGATAAAAAAATAATAATTCCCGTGCAGTCTCAATGGCGGGGTGCGGGCCGGGGAATAGGCCTCTTGGCCGGGGTGAATAGTGTTGGAACACGGCCCGCGGAAATAGTAGCGGCTGGAGGTACCGGGGGCGATGCCCGCCCCGGCCCGGCGGCCAAGTTAAAAAAATAAATAATCCCCGTTCAGTCTCAATGGCAGGGTGCGAGCCGGCCCGGCGGCGATTGCGGCGGGCAGCAGGCCTCTTGGACAGGTTGAGAGATAAAAAAATAATAATTCCCATGCAGTCTCAATGGCGGGGTGCGGGCCGGGGAATAGGCCTCTTGGCCGGGGTGAATAGTGTTGGAACACGGCCCGCGGAAATAGTAGCGGCTGGAGGTACCGGGGGCGATGCCCGCCCCGGCCCGGCGGCCAAGTTAAAAAAATAAATAATCCCCGTTCAGTCTCAATGGCAGGGTGCGGGCCGGCCCGGCGGCGATTGCGGCGGGCAGCAGGCCTCTTGGACAGGTTGAGAGATATAAAAATAATAATTCCCGTGCAGTCTCAATGGCAGGGTGCGGGCCGGCCCGGCGGCGATTGCGGCGGGCAGCAGGCCTCTTGGACAGGTTGAGAGATAAAAAAATAATAATTCCCATGCAGTCTCAATGGCGGGGTGCGGGCCGGGGAATAGGCCTCTTGGCCGGGGTGAATAGTGTTGGAACACGGCCCGCGGAAATAGTAGCGGCTGGAGGTACCGGGGGCGATGCCGGCCCCGGCCCGGCGGCCAAGTTAAAAAAATAAATAATCCCCGTTCAGTCTCAATGGCAGGGTGCGGGCCGGGGAATAGGCCTCTTGGCCGGGGTGAATAGTGTTGGAACACGGCCCGCGGAAATAGTAGCGGCTGGAGGTACCGGGGGCGATGCCCGCCCCGGCCCGGCGGCCAAGTTAAAAAAATAAATAATCCCGTTCAGTCTCAATGGCAGGGTGCGGGCCGGGGAATAGGCCTCTTGGCCGGGGTGAATATGTTGGAACGCGGCGCGCGTAAATAGAAGCGGCTGGAAGTACCGGGGGCGAAGCCCGCCCCGGCCCGGAGGCCGAGTTAAAAAAAATAATAATCCCGTTCAGTCTCAATGGCAGGGTGCGGGCCGGCCCGGCGGCGATTGCGGCGGGCAGCAGGCCTCTTGGACAGGTTGAGAGATAAAAAATTAATAATTCCCATGCAGTCTCAATGGCGGGGTGCGGGCCGGGGAATAGGCCTCTTGGCCGGGGTGAATATGTTGGAACGCGGCGCGCGTAAATAGAAGCGGCTGGAAGTACCGGGGGCGAAGCCTGCCCCGGCCCGGAGGCCGAGTTAAAAAAAATAATAATCCCCGTTCAGTCTCAATGGCGGGGTGCGGGCCGGGGAATAGGCCTCTTGGCCGGGGTGAATAGTGTTGGAACACGGCCCGCGGAAATAGTAGCGGCTGGAGGTACCGGGGGCGATGCCCGCCCCGGGCCGGCGGCCAAATTAAAAAAATAAATAATCCCCGTTCAGTCTCAATGGCAGGGTGCGGGCCGGCCCGGCGGCGAGTGCGGCGGGCAGCAGGCCTCTTGGACAGGTTGAGAGATAAAAAAATAATAATTCCCGTTCAGTCTCAATGGCAGGGTGCGGGCCGGCCCGGCGGCGATTGCGGCGGGCAGCAGGCCTCTTGGACAGGTTGAGAGATAAAAAAATAATAATTCCCATGCAGTCTCAATGGCGGGGTGCGGGCCGGGGAATAGGCCTCTTGGCCGGGGTGAATATGTTGGAACGCGGCGCGCGTAAATAGAAGCGGCTGGAGGTACCGGGGGCGAAGCCCGCCCCGGCCCGGAGGCCGAGTTAAAAAAAATAATAATCCCCGTTCAGTCTCAATGGCGGGGTGCGGGCCGGCCCGGCGGCGAGTGCGGCGGGCAGCAGGCCTCTTGGACAGGTTGAGAGATAAAAAAATAATAATTCCCGTGCAGTCTCAATGGCGGGGTGCGGGCCGGGGAATAGGCCTCTTGGCCGGGGTGAATAGTGTTGGAACACGGCCCGCGGAAATAGTAGCGGCTGGAGGTACCGGGGGCGATGCCCGCCCCGGCCCGGCGGCCAAGTTAAAAAAATAAATAATCCCCGTTCAGTCTCAATGGCAGGGTGCGGGCCGGCCCGGCGGCGATTGCGGCGGGCAGCAGGCCTCTTGGACAGGTTGAGAGATAAAAAAATAATAATTCCCATGCAGTCTCAATGGCGGGGTGCGGGCCGGGGAATAGGCCTCTTGGCCGGGGTGAATAGTGTTGGAACACGGCCCGCGGAAATAGTAGCGGCTGGAGGGACCGGGGGCGATGCCCGCCCCGGCCCGGCGGCCAAGTTAAAAAAATAAATAATCCCCGTTCAGTCTCAATGGCAGGGTGCGGGCCGGCCCGGCGGCGAGTGCGGCGGGCAGCAGGCCTCTTGGACAGGTTGAGAGATAAAAAAATAATAATTCCCGTTCAGTCTCAATGGCAGGGTGCGGGCCGGCCCGGCGGCGATTGCGGCGGGCAGCAGGCCTCTTGGACAGGTTGAGAGATAAAAAAATAATAATTCCCATGCAGTCTCAATGGCGGGGTGCGGGCCGGGGAATAGGCCTCTTGGCCGGGGTGAATATGTTGGAACGCGGCGCGCGTAAATAGAAGCGGCTGGAGGTACCGGGGGCGAAGCACGCCCCGGCCCGGAGGCCGAGTTAAAAAAATAATAATCCCCGTTCAGTCTTAATGGCGGGGTGCGGGCCGGCCCGGCGGCGAGTGCGGCGGGCAGCAGGCCTCTTGGAGAGGTTGAGAGATAAAAAAATAATAATTCCCGTGCAGTCTCAATGGCGGGGTGCGGGCCGGGGAATAGGCCTCTTGGCCGGGGTGAATAGTGTTGGAACACGGCCCGCGGAAATAGTAGCGGCTGGAGGGACCGGGGGCGATGCCCGCCCCGGCCCGGCGGCCAAGTTAAAAAAATAAATAATCCCCGTTCAGTCTCAATGGCAGGGTGCGGGCCGGCCCGGCGGCGAGTGCGGCGGGCAGCAGGCCTCTTGGACAGGTTGAGAGATAAAAAAATAATAATTCCCGTTCAGTCTCAATGGCAGGGTGCGGGCCGGCCCGGCGGCGATTGCGGCGGGCAGCAGGCCTCTTGGACAGGTTGAGAGATAAAAAAATAATAATTCCCGTGCAGTCTCAATGGCGGGGTGCGGGCCGGGGAATAGGCCTCTTGGCCGGGGTGAATAGTGTTGGAACACGGCCCGCGGAAATAGTAGCGGCTGGAGGTACCGGGGGCGATGCCCGCCCCGGCCCGGCGGCCAAGTTAAAAAAATAAATAATCCCGTTCAGTCTCATTGGCAGGGTGCGGGCCGGCCCGGCGGCGATTGCGGCGGGCAGCAGGCCTCTTGGACAGGTTGAGAGATAAAAAAATAATAATTCCCATGCAGTCTCAATGGCGGGGTGCGGGCCGGGGAATAGGCCTCTTGGCCGGGGTGAATATGTTGGAACGCGGCGCGCGTAAATAGAAGCGGCTGGAAGTACCGGGGGCGAAGCCCGCCCCGGCCCGGAGGCCGAGTTAAAAAAAATAATAATCCCCGTTCAGTCTCAATGGCGGGGTGCGGGCCGGCCCGGCGGCGAGTGCGGCGGGCAGCAGGCCTCTTGGACAGGTTGAGAGATAAAAAAATAATAATTCCCATGCAGTCTCAATGGCGGGGTGCGGGCCGGGGAATAGGCCTCTTGGCCGGGGTGAATATGTTGGAACGCGGCGCGCGTAAATAGAAGCGGCTGGAGGTACCGGGGGCGAAGCCCGCCCCGGCCCGGAGGCCGAGTTAAAAAAAATAATAATCCCCGTTCAGTATTAATGGCGGGGTGCGGGCCGGCCCGGCGGCGAGTGCGGCGGGCAGCAGGCCTCTTGGACAGGTTGAGAGATAAAAAAATAATAATTCCCGTGCAGTCTCAATGGCGGGGTGCGGGCCGGGGAATAGGCCTCTTGGCCGGGGTGAATAGTGTTGGAACACGGCCCGCGGAAATAGTAGCGGCTGGAGGTACCGGGGGCGATGCCCGCCCCGGGCCGGCGGCCAAGTTAAAAAAATAAATAATCCCCGTTCAGTCTCAATGGCAGGGTGCGGGCCGGCCCGGCGGCGATTGCGGCTGGCAGCAGGCCTCTTGGACAGGTTGAGAGATAAAAAAATAATAATTCCCGTTCAGTCTCAATGGCGGGGTGCGGGCCGGGGAATAGGCCTCTTGGCCGGGGTGAATAGTGTTGGAACACGGCCCGCGGAAATAGTAGCGGCTGGAGGTACCGGGGGCGATGCCCGCCCCGGGCCGGCGGCCAAGTTAAAAAAATAAATAATCCCCGTTCAGTCTCAATGGCAGGGTGCGGGCCGGCCCGGCGGCGAGTGCGGCGGGCAGCAGGCCTCTTGGACAGGTTGAGAGATAAAAAAATAATAATTCCCGTTCAGTCTCAATGGCAGGGTGCGGGCCGGCCCGGCGGCGATTGCGGCGGGCAGCAGGCCTCTTGGACAGGTTGAGAGATAAAAAAATAATAATTCCCATGCAGTCTCAATGGCGGGGTGCGGGCCGGGGAATAGGCCTCTTGGCCGGGGTGAATATGTTGGAACGCGGCGCGCGTAAATAGAAGCGGCTGGAGGTACCGGGGGCGAAGCCCGCCCCGGCCCGGAGGCCGAGTTAAAAAAAATAATAATCCCCGTTCAGTCTCAATGGCGGGGTGCGGGCCGGCCCGGCGGCGAGTGCGGCGGGCAGCAGGCCTCTTGGACAGGTTGAGAGATAAAAAAATAATAATTCCCGTGCAGTCTCAATGGCGGGGTGCGGGCCGGGGAATAGGCCTCTTGGCCGGGGTGAATAGTGTTGGAACACGGCCCGCGGAAATAGTAGCGGCTGGAGGTACCGGGGGCGATGCCCGCCCCGGCCCGGCGGCCAAGTTAAAAAAATAAATAATCCCCGTTCAGTCTCAATGGCAGGGTGCGGGCCGGCCCGGCGGCGATTGCGGCGGGCAGCAGGCCTCTTGGACAGGTTGAGAGATAAAAAAATAATAATTCCCATGCAGTCTCAATGGCGGGGTGCGGGCCGGGGAATAGGCCTCTTGGCCGGGGTGAATAGTGTTGGAACACGGCCCGCGGAAATAGTAGCGGCTGGAGGGACCGGGGGCGATGCCCGCCCCGGCCCGGCGGCCAAGTTAAAAAAATAAATAATCCCCGTTCAGTCTCAATGGCAGGGTGCGGGCCGGCCCGGCGGCGAGTGCGGCGGGCACCAGGCCTCTTGGACAGGTTGAGAGATAAAAAAATAATAATTCCCGTTCAGTCTCAATGGCAGGGTGCGGGCCGGCCCGGCGGCGATTGCGGCGGGCAGCAGGCCTCTTGGACAGGTTGAGAGATAAAAAAATAATAATTCCCATGCAGTCTCAATGGCGGGGTGCGGGCCGGGGAATAGGCCTCTTGGCCGGGGTGAATATGTTGGAACGCGGCGCCCGTAAATAGAAGCGGCTGGAGGTACCGGGGGCGAAGCCCGCCCCGGCCCGGAGGCCGAGTTAAAAAAAATAATAATCCCGTTCAGTCTCAATGGCGGGGTGCGGGCCGGCCCGGCGGCGAGTGCGGCGGGCAGCAGGCCTCTTGGACAGGTTGAGAGATAAAAAAATAATAATTCCCGTGCAGTCTCAATGGCGGGGTGCGGGCCGGGGAATAGGCCTCTTGGCCGGGGTGAATAGTGTTGGAACACGGCCCGCGGAAATAGTAGCGGCTGGAGGTACCGGGGGCGAAGCCCGCCCCGGGCCGGCGGCCAAGTTAAAAAAATAAATAATCCCCGTTCAGTCTCAATGGCAGGGTGCGGGCCGGCCCGGCGGCGAGTGCGGCGGGCAGCAGGCCTCTTGGACAGGTTGAGAGATAAAAAAATAATAATTCCCGTTCAGTATCAATGGCAGGGTGCGGGCCGGCCCGGCGGCGATTGCGGCGGGCAGCAGGCCTCTTGGACAGGTTGAGAGATAAAAAAATAATAATTCCCATGCAGTCTCAATGGCGGGGTGCGGGCCGGGGAATAGGCCTCTTGGCCGGGGTGAATATGTTGGAACGCGGCGCGCGTAAATAGAAGCGGCTGGAGGTACCGGGGGCGAAGCCCGCCCCGGCCCGGAGGCCGAGTTAAAAAAAATAATAATCCCCGTTCAGTCTCAATGGCGGGGTGCGGGCCGGCCCGGCGGCGAGTGCGGCGGGCAGCAGGCCTCTTGGACAGGTTGAGAGATAAAAAAATAATAATTCCCGTGCAGTCTCAATGGCGGGGTGCGGCCCGGGGAATAGGCCTCTTGGCCGGGGTGAATAGTGTTGGAACACGGCCCGCGGAAATAGTAGCGGCTGGAGGTACCGGGGGCGATGCCCGCCCCGGCCCGGCGGCCAAGTTAAAAAAATAAATAATCCCCGTTCAGTCTCAATGGCAGGGTGCGGGCCGGCCCGGCGGCGATTGCGGCGGGCAGCAGGCCTCTTGGACAGGTTGAGAGATAAAAAAATAATAATTCCCATGCAGTCTCAATGGCGGGGTGCGGGCCGGGGAATAGGCCTCTTGGCCGGGGTGAATAGTGTTGGAACACGGCCCGCGGAAATAGTAGCGGCTGGAGGTACCGGGGGCGATGCCCGCCCCGGCCCGGCGGCCAAGTTAAAAAAATAAATAATCCCCGTTCAGTCTCAATGGCAGGGTGCGGGCCGGCCCGGCGGCGAGTGCGGCGGGCAGCAGGCCTCTTGGACAGGTTGAGAGATAAAAAAATAATAATTCCCGTTCAGTCTCAATGGCAGGGTGCGGGCCGGCCCGGCGGCGATTGCGGCGGGCAGCAGGCCTCTTGGACAGGTTGAGAGATAAAAAAATAATAATTCCCATGCAGTCTCAATGGCGGGGTGCGGGCCGGGGAATAGGCCTCTTGGCCGGGGTGAATATGTTGGAACGCGGCGCGCGTAAATAGAAGCGGCTGGAGGTACCGGGGGCGAAGCCCGCCCCGGCCCGGAGGCCGAGTTAAAAAAAATAATAATCCCCGTTCAGTCTCAATGGCGGGGTGCGGGCCGGCCCGGCGGCGAGTGCGGCGGGCAGCAGGCCTCTTGGACAGGTTGAGAGATAAAAAAATAATAATTCCCGTGCAGTCTCAATGGCGGGGTGCGGGCCGGGGAATAGGCCTCTTGGCCGGGGTGAATAGTGTTGGAACACGGCCCGCGGAAATAGTAGCGGCTGGAGGTACCGGGGGCGATGCCCGCCCCGGCCCGGCGGCCAAGTTAAAAAAATAAATAATCCCCGTTCAGTCTCAATGGCAGGGTGCGGGCCGGCCCGGCGGCGATTGCGGCGGGCAGCAGGCCTCTTGGACAGGTTGAGAGATAAAAAAATAATAATTCCCGTGCAGTCTCAATGGCGGGGTGCGGGCCGGGGAATAGGCCTCTTGGCCGGGGTGAATAGTGTTGGAACACGGCCCGCGGAAATAGTAGCGGCTGGAGGTACCGGGGGCGATGCCCGCCCCGGGCCGGCGGCCAAGTTAAAAAAATAAATAATCCCCGTTCAGTCTCAATGGCAGGGTGCGGGCCGGCCCGGCGGCGAGTGCGGCGGGCAGCAGGCCTCTTGGACAGGTTGAGAGATAAAAAAATAATAATTCCCGTTCAGTATCAATGGCAGGGTGCGGGCCGGCCCGGCGGCGATTGCGGCGGGCAGCAGGCCTCTTGGACAGGTTGAGAGATAAAAAAATAATAATTCCCATGCAGTCTCAATGGCGGGGTGCGGGCCGGGGAATAGGCCTCTTGGCCGGGGTGAATATGTTGGAGCGCGCCGCGCGTAAATAGAAGCGGCTGGAGGTACCGGGGGCGAAGCCCGCCCCGGCCCGGAGGCCGAGTTAAAAAAAATAATAATCCCCGTTCAGTCTCAATGGCGGGGTGCGGGCCGGCCCGGCGGCGAGTGCGGCGGGCAGCAGGCCTCTTGGACAGGTTGAGAGATAAAAAAATAATAATTCCCGTTCAGTCTCAATGGCGGGGTGCGGGCCGGCCCGGCGGCGAGTGCGGCGGGCAGCAGGCCTCTTGGACAGGTTGAGAGATAAAAAAACAATAATTCCCGTGCAGTCTCAATGGCGGGGTGCGGGCCGGGGAATAGGCCTCTTGGCCGGGGTGAATAGTGTTGGAACACGGCCCGCGGAAATAGTAGCGGCTGGAGGTACCGGGGGCGATGCCCGCCCCTGCGGCCAAGTTAAAAAAATAAATAATCCCCGTTCAGTCTCAATGGCGGGGTGGGGGCCGGCCCGGCGGCGATTGCGGCGGGCAGCAGGCCTCTTGGACAGGTTGAGAGATAAAAAAATAATAATTCCCATGCAGTCTCAATGGCGGGGTGCGGGCCGGGGAATAGGCCTCTTGGCCGGGGTGAATATGTTGGAACGCGGCGCGCGTAAATAGAAGCGGCTGGAGGTACCGGGGGCGAAGCCCGCCCCGGCCCGGAGGCCGAGTTAAAAAAAATAATAATCCCCGTTCAGTCTCAATGACGGGGTGCGGGCCGGCCCGGCGGACGAGTGTGGCCGGGGAAGAGGCCTCTTGGCCGGGATGAATATGTTGGAACGCGGCGCGCGTAAATAGAAGCGGCTGGAGGTACCGGGGGCGAAGCCCGCCCCGGCCCGGAGGCCGAGTTAAAAAAAATAATAATCCCCGTTCAGTCTCAATGGCGGGGTGCGGGCCGGCCCGGCGGCGAGTGCGGCGGGCAGCAGGCCTCTTGGACAGGTTGAGAGATAAAAAAATAATAATTCCCGTGCAGTCTCAATGGCGGGGTGCGGGCCGGCCCGGCGGACGAGTGTGGCCGGGGAAGAGGCCTCTTGGCCGGGGTGAATATGTTGGAACGCGGCGCGCGTAAATAGAAGCGGCTGGAGGTACCGGGGGCGAAGCCCGCCCCGGCCCGGAGGCCGAGTTAAAAAAAATAATAATCCCCGTTCAGTCTCAATGGCGGGGTGCGGGCCGGCCCGGCGGCGAGTGCGGCGGGCAGCAGGCCTGTTGGACAGGTTGAGAAATAAAAAAATAATAATTCCCGTTCAGTCTCAATGGCAGGGTGCGGGCCGGCCCGGCGGCGATTGCGGCGGGCAGCAGGCCTCTTGGACAGGTTGAGAGATAAAAAAATAATAATTCCCGTGCAGTCTCAATGGCGGGGTGCGGGCCGGGGAATAGGCCTCTTGGCCGGGGTGAATATGTTGGAACGCGGCGCGCGTAAATAGAAGCGGCTGGAGGTACCGGGGGCGAAGCCCGCCCCGGCCCGGAGGCCGAGTTAAAAAAAATAATAATCCCCGTTCAGTCTCAATGGCGGGGTGCGGGCCGGCCCGGCGGCGAGTGCGGCGGGCAGCAGGCCTCTTGGACAGGTTGAGAGATAAAAAAATAATAATTCCCGTGCAGTCTCAATGGCGGGGTGCGGGCCGGGGAATAGGCCTCTTGGCCGGGGTGAATAGTGTTGGAACACGGCCCGCGGAAATAGTAGCGGCTGGAGGTACCGGGGGCGATGCCCGCCCCGGCCCGGCGGCCAAGTTAAAAAAATAAATAATCCCGTTCAGTCTCAATGGCAGGGTGCGGGCCGGCCCGGCGGCGATTGCGGCGGGCAGCAGGCCTCTTGGACAGGTTGAGAGATAAAAAAATAATAATTCCCATGCAGTCTCAATGGCGGGGTGCGGGCCGGGGAATAGGCCTCTTGGCCGGGGTGAATATGTTGGAACGCGGCGCGCGTAAATAGAAGCGGCTGGAGGTACCGGGGGCGAAGCCCGCCCCGGCCCGGAGGCCGAGTTAAAAAAAATAATAATCCCCGTTCAGTCTCAATGGCGGGGTGCGGGCCGGCCCGGCGGCGAGTGCGGCGGGCAGCAGGCCTCTTGGACAGGTTGAGAGATAAAAAAATAATAATTCCCGTGTAGTCTCAATGGCGGGGTGCGGGCCGGGGAATAGGCCTCTTGGCCGGGGTGAATAGTGTTGGAACACGGCCCGCGGAAATAGTAGCGGCTGGAGGTACCGGGGGCGATGCCCGCCCCGGCCCGGCGGCCAAGTTAAAAAAAAAAATAATCCCCGTTCAGTCTCAATGGCAGGGTGCGGGCCGGCCCGGCGGCGATTGCGGCGGGCAGCAGGCCTCTTGGACAGGTTGAGAGATAAAAAAATAATAATTCCCATGCAGTCTCAATGGCGGGGTGCGGGCCGGGGAATAGGCCTCTTGGCCGGGGTGAATAGTGTTGGAACACGGCCCGCGGAAATAGTAGCGGCTGGAGGTACCGGGGGCGAAGCCCGCCCCGGCCCGGAGGCCGAGTTAAAAAAAATAATAATCCCCGTTCAGTCTCAATGACGGGGTGCGGGCCGGCCCGGCGGACGAGTGTGGCCGGGGAAGAGGCCTCTTGGCCGGGATGAATATGTTGGAACGCGGCGCGCGTAAATAGAAGCGGCTGGAGGTACCGGGGGCGAAGCCCGCCCCGGCCCGGAGGCCGAGTTAAAAAAAATAATAATCCCCGTTCAGTCTCAATGGCGGGGTGCGGGCCGGCCCGGCGGCGAGTGCGGCGGGCAGCAGGCCTCTTGGACAGGTTGAGAGATAAAAAAATAATAATTCCCGTGCAGTCTCAATGGCGGGGTGCGGGCCGGCCCGGCGGACGAGTGTGGCCGGGGAAGAGGCCTCTTGGCCGGGGTGAATATGTTGGAACGCGGCGCGCGTAAATAGAAGCGGCTGGAGGTACCGGGGGCGAAGCCCGCCCCGGCCCGGAGGCCGAGTTAAAAAAAATAATAATCCCCGTTCAGTCTCAATGGCAGGGTGCGGGCCGGCCCGGCGGCGATTGCGGCGGGCAGCAGGCCTCTTGGACAGGTTGAGAGATAAAAAAATAATAATTCCCGTGCAGTCTCAATGGCGGGGTGCGGGCCGGGGAATAGGCCTCTTGGCCGGGGTGAATATGTTGGAACGCGGCGCGCGTAAATAGAAGCGGCTGGAGGTACCGGGGGCGAAACCCGCCCCGGCCCGGAGGCCGAGTTAAAAAAAATAATAATCCCCGTTCAGTCTCAATGGCGGGGTGCGGGCCGGCCCGGCGGCGAGTGCGGCGGGCAGCAGGCCTCTTGGACAGGTTGAGAGATAAAAAAATAATAATTCCCGTGCAGTCTCAATGGCGGGGTGCGGGCCGGGGAATAGGCCTCTTGGCCGGGGTGAATAGTGTTGGAACACGGCCCGCGGAAATAGTAGCGGCTGGAGGTACCGGGGGCGATGCCCGCCCCGGCCCGGCGGCCAAGTTAAAAAAATAAATAATCCCGTTCAGTCTCAATGGCAGGGTGCGGGCCGGCCCGGCGGCGATTGCGGCGGGCAGCAGGCCTCTTGGACAGGTTGAGAGATAAAAAAATAATAATTCCCATGCAGTCTCAATGGCGGGGTGCGGGCCGGGGAATAGGCCTCTTGGCCGGGGTGAATATGTTGGAACGCGGCGCGCGTAAATAGAAGCGGCTGGAGGTACCGGGGGCGAAGCCCGCCCCGGCCCGGAGGCCGAGTTAAAAAAAATAATAATCCCCGTTCAGTCTCAATGGCGGGGTGCGGGCCGGCCCGGCGGCGAGTGCGGCGGGCAGCAGGCCTCTTGGACAGGTTGAGAGATAAAAAAATAATAATTCCCGTGTAGTCTCAATGGCGGGGTGCGGGCCGGGGAATAGGCCTCTTGGCCGGGGTGAATAGTGTTGGAACACGGCCCGCGGAAATAGTAGCGGCTGGAGGTACCGGGGGCGATGCCCGCCCCGGCCCGGCGGCCAAGTTAAAAAAAAAAATAATCCCCGTTCAGTCTCAATGGCAGGGTGCGGGCCGGCCCGGCGGCGATTGCGGCGGGCAGCAGGCCTCTTGGACAGGTTGAGAGATAAAAAAATAATAATTCCCATGCAGTCTCAATGGCGGGGTGCGGGCCGGGGAATAGGCCTCTTGGCCGGGGTGAATAGTGTTGGAACACGGCCCGCGGAAATAGTAGCGGCTGGAGGTACCGGGGGCGATGCCCGCCCCGGCCCGGCGGCCAAGTTAAAAAAATAAATAATCCCCGTTCAGTCTCAATGGCAGGGTGCGGGCCGGCCCGGCGGCGAGTGCGGCGGGCAGCAGGCCTCTTGGACAGGTTGAGAGATAAAAAAATAATAATTCCCGTTCAGTCTCAATGGCAGGGTGCGGGCCGGCCCGGCGGCGATTGCGGCGGGCAGCAGGCCTCTTGGACAGGTTGAGAGATAAAAAAATAATAATTCCCATGCAGTCTCAATGGCGGGGTGCGGGCCGGGGAATAGGCCTCTTGGCCGGGGTGAATATGTTGGAACGCGGCGCGCGTAAATAGAAGCGGCTGGAGGTACCGGGGGCGAAGCCCGCCCCGGCCCGGAGGCCGAGTTAAAAAAAATAATAATCCCCGTTCAGTCTCAATGGCAGGGTGCGGGCCGGCCCGGCAGCGATTGCGGCGGGCAGCAGGCCTCTTGGACAGGTTGAGAGATAAAAAAATAATAATTCCCATGCAGTCTCAATGGCGGGGTGCGGGCCGGGGAATAGGCCTCTTGGCCGGGGTGAATATGTTGGAACGCAGCGCGCGTAAATAGAAGCGGCTGGAGGTACCGGGGGCGATGCCCGCCCCGGCCCGGCGGCCAAGTTAAAAAAATAAATAATCCCGTTCAGTCTCAATGGCAGGGTGCGGGCCGGCCCGGCGGCGATTGCGGCGGGCAGCAGGCCTCTTGGACAGGTTGAGAGATAAAAAAATAATAATTCCCATGCAGTCTCAATGGCGGGGTGCGGGCCGGGGAATAGGCCTCTTGGCCGGGGTGAATATGTTGGAACGCGGCGCGCGTAAATAGAAGCGGCTGGAGGTACCGGGGGCGAAGCCCGCCCCGGCCCGGAGGCCGAGTTAAAAAAAATAATAATCCCCGTTCAGTCTCAATGGCGGGGTGCGGGCCGGCCCGGCGGCGAGTGCGGCGGGCAGCAGGCCTCTTGGACAGGTTGAGAGATAAAAAAATAATAATTCCCGTGTAGTCTCAATGGCGGGGTGCGGGCCGGGGAATAGGCCTCTTGGCCGGGGTGAATAGTGTTGGAACACGGCCCGCGGAAATAGTAGCGGCTGGAGGTACCGGGGGCGATGCCCGCCCCGGCCCGGCGGCCAAGTTAAAAAAATAAATAATCCCCGTTCAGTCTCAATGGCAGGGTGCGGGCCGGCCCGGCGGCGATTGCGGCGGGCAGCAGGCCTCTTGGACAGGTTGAGAGATAAAAAAATAATAATTCCCATGCAGTCTCAATGGCGGGGTGCGGGCCGGGGAATAGGCCTCTTGGCCGGGGTGAATAGTGTTGGAACACGGCCCGCGGAAATAGTAGCGGCTGGAGGTACCGGGGGCGATGCCCGCCCCGGCCCGGCGGCCAAGTTAAAAAAATAAATAATCCCCGTTCAGTCTCAATGGCAGGGTGCGGGCCGGCCCGGCGGCGAGTGCGGCGGGCAGCAGGCCTCTTGGACAGGTTGAGAGATAAAAAAATAATAATTCCCGTTCAGTCTCAATGGCAGGGTGCGGGCCGGCCCGGCGGCGATTGCGGCGGGCAGCAGGCCTCTTGGACAGGTTGAGAGATAAAAAAATAATAATTCCCATGCAGTCTCAATGGCGGGGTGCGGGCCGGGGAATAGGCCTCTTGGCCGGGGTGAATATGTTGGAACGCGGCGCCCGTAAATAGAAGCGGCTGGAGGTACCGGGGGCGAAGCCCGCCCCGGCCCGGAGGCCGAGTTAAAAAAAATAATAATCCCGTTCAGTCTCAATGGCGGGGTGCGGGCCGGCCCGGCGGCGAGTGCGGCGGGCAGCAGGCCTCTTGGACAGGTTGAGAGATAAAAAAATAATAATTCCCGTGCAGTCTCAATGGCGGGGTGCGGGCCGGGGAATAGGCCTCTTGGCCGGGGTGAATAGTGTTGGAACACGGCCCGCGGAAATAGTAGCGGCTGGAGGTACCGGGGGCGAAGCCCGCCCCGGGCCGGCGGCCAAGTTAAAAAAATAAATAATCCCCGTTCAGTCTCAATGGCAGGGTGCGGGCCGGCCCGGCGGCGAGTGCGGCGGGCAGCAGGCCTCTTGGACAGGTTGAGAGATAAAAAAATAATAATTCCCGTTCAGTATCAATGGCAGGGTGCGGGCCGGCCCGGCGGCGATTGCAGCGGGCAGCAGGCCTCTTGGACAGGTTGAGAGATAAAAAAATAATAATTCCCATGCAGTCTCAATGGCGGGGTGCGGGCCGGGGAATAGGCCTCTTGGCCGGGGTGAATATGTTGGAACGCGGCGCGCGTAAATAGAAGCGGCTGGAGGTACCGGGGGCGAAGCCCGCCCCGGCCCGGAGGCCGAGTTAAAAAAAATAATAATCCCCGTTCAGTCTCAATGGCGGGGTGCGGGCCGGCCCGGCGGCGAGTGCGGCGGGCAGCAGGCCTCTTGGACAGGTTGAGAGATAAAAAAATAATAATTCCCGTGCAGTCTCAATGGCGGGGTGCGGCCCGGGGAATAGGCCTCTTGGCCGGGGTGAATAGTGTTGGAACACGGCCCGCGGAAATAGTAGCGGCTGGAGGTACCGGGGGCGATGCCCGCCCCGGCCCGGCGGCCAAGTTAAAAAAATAAATAATCCCCGTTCAGTCTCAATGGCAGGGTGCGGGCCGGCCCGGCGGCGATTGCGGCGGGCAGCAGGCCTCTTGGACAGGTTGAGAGATAAAAAAATAATAATTCCCATGCAGTCTCAATGGCGGGGTGCGGGCCGGGGAATAGGCCTCTTGGCCGGGGTGAATAGTGTTGGAACACGGCCCGCGGAAATAGTAGCGGCTGGAGGTACCGGGGGCGATGCCCGCCCCGGCCCGGCGGCCAAGTTAAAAAAATAAATAATCCCCGTTCAGTCTCAATGGCAGGGTGCGGGCCGGCCCGGCGGCGAGTGCGGCGGGCAGCAGGCCTCTTGGACAGGTTGAGAGATAAAAAAATAATAATTCCCGTTCAGTCTCAATGGCAGGGTGCGGGCCGGCCCGGCGGCGATTGCGGCGGGCAGCAGGCCTCTTGGACAGGTTGAGAGATAAAAAAATAATAATTCCCATGCAGTCTCAATGGCGGGGTGCGGGCCGGGGAATAGGCCTCTTGGCCGGGGTGAATATGTTGGAACGCGGCGCGCGTAAATAGAAGCGGCTGGAGGTACCGGGGGCGAAGCCCGCCCCGGCCCGGAGGCCGAGTTAAAAAAAATAATAATCCCCGTTCAGTCTCAATGGCGGGGTGCGGGCCGGCCCGGCGGCGAGTGCGGCGGGCAGCAGGCCTCTTGGACAGGTTGAGAGATAAAAAAATAATAATTCCCGTGCAGTCTCAATGGCGGGGTGCGGGCCGGGGAATAGGCCTCTTGGCCGGGGTGAATAGTGTTGGAACACGGCCCGCGGAAATAGTAGCGGCTGGAGGTACCGGGGGCGATGCCCGCCCCGGCCCGGCGGCCAAGTTAAAAAAATAAATAATCCCCGTTCAGTCTCAATGGCAGGGTGCGGGCCGGCCCGGCGGCGATTGCGGCGGGCAGCAGGCCTCTTGGACAGGTTGAGAGATAAAAAAATAATAATTCCCGTGCAGTCTCAATGGCGGGGTGCGGGCCGGGGAATAGGCCTCTTGGCCGGGGTGAATAGTGTTGGAACACGGCCCGCGGAAATAGTAGCGGCTGGAGGTACCGGGGGCGATGCCCGCCCCGGGCCGGCGGCCAAGTTAAAAAAATAAATAATCCCCGTTCAGTCTCAATGGCAGGGTGCGGGCCGGCCCGGCGGCGAGTGCGGCGGGCAGCAGGCCTCTTGGACAGGTTGAGAGATAAAAAAATAATAATTCCCGTTCAGTATCAATGGCAGGGTGCGGGCCGGCCCGGCGGCGATTGCGGCGGGCAGCAGGCCTCTTGGACAGGTTGAGAGATAAAAAAATAATAATTCCCATGCAGTCTCAATGGCGGGGTGCGGGCCGGGGAATAGGCCTCTTGGCCGGGGTGAATATGTTGGAGCGCGCCGCGCGTAAATAGAAGCGGCTGGAGGTACCGGGGGCGAAGCCCGCCCCGGCCCGGAGGCCGAGTTAAAAAAAATAATAATCCCCGTTCAGTCTCAATGGCGGGGTGCGGGCCGGCCCGGCGGCGAGTGCGGCGGGCAGCAGGCCTCTTGGACAGGTTGAGAGATAAAAAAATAATAATTCCCGTTCAGTCTCAATGGCGGGGTGCGGGCCGGCCCGGCGGCGAGTGCGGCGGGCAGCAGGCCTCTTGGACAGGTTGAGAGATAAAAAAACAATAATTCCCGTGCAGTCTCAATGGCGGGGTGCGGGCCGGGGAATAGGCCTCTTGGCCGGGGTGAATAGTGTTGGAACACGGCCCGCGGAAATAGTAGCGGCTGGAGGTACCGGGGGCGATGCCCGCCCCTGCGGCCAAGTTAAAAAAATAAATAATCCCCGTTCAGTCTCAATGGCGGGGTGGGGGCCGGCCCGGCGGCGATTGCGGCGGGCAGCAGGCCTCTTGGACAGGTTGAGAGATAAAAAAATAATAATTCCCATGCAGTCTCAATGGCGGGGTGCGGGCCGGGGAATAGGCCTCTTGGCCGGGGTGAATATGTTGGAACGCGGCGCGCGTAAATAGAAGCGGCTGGAGGTACCGGGGGCGAAGCCCGCCCCGGCCCGGAGGCCGAGTTAAAAAAAATAATAATCCCCGTTCAGTCTCAATGACGGGGTGCGGGCCGGCCCGGCGGACGAGTGTGGCCGGGGAAGAGGCCTCTTGGCCGGGATGAATATGTTGGAACGCGGCGCGCGTAAATAGAAGCGGCTGGAGGTACCGGGGGCGAAGCCCGCCCCGGCCCGGAGGCCGAGTTAAAAAAAATAATAATCCCCGTTCAGTCTCAATGGCGGGGTGCGGGCCGGCCCGGCGGCGAGTGCGGCGGGCAGCAGGCCTCTTGGACAGGTTGAGAGATAAAAAAATAATAATTCCCGTGCAGTCTCAATGGCGGGGTGCGGGCCGGCCCGGCGGACGAGTGTGGCCGGGGAAGAGGCCTCTTGGCCGGGGTGAATATGTTGGAACGCGGCGCGCGTAAATAGAAGCGGCTGGAGGTACCGGGGGCGAAGCCCGCCCCGGCCCGGAGGCCGAGTTAAAAAAAATAATAATCCCGTTCAGTCTCAATGGCGGGGTGCGGGCCGGCCCGGCGGCGAGTGCGGCGGGCAGCAGGCCTCTTGGACAGGTTGAGAAATAAAAAAATAATAATTCCCGTTCAGTCTCAATGGCAGGGTGCGGGCCGGCCCGGCGGCGATTGCGGCGGGCAGCAGGCCTCTTGGACAGGTTGAGAGATAAAAAAATAATAATTCCCGTGCGGTCTCAATGGCGGGGTGCGGGCCGGGGAATAGGCCTCTTGGCCGGGGTGAATATGTTGGAACGCGGCGCGCGTAAATAGAAGCGGCTGGAGGTACCGGGGGCGAAGCCCGCCCCGGCCCGGAGGCCGAGTTAAAAAAAATAATAATCCCCGTTCAGTCTCAATGGCGGGGTGCGGGCCGGCCCGGCGGCGAGTGCGGCGGGCAGCAGGCCTCTTGGACAGGTTGAGAGATAAAAAAATAATAATTCCCGTTCAGTCTCAATGGCGGGGTGCGGGCCGGCCCGGCGGCGAGTGCGGCGGGCAGCAGGCCTCTTGGACAGGTTGAGAGATAAAAAAACAATAATTCCCGTGCAGTCTCAATGGCGGGGTGCGGGCCGGGGAATAGGCCTCTTGGCCGGGGTGAATAGTGTTGGAACACGGCCCGCGGAAATAGTAGCGGCTGGAGGTACCGGGGGCGATGCCCGCCCCTGCGGCCAAGTTAAAAAAATAAATAATCCCCGTTCAGTCTCAATGGCGGGGTGGGGGCCGGCCCGGCGGCGATTGCGGCGGGCAGCAGGCCTCTTGGACAGGTTGAGAGATAAAAAAATAATAATTCCCATGCAGTCTCAATGGCGGGGTGCGGGCCGGGGAATAGGCCTCTTGGCCGGGGTGAATATGTTGGAACGCGGCGCGCGTAAATAGAAGCGGCTGGAGGTACCGGGGGCGAAGCCCGCCCCGGCCCGGAGGCCGAGTTAAAAAAAATAATAATCCCCGTTCAGTCTCAATGACGGGGTGCGGGCCGGCCCGGCGGACGAGTGTGGCCGGGGAAGAGGCCTCTTGGCCGGGATGAATATGTTGGAACGCGGCGCGCGTAAATAGAAGCGGCTGGAGGTACCGGGGGCGAAGCCCGCCCCGGCCCGGAGGCCGAGTTAAAAAAAATAATAATCCCCGTTCAGTCTCAATGGCGGGGTGCGGGCCGGCCCGGCGGCGAGTGCGGCGGGCAGCAGGCCTCTTGGACAGGTTGAGAGATAAAAAAATAATAATTCCCGTGCAGTCTCAATGGCGGGGTGCGGGCCGGCCCGGCGGACGAGTGTGGCCGGGGAAGAGGCCTCTTGGCCGGGGTGAATATGTTGGAACGCGGCGCGCGTAAATAGAAGCGGCTGGAGGTACCGGGGGCGAAGCCCGCCCCGGCCCGGAGGCCGAGTTAAAAAAAATAATAATCCCCGTTCAGTCTCAATGGCGGGGTGCGGGCCGGCCCGGCGGCGAGTGCGGCGGGCAGCAGGCCTCTTGGACAGGTTGAGAAATAAAAAAATAATAATTCCCGTTCAGTCTCAATGGCAGGGTGCGGGCCGGCCCGGCGGCGATTGCGGCGGGCAGCAGGCCTCTTGGACAGGTTGAGAGATAAAAAAATAATAATTCCCGTGCGGTCTCAATGGCGGGGTGCGGGCCGGGGAATAGGCCTCTTGGCCGGGGTGAATATGTTGGAACGCGGCGCGCGTAAATAGAAGCGGCTGGAGGTACCGGGGGCGAAGCCCGCCCCGGCCCGGAGGCCGAGTTAAAAAAAATAATAATCCCCGTTCAGTCTCAATGGCGGGGTGCGGGCCGGCCCGGCGGCGAGTGCGGCGGGCAGCAGGCCTCTTGGACAGGTTGAGAGATAAAAAAATAATAATTCCCGTGCAGTCTCAATGGCGGGGTGCGGGCCGGGGAATAGGCCTCTTGGCCGGGGTGAATAGTGTTGGAACACGGCCCGCGGAAATAGTAGCGGCTGGAGGTACCGGGGGCGATGCCCGCCCCGGCCCGGCGGCCAAGTTAAAAAAATAAATAATCCCGTTCAGTCTCAATGGCAGGGTGCGGGCCGGCCCGGCGGCGATTGCGGCGGGCAGCAGGCCTCTTGGACAGGTTGAGAGATAAAAAAATAATAATTCCCATGCAGTCTCAATGGCGGGGTGCGGGCCGGGGAATAGGCCTCTTGGCCGGGGTGAATATGTTGGAACGCGGCGCGCGTAAATAGAAGCGGCTGGAGGTACCGGGGGCGAAGCCCGCCCCGGCCCGGAGGCCGAGTTAAAAAAAATAATAATCCCCGTTCAGTCTCAATGGCGGGGTGCGGGCCGGCCCGGCGGCGAGTGCGGCGGGCAGCAGGCCTCTTGGACAGGTTGAGAGATAAAAAAATAATAATTCCCGTGTAGTCTCAATGGCGGGGTGCGGGCCGGGGAATAGGCCTCTTGGCCGGGGTGAATAGTGTTGGAACACGGCCCGCGGAAATAGTAGCGGCTGGAGGTACCGGGGGCGATGCCCGCCCCGGCCCGGCGGCCAAGTTAAAAAAAAAAATAATCCCCGTTCAGTCTCAATGGCAGGGTGCGGGCCGGCCCGGCGGCGATTGCGGCGGGCAGCAGGCCTCTTGGACAGGTTGAGAGATAAAAAAATAATAATTCCCATGCAGTCTCAATGGCGGGGTGCGGGCCGGGGAATAGGCCTCTTGGCCGGGGTGAATAGTGTTGGAACACGGCCCGCGGAAATAGTAGCGGCTGGAGGTACCGGGGGCGATGCCCGCCCCGGCCCGGCGGCCAAGTTAAAAAAATAAATAATCCCCGTTCAGTCTCAATGGCAGGGTGCGGGCCGGCCCGGCGGCGAGTGCGGCGGGCAGCAGGCCTCTTGGACAGGTTGAGAGATAAAAAAATAATAATTCCCGTTCAGTCTCAATGGCAGGGTGCGGGCCGGCCCGGCGGCGATTGCGGCGGGCAGCAGGCCTCTTGGACAGGTTGAGAGATAAAAAAATAATAATTCCCATGCAGTCTCAATGGCGGGGTGCGGGCCGGGGAATAGGCCTCTTGGCCGGGGTGAATATGTTGGAACGCGGCGCGCGTAAATAGAAGCGGCTGGAGGTACCGGGGGCGAAGCCCGCCCCGGCCCGGAGGCCGAGTTAAAAAAAATAATAATCCCCGTTCAGTCTTAATGGCGGGGTGCGGGCCGGCCCGGCGGCGAGTGCGGCGGGCAGCAGGCCTCTTGGACAGGTTGAGAGATAAAAAAATAATAATTCCCGTGCAGTCTCAATGGCGGGGTGCGGGCCGGGGAATAGGCCTCTTGGCCGGGGTGAATAGTGTTGGAACACGGCCCGCGGAAATAGTAGCGGCTGGAGGTACCGGGGGCGATGCCCGCCCCGGCCCGGCGGCCAAGTTAAAAAAATAAATAATCCCCGTTCAGTCTCAATGGCAGGGTGCGGGCCGGCCCGGCGGCGATTGCGGCGGGCAGCAGGCCTCTAGGACAGGTTGAGAGATAAAAAAATAATAATTCCCATGCAGTCTCAATGGCGGGGTGCGGGCCGGGGAATAGGCCTCTTGGCCGGGGTGAATAGTGTTGGAACACGGCCCGCGGAAATAGTAGCGGCTGGAGGTACCGGGGGCGATGCCCGCCCCGGCCCGGCGGCCAAGTTAAAAAAATAAATAATCCCCGTTCAGTCTCAATGGCAGGGTGCGGGCCGGCCCGGCGGCGAGTGCGGCGGGCAGCAGGCCTCTTGGACAGGTTGAGAGATAAAAAAAATAATAATTCCCGTTCAGTCTCAATGGCAGGGTGCGGGCCGGCCCGGCGGCGATTGCGGCGGGCAGCAGGCCTCTTGGACAGGTTGAGAGATAAAAAAATAATAATTCCCATGCAGTCTCAATGGCGGGGTGCGGGCCGGGGAATAGGCCTCTTGGCCGGGGTGAATATGTTGGAACGCGGCGCGCGTAAATAGAAGCGGCTGGAGGTACCGGGGGCGAAGCCCGCCCCGGCCCGGAGGCCGAGTTAAAAAAAATAATAATCCCCGTTCAGTCTCAATGGCGGGGTGCGGGCCGGCCCGGCGGCGAGTGCGGCGGGCAGCAGGCCTCTTGGACAGGTTGAGAGATAAAAAAATAATAATTCCCGTGCAGTCTCAATGGCGGGGTGCGGGCCGGGGAATAGGCCTCTTGGCCGGGGTGAATAGTGTTGGAACACGGCCCGCGGAAATAGTAGCGGCTGGAGGTACCGGGGGCGATGCCCGCCCCGGCCCGGCGGCCAAGTTAAAAAAATAAATAATCCCCGTTCAGTCTCAATGGCAGGGTGCGGGCCGGCCCGGCGGCGATTGCGGCGGGCAGCAGGCCTCTTGGACAGGTTGAGAGATAAAAAAATAATAATTCCCGTGCAGTCTCAATGGCGGGGTGCGGGCCGGCGAATAGGCCTCTTGGCCGGGGTGAATAGTGTTGGAACACGGCCCGCGGAAATAGTAGCGGCTGGAGGTACCGGGGGCGAAGCCCGCCCCGGGCCGGCGGCCAAGTTAAAAAAATAAATAATCCCCGTTCAGTCTCAATGGCAGGGTGCGGGCCGGCCCGGCGGCGAGTGCGGCGGGCAGCAGGCCTGTTGGACAGATTGAGAGATAAAAAAATAATAATTCCCGTTCAGTATCAATGGCAGGGTGCGGGCCGGCCCGGCGGCGATTGCGGCGGGCAGCAGGCCTCTTGGACAGGTTGAGAGATAAAAAAATAATAATTCCCATGCAGTCTCAATGGCGGGGTGCGGGCCGGGGAATAGGCCTCTTGGCCGGGGTGAATATGTTGGAGCGCGCCGCGCGTAAATAGAAGCGGCTGGAGGTACCGGGGGCGAAGCCCGCCCCGGCCCGGAGGCCGAGTTAAAAAAAATAATAATCCCCGTTCAGTCTCAATGGCGGGGTGCGGGCCGGCCCGGCGGCGAGTGCGGCGGGCAGCAGGCCTCTTGGACAGGTTGAGAGATAAAAAAATAATAATTCCCGTGCAGTCTCAATGGCGGGGTGCGGGCCGGGGAATAGGCCTCTTGGCCGGGGTGAATAGTGTTGGAACACGGCCCGCGGAAATAGTAGCGGCTGGAGGTACCGGGGGCGATGCCCGCCCCTGCGGCCAAGTTAAAAAAATAAATAATCCCGTTCAGTCTCAATGGCGGGGTGCGGGCCGGCCCGGCGGCGATTGCGGCGGGCAGCAGGCCTCTTGGACAGGTTGAGAGATAAAAAAATAATAATTCCCATGCAGTCTCAATGGCGGGGTGCGGGCCGGGGAATAGGCCTCTTGGCCGGGGTGAATATGTTGGAACGCGGCGCGCGTAAATAGAAGCGGCTGGAGGTACCGGGGGCGAAGCCCGCCCCGGCCCGGAGGCCGAGTTAAAAAAAATAATAATCCCCGTTCAGTCTCAATGGCGGGGTGCGGGCCGGCCCGGCGGCGAGTGCGGCGGGCAGCAGGCCTCTTGGACAGGTTGAGAGATAAAAAAATAATAATTCCCGTGCAGTCTCAATGGCGGGGTGCGGGCCGGGGAATAGGCCTCTTGGCCGGGGTGAATAGTGTTGGAACACGGCCCGCGGAAATAGTAGCGGCTGGAGGTACCGGGGGCGATGCCCGCCCCGGCCCGGCGGCCAAGTTAAAAAAATAAATAATCCCCGTTCAGTCTCAATGGCAGGGTGCGGGCCGGCCCGGCGGCGAGTGCGGCGGGCAGCAGGCCTCTTGGACAGGTTGAGAGATAAAAAAATAATAATTCCCGTTCAGTCTCAATGGCAGGGTGCGGGCCGGCCCGGCGGCGATTGCGGCGGGCAGCAGGCCTCTTGGACAGGTTGAGAGATAAAAAAATAATAATTCCCATGCAGTCTCAATGGCGGGGTGCGGGCCGGGGAATAGGCCTCTTGGCCGGGGTGAATATGTTGGAACGCGGCGCGCGTAAATAGAAGCGGCTGGAGGTACCGGGGGCGAAGCCCGCCCCGGCCCGGAGGCCGAGTTAAAAAAAATAATAATCCCCGTTCAGTCTCAATGGCGGGGTGCGGGCCGGCCCGGCGGCGAGTGCGGCGGGCAGCAGGCCTCTTGGACAGGTTGAGAGATAAAAAAATAATAATTCCCGTGCAGTCTCAATGGCGGGGTGCGGGCCGGGGAATAGGCCTCTTGGCCGGGGTGAATAGTGTTGGAACACGGCCCGCGGAAATAGTAGCGGCTGGAGGTACCGGGGGCGATGCCCGCCCCGGCCCGGCGGCCAAGTTAAAAAAATAAATAATCCCCGTTCAGTCTCAATGGCAGGGTGCGGGCCGGCCCGGCGGCGATTGCGGCGGGCAGCAGGCCTCTTGGACAGGTTGAGAGATAAAAAAATAATAATTCCCGTGCAGTCTCAATGGCGGGGTGCGGGCCGGCGAATAGGCCTCTTGGCCGGGGTGAATAGTGTTGGAACACGGCCCGCGGAAATAGTAGCGGCTGGAGGTACCGGGGGCGAAGCCCGCCCCGGGCCGGCGGCCAAGTTAAAAAAATAAATAATCCCCGTTCAGTCTCAATGGCAGGGTGCGGGCCGGCCCGGCGGCGAGTGCGGCGGGCAGCAGGCCTCTTGGACAGATTGAGAGATAAAAAAATAATAATTCCCGTTCAGTATCAATGGCAGGGTGCGGGCCGGCCCGGCGGCGATTGCGGCGGGCAGCAGGCCTCTTGGACAGGTTGAGAGATAAAAAAATAATAATTCCCATGCAGTCTCAATGGCGGGGTGCGGGCCGGGGAATAGGCCTCTTGGCCGGGGTGAATATGTTGGAGCGCGCCGCGCGTAAATAGAAGCGGCTGGAGGTACCGGGGGCGAAGCCCGCCCCGGCCCGGAGGCCGAGTTAAAAAAAATAATAATCCCCGTTCAGTCTCAATGGCGGGGTGCGGGCCGGCCCGGCGGCGAGTGCGGCGGGCAGCAGGCCTCTTGGACAGGTTGAGAGATAAAAAAATAATAATTCCCGTGCAGTCTCAATGGCGGGGTGCGGGCCGGGGAATAGGCCTCTTGGCCGGGGTGAATAGTGTTGGAACACGGCCCGCGGAAATAGTAGCGGCTGGAGGTACCGGGGGCGATGCCCGCCCCTGCGGCCAAGTTAAAAAAATAAATAATCCCGTTCAGTCTCAATGGCGGGGTGCGGGCCGGCCCGGCGGCGATTGCGGCGGGCAGCAGGCCTCTTGGACAGGTTGAGAGATAAAAAAATAATAATTCCCATGCAGTCTCAATGGCGGGGTGCGGGCCGGGGAATAGGCCTCTTGGCCGGGGTGAATATGTTGGAACGCGGCGCGCGTAAATAGAAGCGGCTGGAGGTACCGGGGGCGAAGCCCGCCCCGGCCCGGAGGCCGAGTTAAAAAAAATAATAATCCCCGTTCAGTCTCAATGGCGGGGTGCGGGCCGGCCCGGCGGCGAGTGCGGCGGGCAGCAGGCCTCTTGGACAGGTTGAGAGATAAAAAAATAATAATTCCCGTGCAGTCTCAATGGCGGGGTGCGGGCCGGGGAATAGGCCTCTTGGCCGGGGTGAATAGTGTTGGAACACGGCCCGCGGAAATAGTAGCGGCTGGAGTCCGGCCCGGCGGACGAGTGTGGCCGGGGAAGAGGCCTCTTGGCCGGGATGAATATGTTGGAACGCGGCGCGCGTAAATAGAAGCGGCTGGAGGTACCGGGGGCGAAGCCCGCCCCGGCCCGGAGGCCGAGTTAAAAAAAATAATAATCCCCGTTCAGTCTCAATGGCGGGGTGCGGGCCGGCCCGGCGGCGTGCGGCGGGCAGCAGGCCTCTTGGACAGGTTGAGAGATAAAAAAATAATAATTCCCGTGCAGTCTCAATGGCGGGGTGCGGGCCGGGGAATAGGCCTCTTGGCCGGGGTGAATAGTGTTGGAACACGGCCCGCGGAAATAGTAGCGGCTGGAGGTACCGGGGGCGATGCCCGCCCCGGCCCGGCGGCCAAGTTAAAAAAATAAATAATCCCCGTTCAGTCTCAATGGCAGGGTGCGGGCCGGCCCGGCGGCGATTGCGGCGGGCAGCAGGCCTCTTGGACAGGTTGAGAGATAAAAAAATAATAATTCCCATGCAGTCTCAATGGCGGGGTGCGGGCCGGGGAATAGGCCTCTTGGCCGGGGTGAATAGTGTTGGAACACGGCCCGCGGAAATAGTAGCGGCTGGAGGGACCGGGGGCGATGCCCGCCCCGGCCCGGCGGCCAAGTTAAAAAAATAAATAATCCCCGTTCAGTCTCAATGGCAGGGTGCGGGCCGGCCCGGCGGCGAGTGCGGCGGGCAGCAGGCCTTTTGGACAGGTTGAGAGATAAAAAAAATAATAATTCCCGTTCAGTCTCAATGGCAGGGTGCGGGCCGGCCCGGCGGCGATTGCGGCGGGCAGCAGGCCTCTTGGACAGGTTGAGAGATAAAAAAATAATAATTCCCATGCAGTCTGAATGGCGGGGTGCGGGCCGGGGAATAGGCCTCTTGGCCGGGGTGAATATGTTGGAACGCGGCGCGCGTAAATAGAAGCGGCTGGAGGTACCGGGGGCGAAGCACGCCCCGGCCCGGAGGCCGAGTTAAAAAAATAATAATCCCCGTTCAGTCTTAATGGCGGGGTGCGGGCCGGCCCGGCGGCGAGTGCGGCGGGCAGCAGGCCTCTTGGACAGGTTGAGAGATAAAAAAAATAATAATTCCCGTGCAGTCTCAATGGCGGGGTGCGGGCCGGGGAATAGGCCTCTTGGCCGGGGTGAATAGTGTTGGAACACGGCCCGCGGAAATAGTAGCGGCTGGAGGGACCGGGGGCGATGCCCGCCCCGGCCCGGCGGCCAAGTTAAAAAAATAAATAATCCCCGTTCAGTCTCAATGGCAGGGTGCGGGCCGGCCCGGCGGCGAGTGCGGCGGGCAGCAGGCCTCTTGGACAGGTTGAGAGATAAAAAAATAATAATTCCCGTTCAGTCTCAATGGCAGGGTGCGGGCCGGCCCGGCGGCGATTGCGGCGGGCAGCAGGCCTCTTGGACAGGTTGAGAGATAAAAAAATAATAATTCCCGTGCAGTCTCAATGGCGGGGTGCGGGCCGGGGAATAGGCCTCTTGGCCGGGGTGAATAGTGTTGGAACACGGCCCGCGGAAATAGTAGCGGCTGGAGGTACCGGGGGCGATGCCCGCCCCGGCCCGGCGGCCAAGTTAAAAAAATAAATAATCCCGTTCAGTCTCAATGGCAGGGTGCGGGCCGGCCCGGCGGCGATTGCGGCGGGCAGCAGGCCTCTTGGACAGGTTGAGAGATAAAAAAATAATAATTCCCATGCAGTCTCAATGGCGGGGTGCGGGCCGGGGAATAGGCCTCTTGGCCGGGGTGAATATGTTGGAACGCGGCGCGCGTAAATAGAAGCGGCTGGAAGTACCGGGGGCGAAGCCCGCCCCGGCCCGGAGGCCGAGTTAAAAAAAATAATAAGCCCCGTTCAGTCTCAATGGCGGGGTGCGGGCCGGCCCGGCGGCGAGTGCGGCGGGCAGCAGGCCTCTTGGACAGGTTGAGAGATAAAAAAATAATAATTCCCATGCAGTCTCAATGGCGGGGTGCGGGCCGGGGAATAGGCCTCTTGGCCGGGGTGAATATGTTGGAACGCGGCGCGCGTAAATAGAAGCGGCTGGAGGTACCGGGGGCGAAGCCCGCCCCGGCCCGGAGGCCGAGTTAAAAAAATAATAATCCCCGTTCAGTATTAATGGCGGGGTGCGGGCCGGCCCGGCGGCGAGTGCGGCGGGCAGCAGGCCTCTTGGACAGGTTGAGAGATAAAAAAATAATAATTCCCGTGCAGTCTCAATGGCGGGGTGCGGGCCGGGGAATAGGCCTCTTGGCCGGGGTGAATAGTGTTGGAACACGGCCCGCGGAAATAGTAGCGGCTGGAGGTACCGGGGGCGATGCCCGCCCCGGGCCGGCGGCCAAGTTAAAAAAATAAATAATCCCCGTTCAGTCTCAATGGCAGGGTGCGGGCCGGCCCGGCGGCGATTGCGGCGGGCAGCAGGCCTCTTGGACAGGTTGAGAGATAAAAAAATAATAATTCCCGTGCAGTCTCAATGGCGGGGTGCGGGCCGGGGAATAGGCCTCTTGGCCGGGGTGAATAGTGTTGGAACACGGCCCGCGGAAATAGTAGCGGCTGGAGGTACCGGGGGCGATGCCCGCCCCGGGCCGGCGGCCAAGTTAAAAAAATAAATAATCCCCGTTCAGTCTCAATGGCAGGGTGCGGGCCGGCCCGGCGGCGAGTGCGGCGGGCAGCAGGCCTCTTGGACAGGTTGAGAGATAAAAAAATAATAATTCCCGTTCAGTCTCAATGGCAGGGTGCGGGCCGGCCCGGCGGCGATTGCGGCGGGCAGCAGGCCTCTTGGACAGGTTGAGAGATAAAAAAATAATAATTCCCATGCAGTCTCAATGGCGGGGTGCGGGCCGGGGAATAGGCCTCTTGGCCGGGGTGAATATGTTGGAACGCGGCGCGCGTAAATAGAAGCGGCTGGAGGTACCGGGGGCGAAGCCCGCCCCGGCCCGGAGGCCGAGTTAAAAAAAATAATAATCCCCGTTCAGTCTCAATGGCGGGGTGCGGGCCGGCCCGGCGGCGAGTGCGGCGGGCAGCAGGCCTCTTGGACAGGTTGAGAGATAAAAAAATAATAATTCCCGTGTAGTCTCAATGGCGGGGTGCGGGCCGGGGAATAGGCCTCTTGGCCGGGGTGAATAGTGTTGGAACACGGCCCGCGGAAATAGTAGCGGCTGGAGGTACCGGGGGCGATGCCCGCCCCGGCCCGGCGGCCAAGTTAAAAAAAAAAATAATCCCCGTTCAGTCTCAATGGCAGGGTGCGGGCCGGCCCGGCGGCGATTGCGGCGGGCAGCAGGCCTCTTGGACAGGTTGAGAGATAAAAAAATAATAATTCCCATGCAGTCTCAATGGCGGGGTGCGGGCCGGGGAATAGGCCTCTTGGCCGGGGTGAATAGTGTTGGAACACGGCCCGCGGAAATAGTAGCGGCTGGAGGTACCGGGGGCGATGCCCGCCCCGGCCCGGCGGCCAAGTTAAAAAAATAAATAATCCCCGTTCAGTCTCAATGGCAGGGTGCGGGCCGGCCCGGCGGCGAGTGCGGCGGGCAGCAGGCCTCTTGGACAGGTTGAGAGATAAAAAAATAATAATTCCCGTTCAGTCTCAATGGCAGGGTGCGGGCCGGCCCGGCGGCGATTGCGGCGGGCAGCAGGCCTCTTGGACAGGTTGAGAGATAAAAAAATAATAATTCCCATGCAGTCTCAATGGCGGGGTGCGGGCCGGGGAATAGGCCTCTTGGCCGGGGTGAATATGTTGGAACGCGGCGCGCGTAAATAGAAGCGGCTGGAGGTACCGGGGGCGAAGCCCGCCCCGGCCCGGAGGCCGAGTTAAAAAAAATAATAATCCCCGTTCAGTCTTAATGGCGGGGTGCGGGCCGGCCCGGCGGCGAGTGCGGCGGGCAGCAGGCCTCTTGGACAGGTTGAGAGATAAAAAAATAATAATTCCCGTGCAGTCTCAATGGCGGGGTGCGGGCCGGGGAATAGGCCTCTTGGCCGGGGTGAATAGTGTTGGAACACGGCCCGCGGAAATAGTAGCGGCTGGAGGTACCGGGGGCGATGCCCGCCCCGGCCCGGCGGCCAAGTTAAAAAAATAAATAATCCCCGTTCAGTCTCAATGGCAGGGTGCGGGCCGGCCCGGCGGCGATTGCGGCGGGCAGCAGGCCTCTAGGACAGGTTGAGAGATAAAAAAATAATAATTCCCATGCAGTCTCAATGGCGGGGTGCGGGCCGGGGAATAGGCCTCTTGGCCGGGGTGAATAGTGTTGGAACACGGCCCGCGGAAATAGTAGCGGCTGGAGGTACCGGGGGCGATGCCCGCCCCGGCCCGGCGGCCAAGTTAAAAAAATAAATAATCCCCGTTCAGTCTCAATGGCAGGGTGCGGGCCGGCCCGGCGGCGAGTGCGGCGGGCAGCAGGCCTCTTGGACAGGTTGAGAGATAAAAAAATAATAATTCCCGTTCAGTCTCAATGGCAGGGTGCGGGCCGGCCCGGCGGCGATTGCGGCGGGCAGCAGGCCTCTTGGACAGGTTGAGAGATAAAAAAATAATAATTCCCATGCAGTCTCAATGGCGGGGTGCGGGCCGGGGAATAGGCCTCTTGGCCGGGGTGAATATGTTGGAACGCGGCGCGCGTAAATAGAAGCGGCTGGAGGTACCGGGGGCGAAGCCCGCCCCGGCCCGGAGGCCGAGTTAAAAAAAATAATAATCCCCGTTCAGTCTCAATGGCGGGGTGCGGGCCGGCCCGGCGGCGAGTGCGGCGGGCAGCAGGCCTCTTGGACAGGTTGAGAGATAAAAAAATAATAATTCCCGTGCAGTCTCAATGGCGGGGTGCGGGCCGGGGAATAGGCCTCTTGGCCGGGGTGAATAGTGTTGGAACACGGCCCGCGGAAATAGTAGCGGCTGGAGGTACCGGGGGCGATGCCCGCCCCGGCCCGGCGGCCAAGTTAAAAAAATAAATAATCCCCGTTCAGTCTCAATGGCAGGGTGCGGGCCGGCCCGGCGGCGATTGCGGCGGGCAGCAGGCCTCTTGGACAGGTTGAGAGATAAAAAAATAATAATTCCCGTGCAGTCTCAATGGCGGGGTGCGGGCCGGCGAATAGGCCTCTTGGCCGGGGTGAATAGTGTTGGAACACGGCCCGCGGAAATAGTAGCGGCTGGAGGTACCGGGGGCGAAGCCCGCCCCGGGCCGGCGGCCAAGTTAAAAAAATAAATAATCCCCGTTCAGTCTCAATGGCAGGGTGCGGGCCGGCCCGGCGGCGAGTGCGGCGGGCAGCAGGCCTGTTGGACAGATTGAGAGATAAAAAAATAATAATTCCCGTTCAGTATCAATGGCAGGGTGCGGGCCGGCCCGGCGGCGATTGCGGCGGGCAGCAGGCCTCTTGGACAGGTTGAGAGATAAAAAAATAATAATTCCCATGCAGTCTCAATGGCGGGGTGCGGGCCGGGGAATAGGCCTCTTGGCCGGGGTGAATATGTTGGAGCGCGCCGCGCGTAAATAGAAGCGGCTGGAGGTACCGGGGGCGAAGCCCGCCCCGGCCCGGAGGCCGAGTTAAAAAAAATAATAATCCCCGTTCAGTCTCAATGGCGGGGTGCGGGCCGGCCCGGCGGCGAGTGCGGCGGGCAGCAGGCCTCTTGGACAGGTTGAGAGATAAAAAAATAATAATTCCCGTGCAGTCTCAATGGCGGGGTGCGGGCCGGGGAATAGGCCTCTTGGCCGGGATGAATAGTGTTGGAACACGGCCCGCGGAAATAGTAGCGGCTGGAGGTACCGGGGGCGATGCCCGCCCCTGCGGCCAAGTTAAAAAAATAAATAATCCCGTTCAGTCTCAATGGCGGGGTGCGGGCCGGCCCGGCGGCGATTGCGGCGGGCAGCAGGCCTCTTGGACAGGTTGAGAGATAAAAAAATAATAATTCCCATGCAGTCTCAATGGCGGGGTGCGGGCCGGGGAATAGGCCTCTTGGCCGGGGTGAATATGTTGGAACGCGGCGCGCGTAAATAGAAGCGGCTGGAGGTACCGGGGGCGAAGCCCGCCCCGGCCCGGAGGCCGAGTTAAAAAAAATAATAATCCCCGTTCAGTCTCAATGGCGGGGTGCGGGCCGGCCCGGCGGCGAGTGCGGCGGGCAGCAGGCCTCTTGGACAGGTTGAGAGATAAAAAAATAATAATTCCCGTGCAGTCTCAATGGCGGGGTGCGGGCCGGGGAATAGGCCTCTTGGCCGGGGTGAATAGTGTTGGAACACGGCCCGCGGAAATAGTAGCGGCTGGAGGTACCGGGGGCGATGCCCGCCCCGGCCCGGCGGCCAAGTTAAAAAAATAAATAATCCCCGTTCAGTCTCAATGGCAGGGTGCGGGCCGGCCCGGCGGCGAGTGCGGCGGGCAGCAGGCCTCTTGGACAGGTTGAGAGATAAAAAAATAATAATTCCCGTTCAGTCTCAATGGCAGGGTGCGGGCCGGCCCGGCGGCGATTGCGGCGGGCAGCAGGCCTCTTGGACAGGTTGAGAGATAAAAAAATAATAATTCCCATGCAGTCTCAATGGCGGGGTGCGGGCCGGGGAATAGGCCTCTTGGCCGGGGTGAATATGTTGGAACGCGGCGCGCGTAAATAGAAGCGGCTGGAGGTACCGGGGGCGAAGCCCGCCCCGGCCCGGAGGCCGAGTTAAAAAAAATAATAATCCCCGTTCAGTCTCAATGGCGGGGTGCGGGCCGGCCCGGCGGCGAGTGCGGCGGGCAGCAGGCCTCTTGGACAGGTTGAGAGATAAAAAAATAATAATTCCCGTGCAGTCTCAATGGCGGGGTGCGGGCCGGGGAATAGGCCTCTTGGCCGGGGTGAATAGTGTTGGAACACGGCCCGCGGAAATAGTAGCGGCTGGAGGTACCGGGGGCGATGCCCGCCCCGGCCCGGCGGCCAAGTTAAAAAAATAAATAATCCCCGTTCAGTCTCAATGGCAGGGTGCGGGCCGGCCCGGCGGCGATTGCGGCGGGCAGCAGGCCTCTTGGACAGGTTGAGAGATAAAAAAATAATAATTCCCGTGCAGTCTCAATGGCGGGGTGCGGGCCGGCGAATAGGCCTCTTGGCCGGGGTGAATAGTGTTGGAACACGGCCCGCGGAAATAGTAGCGGCTGGAGGTACCGGGGGCGAAGCCCGCCCCGGGCCGGCGGCCAAGTTAAAAAAATAAATAATCCCCGTTCAGTCTCAATGGCAGGGTGCGGGCCGGCCCGGCGGCGAGTGCGGCGGGCAGCAGGCCTCTTGGACAGATTGAGAGATAAAAAAATAATAATTCCCGTTCAGTATCAATGGCAGGGTGCGGGCCGGCCCGGCGGCGATTGCGGCGGGCAGCAGGCCTCTTGGACAGGTTGAGAGATAAAAAAATAATAATTCCCATGCAGTCTCAATGGCGGGGTGCGGGCCGGGGAATAGGCCTCTTGGCCGGGGTGAATATGTTGGAGCGCGCCGCGCATAAATAGAAGCGGCTGGAGGTACCGGGGGCGAAGCCCGCCCCGGCCCGGAGGCCGAGTTAAAAAAAATAATAATCCCCGTTCAGTCTCAATGGCGGGGTGCGGGCCGGCCCGGCGGCGAGTGCGGCGGGCAGCAGGCCTCTTGGACAGGTTGAGAGATAAAAAAATAATAATTCCCGTGCAGTCTCAATGGCGGGGTGCGGGCCGGGGAATAGGCCTCTTGGCCGGGGTGAATAGTGTTGGAACACGGCCCGCGGAAATAGTAGCGGCTGGAGGTACCGGGGGCGATGCCCGCCCCTGCGGCCAAGTTAAAAAAATAAATAATCCCGTTCAGTCTCAATGGCGGGGTGCGGGCCGGCCCGGCGGCGATTGCGGCGGGCAGCAGGCCTCTTGGACAGGTTGAGAGATAAAAAAATAATAATTCCCATGCAGTCTCAATGGCGGGGTGCGGGCCGGGGAATAGGCCTCTTGGCCGGGGTGAATATGTTGGAACGCGGCGCGCGTAAATAGAAGCGGCTGGAGGTACCGGGGGCGAAGCCCGCCCCGGCCCGGAGGCCGAGTTAAAAAAAATAATAATCCCCGTTCAGTCTCAATGGCGGGGTGCGGGCCGGCCCGGCGGCGAGTGCGGCGGGCAGCAGGCCTCTTGGACAGGTTGAGAGATAAAAAAATAATAATTCCCGTGCAGTCTCAATGGCGGGGTGCGGGCCGGGGAATAGGCCTCTTGGCCGGGGTGAATAGTGTTGGAACACGGCCCGCGGAAATAGTAGCGGCTGGAGTCCGGCCCGGCGGACGAGTGTGGCCGGGGAAGAGGCCTCTTGGCCGGGATGAATATGTTGGAACGCGGCGCGCGTAAATAGAAGCGGCTGGAGGTACCGGGGGCGAAGCCCGCCCCGGCCCGGAGGCCGAGTTAAAAAAAATAATAATCCCCGTTCAGTCTCAATGGCGGGGTGCGGGCCGGCCCGGCGGCGTGCGGCGGGCAGCAGGCCTCTTGGACAGGTTGAGAGATAAAAAAATAATAATTCCCGTGCAGTCTCAATGGCGGGGTGCGGGCCGGGGAATAGGCCTCTTGGCCGGGGTGAATAGTGTTGGAACACGGCCCGCGGAAATAGTAGCGGCTGGAGGTACCGGGGGCGATGCCCGCCCCGGCCCGGCGGCCAAGTTAAAAAAATAAATAATCCCCGTTCAGTCTCAATGGCAGGGTGCGGGCCGGCCCGGCGGCGATTGCGGCGGGCAGCAGGCCTCTTGGACAGGTTGAGAGATAAAAAAATAATAATTCCCATGCAGTCTCAATGGCGGGGTGCGGGCCGGGGAATAGGCCTCTTGGCCGGGGTGAATAGTGTTGGAACACGGCCCGCGGAAATAGTAGCGGCTGGAGGGACCGGGGGCGATGCCCGCCCCGGCCCGGCGGCCAAGTTAAAAAAATAAATAATCCCCGTTCAGTCTCAATGGCAGGGTGCGGGCCGGCCCGGCGGCGAGTGCGGCGGGCAGCAGGCCTTTTGGACAGGTTGAGAGATAAAAAAAATAATAATTCCCGTTCAGTCTCAATGGCAGGGTGCGGGCCGGCCCGGCGGCGATTGCGGCGGGCAGCAGGCCTCTTGGACAGGTTGAGAGATAAAAAAATAATAATTCCCATGCAGTCTGAATGGCGGGGTGCGGGCCGGGGAATAGGCCTCTTGGCCGGGGTGAATATGTTGGAACGCGGCGCGCGTAAATAGAAGCGGCTGGAGGTACCGGGGGCGAAGCACGCCCCGGCCCGGAGGCCGAGTTAAAAAAATAATAATCCCCGTTCAGTCTTAATGGCGGGGTGCGGGCCGGCCCGGCGGCGAGTGCGGCGGGCAGCAGGCCTCTTGGACAGGTTGAGAGATAAAAAAAATAATAATTCCCGTGCAGTCTCAATGGCGGGGTGCGGGCCGGGGAATAGGCCTCTTGGCCGGGGTGAATAGTGTTGGAACACGGCCCGCGGAAATAGTAGCGGCTGGAGGGACCGGGGGCGATGCCCGCCCCGGCCCGGCGGCCAAGTTAAAAAAATAAATAATCCCCGTTCAGTCTCAATGGCAGGGTGCGGGCCGGCCCGGCGGCGAGTGCGGCGGGCAGCAGGCCTCTTGGACAGGTTGAGAGATAAAAAAATAATAATTCCCGTTCAGTCTCAATGGCAGGGTGCGGGCCGGCCCGGCGGCGATTGCGGCGGGCAGCAGGCCTCTTGGACAGGTTGAGAGATAAAAAAATAATAATTCCCGTGCAGTCTCAATGGCGGGGTGCGGGCCGGGGAATAGGCCTCTTGGCCGGGGTGAATAGTGTTGGAACACGGCCCGCGGAAATAGTAGCGGCTGGAGGTACCGGGGGCGATGCCCGCCCCGGCCCGGCGGCCAAGTTAAAAAAATAAATAATCCCGTTCAGTCTCAATGGCAGGGTGCGGGCCGGCCCGGCGGCGATTGCGGCGGGCAGCAGGCCTCTTGGACAGGTTGAGAGATAAAAAAATAATAATTCCCATGCAGTCTCAATGGCGGGGTGCGGGCCGGGGAATAGGCCTCTTGGCCGGGGTGAATATGTTGGAACGCGGCGCGCGTAAATAGAAGCGGCTGGAAGTACCGGGGGCGAAGCCCGCCCCGGCCCGGAGGCCGAGTTAAAAAAAATAATAAGCCCCGTTCAGTCTCAATGGCGGGGTGCGGGCCGGCCCGGCGGCGAGTGCGGCGGGCAGCAGGCCTCTTGGACAGGTTGAGAGATAAAAAAATAATAATTCCCATGCAGTCTCAATGGCGGGGTGCGGGCCGGGGAATAGGCCTCTTGGCCGGGGTGAATATGTTGGAACGCGGCGCGCGTAAATAGAAGCGGCTGGAGGTACCGGGGGCGAAGCCCGCCCCGGCCCGGAGGCCGAGTTAAAAAAATAATAATCCCCGTTCAGTATTAATGGCGGGGTGCGGGCCGGCCCGGCGGCGAGTGCGGCGGGCAGCAGGCCTCTTGGACAGGTTGAGAGATAAAAAAATAATAATTCCCGTGCAGTCTCAATGGCGGGGTGCGGGCCGGGGAATAGGCCTCTTGGCCGGGGTGAATAGTGTTGGAACACGGCCCGCGGAAATAGTAGCGGCTGGAGGTACCGGGGGCGATGCCCGCCCCGGGCCGGCGGCCAAGTTAAAAAAATAAATAATCCCCGTTCAGTCTCAATGGCAGGGTGCGGGCCGGCCCGGCGGCGATTGCGGCGGGCAGCAGGCCTCTTGGACAGGTTGAGAGATAAAAAAATAATAATTCCCGTGCAGTCTCAATGGCGGGGTGCGGGCCGGGGAATAGGCCTCTTGGCCGGGGTGAATAGTGTTGGAACACGGCCCGCGGAAATAGTAGCGGCTGGAGGTACCGGGGGCGATGCCCGCCCCGGGCCGGCGGCCAAGTTAAAAAAATAAATAATCCCCGTTCAGTCTCAATGGCAGGGTGCGGGCCGGCCCGGCGGCGAGTGCGGCGGGCAGCAGGCCTCTTGGACAGGTTGAGAGATAAAAAAATAATAATTCCCGTTCAGTCTCAATGGCAGGGTGCGGGCCGGCCCGGCGGCGATTGCGGCGGGCAGCAGGCCTCTTGGACAGGTTGAGAGATAAAAAAATAATAATTCCCATGCAGTCTCAATGGCGGGGTGCGGGCCGGGGAATAGGCCTCTTGGCCGGGGTGAATATGTTGGAACGCGGCGCGCGTAAATAGAAGCGGCTGGAGGTACCGGGGGCGAAGCCCGCCCCGGCCCGGAGGCCGAGTTAAAAAAAATAATAATCCCCGTTCAGTCTCAATGGCGGGGTGCGGGCCGGCCCGGCGGCGAGTGCGGCGGGCAGCAGGCCTCTTGGACAGGTTGAGAGATAAAAAAATAATAATTCCCGTGCAGTCTCAATGGTGGGGTGCGGGCCAGGGAATAGGCCTCTTGGCCGGGGTGAATAGTGTTGGAACACGGCCCGCGGAATTAGTAGCGGCTGGAGGTACCGGGGGCGATGCCCGCCCCGGCCCGGCGGCCAAGTTAAAAAAATAAATAATCCCCGTTCAGTCTCAATGGCAGGGTGCGGGCCGGCCCGGCGGCGATTGCGGCGGGCAGCAGGCCTCTTGGACAGGTTGAGAGATAAAAAAATAATAATTCCCATGCAGTCTCAATGGCGGGGTGCGGGCCGGGGAATAGGAATCTTGGCCGGGGTGAATAGTGTTGGAACACGGCCCGCGGAAATAGTAGCGGCTGGAGGGACCGGGGGCGATGCCCGCCCTGGCCCGGCGGCCAAGTTAAAAAAATAAATAATCCCCGTTCAGTCTCAATGGCAGGGTGCGGGCCGGCCCGGCGGCGAGTGCGGCGGGCAGCAGGCCTCTTGGACAGGTTGAGAGATAAAAAAATAATAATTCCCGTTCAGTCTCAATGGCAGGGTGCGGGCCGGCCCGGCGGCGATTGCGGCGGGCAGCAGGCCTCTTGGACAGGTTGAGAGATAAAAAAATAATAATTCCCATGCAGTCTCAATGGCGGGGTGCGGGCCGGGGAATAGGCCTCTTGGCCGGGGTGAATATGTTGGAACGCGGCGCGCGTAAATAGAAGCGGCTGGAGGTACCGGGGGCGAAGCACGCCCCGGCCCGGAGGCCGAGTTAAAAAAATAATAATCCCCGTTCAGTCTTAATGGCGGGGTGCGGGCCGGCCCGGCGGCGAGTGCGGCGGGCAGCAGGCCTCTTGGACAGGTTGAGAGATAAAAAAATAATAATTCCCGTGCAGTCTCAATGGCGGGGTGCGGGCCGGGGAATAGGCCTCTTGGCCGGGGTGAATAGTGTTGGAACACGGCCCGCGGAAATAGTAGCGGCTGGAGGTACCGGGGGCGATGCCCGCCCCGGGCCGGCGGCCAAGTTAAAAAAATAAATAATCCCCGTTCAGTCTCAATGGCAGGGTGCGGGCCGGCCCGGCGGCGATTGCGGCGGGCAGCAGGCCTCTTGGACAGGTTGAGAGATAAAAAAATAATAATTCCCGTGCAGTCTCAATGGCGGGGTGCGGGCCGGGGAATAGGCCTCTTGGCCGGGGTGAATAGTGTTGGAACACGGCCCGCGGAAATAGTAGCGGCTGGAGGTACCGGGGGCGATGCCCGCCCCGGGCCGGCGGCCAAGTTAAAAAAATAAATAATCCCCGTTCAGTCTCAATGGCAGGGTGCGGGCCGGCCCGGCGGCGAGTGCGGCGGGCAGCAGGACTCTTGGACAGGTTGAGAGATAAAAAAATAATAATTCCCGTTCAGTCTCAATGGCAGGGTGCGGGCCGGCCCGGCGGCGATTGCGGCGGGCAGCAGGCCTCTTGGACAGGTTGAGAGATAAAAAAATAATAATTCCCATGCAGTCTCAATGGCGGGGTGCGGGCCGGGGAATAGGCCTCTTGGCCGGGGTGAATATGTTGGAAAGCGGCGCGCGTAAATAGAAGCGGCTGGAGGTACCGGGGGCGAAGCCCGCCCCGGCCCGGAGGCCGAGTTAAAAAAAATAATAATCCCCGTTCAGTCTCAATGGCGGGGTGCGGGCCGGCCCGGCGGCGAGTGCGGCGGGCAGCAGGCCTCTTGGACAGGTTGAGAGATAAAAAAATAATAATTCCCGTGCAGTCTCAATGGCGGGGTGCGGGCCGGGGAATAGGCCTCTTGGCCGGGGTGAATAGTGTTGGAACACGGCCCGCGGAAATAGTAGCGGCTGGAGGTACCGGGGGCGATGCCCGCCCCGGCCCGGCGGCCAAGTTAAAAAAATAAATAATCCCCGTTCAGTCTCAATGGCAGGGTGCGGGCCGGCCCGGCGGCGATTGCGGCGGGCAGCAGGCCTCTTGGACAGGTTGAGAGATAAAAAAATAATAATTCCCATGCAGTCTCAATGGCGGGGTGCGGGCCGGGGAATAGGCCTCTTGGCCGGGGTGAATAGTGTTGGAACACGGCCCGCGGAAATAGTAGCGGCTGGAGGTACCGGGGGCGATGCCCGCCCCGGCCCGGCGGCCAAGTTAAAAAAATAAATAATCCCGTTCAGTCTCAATGGCAGGGTGCGGGCCGGCCCGGCGGCGATTGCGGCGGGCAGCAGGCCTCTTGGACAGGTTGAGAGATATAAAAATAATAATTCCCGTGCAGTCTCAATGGCGGGGTGCGGGCCGGCCCGGCGGACGAGTGTGGCCGGGGAAGAGGCCTCTTGGCCGGGGTGAATATGTTTTAACGCGGCCCGCGGAAATAGTAGCGGCTGGAGTTACCGGCGGCGATGCCCGCCCCGGGCCGGCAGCCAAGTTAAAAAAATAAATAATCCCCGTTCAGTCTCAATGGCAGGGTGCGGGCCGGCCCGGCGGCGATTGCGGCGGGCAGCAGGCCTCTTGGACAGGTTGAGAGATAAAAAAATAATAATTCCCATGCAGTCTCAATGGCGGGGTGCGGGCCGGGGAATAGGCCTCTTGGCCGGGGTGAATAGTGTTGGAACACGGCCCGCGGAAATAGTAGCGGCTGGAGGTACCGGGGGCGATGCCCGCCCCGGCCCGGCGGCCAAGTTAAAAAAATAATAATCCCCGTTCAATCTTAATGGCGGGGTGCGGGCCGGCCCGGCGGCGATTGCGGCGGGCAGCAGGCCTCTTGGACAGGTTGAGAGATAAAAAAATAATAATCCCCGTGCAGTCTCAATGGCGGGGTGCGGGCCGGCCAGGCGGCGAGTGCGGCGGGCAGCAGGCCTTTTGGACAGGCTGAGAGATAAAAAAATAATAATTCCCGTGCAGTCTCAATGGCGGGGTGCGGGCCTGCCCGGCGGCGAGTGCGGCGGGCAGCAGGCCTCTTGGACAGGTTGAGAGATAAAAAAATAATAATTCCCATGCAGTCTCAATGGCAGGGTGCGGGCCGGCCCGGCGGCGATTGCGGCGGGCAGCAGGCCTCTTGGACAGGTTGAGAGATAAAAAAATAATAATTCCCATGCAGTCTCAATGGCGGGGTGCGGGCCGGGGAATAGGCCTCTTGGCCGGGGTGAATATGTTGGAACGCGGCGCGCGTAAATAGAAGCGGCTGGAGGTACCGGGGGCGAAGCCCGCCCCGGCCCGGAGGCCGAGTTAAAAAAAATAATAATCCCCGTTCAGTCTCAATGGCGGGGTGCGGGCCGGCCCGGCGGCGAGTGCGGCGGACAGCAGGCCTCTTGGACAGGTTGAGAGATAAAAAAATAATAATTCCCGTGCAGTCTCAATGGCGGGGTGCGGGCCGGGGAATAGGCCTCTTGGCCGGGGTGAATAGTGTTGGAACACGGCCCGCGGAAATAGTAGCGGCTGGAGGTACCGGGGGCGATGCCCGCCCCGGCCCGGCGGCCAAGTTAAAAAAATAAATAATCCCCGTTCAGTCTCAATGGCAGGGTGCGAGCCGGCCCGGCGGCGATTGCGGCGGGCAGCAGGCCTCTTGGACAGGTTGAGAGATAAAAAAATAATAATTCCCATGCAGTCTCAATGGCGGGGTGCGGGCCGGGGAATAGGCCTCTTGGCCGGGGTGAATAGTGTTGGAACACGGCCCGCGGAAATAGTAGCGGCTGGAGGTACCGGGGGCGATGCCCGCCCCGGCCCGGCGGCCAAGTTAAAAAAATAAATAATCCCCGTTCAGTCTCAATGGCAGGGTGCGGGCCGGCCCGGCGGCGATTGCGGCGGGCAGCAGGCCTCTTGGACAGGTTGAGAGATATAAAAATAATAATTCCCGTGCAGTCTCAATGGCGGGGTGCGGGCCGGCCCGGCGGACGAGTGTGGCCGGGGAAGAGGCCTCTTGGCCGGGGTGAATATGTTGGAACGCGGCCCGCGGAAATAGTAGCGGCTGGAGTTACCGGCGGCGATGCCCGCCCCGGGCCGGCAGCCAAGTTAAAAAAATAAATAATCCCCGTTCAGTCTCAATGGCAGGGTGCGGGCCGGCCCGGCGGCGATTGCGGCGGGCAGCAGGCCTCTTGGACAGGTTGAGAGATAAAAAAATAATAATCCCCGTGCAGTCTCAATGGCGGGGTGCGGGCCGGCCAGGCGGCGAGTGCGGCGGGCAGCAGGCCTTTTGGACAGGCTGAGAGATAAAAAAATAATAATTCCCGTGCAGTCTCAATGGCGGGGTGCGGGCCTGCCCGGCGGCGAGTGCGGCGGGCAGCAGGCCTCTTGGACAGGTTGAGAGATAAAAAAATAATAATTCCCATGCAGTCTCAATGGCAGGGTGCCGGCCGGCCCGGTGGCCGAGTGTGGCCGGGGAAGAGGCCTCTTGGCCGGGGTTAATAGTGTTGGAACGCGGCCCGCGGAAATAGTAGCGGCTGGAGGTACCGGGGGCGAAGCCCGCCGCGGCCCGGCGGCCGAGTTAAAAAAAATAATAATCCCCGTTCAGTCTCAATGGCGGGGTGCGGGCCGGCCCGGCGGCGATTGCGGCGGGCAGCAGGCCTCTTGGACAGGTTGAGAGATAAAAAAATAATAATTCCCATGCAGTCTCAATGGCGGGGTGCGGGCCGGCCCGGCGGCGAGTGCGGCGGGCAGCAGGCCTCTTGGACAGGTTGAGAGATAAAAAAATAATAATTCCCGTGCAGTCTCAATGGAGGGGTGCGGGCCTGCCCGGCGGCGAGTGCGGCGGGCAGCCGGCCTCTTGGACAGGTTGAGAGATAAAAAAATAATAATTCCCGTGCAGTCTCAATGGCGGGGTGCGGGCCGGGGAATAGGCCTCTTGGCCGGGGTGAATAGTGTTGGAACGCGGCCCGCGGAAATAGTAGCGGCTGGAGGTACCGGGGGCGATGCCCGCCCCGGCCCGGCGGCCAAGTTAAAAAAATAAATAATCCCCGTTCAGTCTCAATGGCAGGGTGCGGGCCGGCCCGGCGGCGATTGCGGCGGGCAGCAGGCCTCTTGGACAGGTTGAGAGATAAAAAAATAATAATTCCCATGCAGTCTCAATGGCGGGGTGCGGGCCGGGGAATAGGCCTCTTGGCCGGGGTGAATAGTGTTGGAACACGGCCCGCGGAAATAGTAGCGGCTGGAGGTACCGGGGGCGATGCCCGCCCCGGCCCGGCGGCCAAGTTAAAAAAATAAATAATCCCCGTTCAGTCTCAATGGCAGGGTGCGGGCCGGCCCGGCAGCGATTGCGGCGGGCAGCAGGCCTCTTGGACAGGTTGAGAGATAAAAAAATAATAATTCCCATGCAGAGTCAATGGCGGGGTGCGGGCCGGCCCGGCGGCGAGTGCGGCGGGCAGCAGGCCTCTTGGACAGTTTGAGAGATAAAAAAAATAATAATTCCCGTGCAGTCTCAATGGCGGGGTGCGGGCCGGCCCGGCGGACGAGTGTGGCCGGGGAAGAGGCCTCTTGGCCGGGGTGAATAGTGTTGGAACGCGGCCCGCGGAAATAGTAGCGGCTGGAGGTACCGGGGGCGATGCCCGCCCCGGCCCGGCGGCCAAGTTAAAAAAATAAATAATCCCCGTTCAGTCTCAAATGCAGGGTGCGGGCCGGCCCGGTGGCCGAGTGTGGCTGGGGAAGAGGCCTCTTGGCCGGGGTTAATAGTGTTGGAACGCGTCCCGCGGAAATAGTAGCGGCTGGAGGTACTGGGGGCGATGCCCGCCCCCGCCCGGCGGCCGAGTTAAAAAAATAATAATCCCCGTTCAGTCTCAATGGCGGGGTGCGGGCCGGCCCGGCGGCGAGTGCGGCGGGCAGCAGGCCTCTTGGACAGTTTGAGAGATAAAAAAAATAATAATTCCCGTGCAGTCTCAATGGCGGGGTGCGGGCCGGCCCGGCGGACGAGTGTGGCCGGGGAAGAGGCCTCTTGGCCGGGGTGAATAGTGTTGGAACGCGGCCCGCGGAAATAGTAGCGGCTGGAGGTACCGGGGGCAATGCCCGCCCCGGCCCGGCGGCCAAGTTAAAAAAATAAATAATCCCCGTTCAGTCTCAAATGCAGGGTGCGGGCCGGCCCGGTGGCCGAGTGTGGCTGGGGAAGAGGCCTCTTGGCCGGGGTTAATAGTGTTGGAACGCGTCCCGCGGAAATAGTAGCGGCTGGAGGTACCGGGGGCGATGCCCGCCCCCGCCCGGCGGCCGAGTTAAAAAAATAATAATCCCCGTTCAGTCTCAATGGCGGGGTGCGGGCCGGCCCGGCGGCGATTGCGGCGGGCAGCAGGTCACGTTGATTTGACAGATCAACGTCTCTTTGGAATAAAATTAATGTCCAACAGAGGGAGCCGTCTGCACGGGGATCGGTCATGATAGCACTTGGACATGAAACAGCTTGGGATTTCCGCCTGCTGGATGCCTTTGCACCTCCACTGGAAAAGCCCACTTTTGCAACAAACATCAAATACCGCATCTGCGTGCTCGCAGAGGACCGTATGCGAGCCTGACAGGCTGCGCGCTCCAACCACCACGGGAGCGGGCCCCTCCTTCGTGCTCTCGGGAGGAGGTCATTAAATGAAAAAAAAAATCACCCCACTACTCCATCCCCGACCCGCAAGTGCCTTGTCTGCTATAAAGGGGACAATTTTCACGTTTTCCCTCGCTTACGGCCATACTACCCTGAGAACGCCCGATCTCGTCCGATCTCGGAAGCTAAGCAGGGTCGGGCCTGGTTAGTACTTGGATGGGAGACCGCCTGGGAATACCAGGTGCTGTAAGCTTTTGCACCCACCTCCAATTCTCAACACGATTCACTGCTCTTTCCAAAAATTTTGGCATTCATTCGTCATTCAACTTTCACTTATCCTGTGGTTTGAAATCGTTTCCTTCACGTTGATTTGACAGATCAACGTCTCTTTGGAATAAAATTAATGTCCAAAAGAGGGAGCCGTCTGCACGGGGATCGGTCATGATAGCACTTGGACATGAAGCAGCTTGGGATTTCCGCCTGCTGGATGCCTTTGCACCTCCACTGGAAAAGCCCACTTTTGCAACAAACATCAAATACCGCATCTGCGTGCTCGCAGAGGACCGTATGCGAGCCTGACAGGCTGCGCGCTCCAACCACCACGGGAGCGGGCCCCTCCTTCGTGCTCTCGGGAGGAGGTCATTAAATGAAAAAAAAAATCACCCCACTACTCCATCCCCGACCCGCAAGTGCCTTGTCTGCTATAAAGGGGACAATTTTCACGTTTTCCCTCGCTTACGGCCATACTACCCTGAGAACGCCCGATCTCGTCCGATCTCGGAAGCTAAGCAGGGTCGGGCCTGGTTAGTACTTGGATGGGAGACCGCCTGGGAATACCAGGTGCTGTAAGCTTTTGCACCCACCTCCAATTCTCAACACGATTCACTGCTCTTTCCAAAAATTTTGGCATTCATTCGTCATTCAACTTTCACTTATCCTGTGGTTTGAAATCGTTTCCTTCACGTTGATTTGACAGATCAACGTCTCTTTGGAATAAAATTAATGTCCAAAAGAGGGAGCCGTCTGCACGGGGATCGGTCATGATAGCACTTGGACATGAAGCAGCTTGGGATTTCCGCCTGCTGGATGCCTTTGCACCTCCACTGGAAAAGCCCACTTTTGCAACAAACATCAAATACCGCATCTGCGTGCTCGCAGAGGACTGTATGCGAGCCTGACAGGCTGCGCGCTCCAACCACCACGGGAGCGGGCCCCTCCTTCGTGCTCTCGGGAGGAGGTCATTAAATGAAAAAAAAAATCACCCCACTACTCCATCCCCGACCCGCAAGTGCCTTGTCTGCTATAAAGGGGACAATTTTCACGTTTTCCCTCGCTTACGGCCATACTACCCTGAGAACGCCCGATCTCGTCCGATCTCGGAAGCTAAGCAGGGTCGGGCCTGGTTAGTACTTGGATGGGAGACCGCCTGGGAATACCAGGTGCTGTAAGCTTTTGCACCCACCTCCAATTCTCAACACGATTCACTGCTCTTTCCAAAAATTTTGGCATTCATTCGTCATTCAACTTTCACTTATCCTGTGGTTTGAAATCGTTTCCTTCACGTTGATTTGACAGATCAACGTCTCTTTGGAATAAAATTAATGTCCAAAAGAGGGAGCCGTCTGCACGGGGATCGGTCATGATAGCACTTGGACATGAAGCAGCTTGGGATTTCCGCCTGCTGGATGCCTTTGCACCTCCACTGGAAAAGCCCACTTTTGCAACAAACATCAAATACCGCATCTGCGTGCTCGCAGAGGACTGTATGCGAGCCTGACAGGCTGCGCGCTCCAACCACCACGGGAGCGGGCCCCT